>NC_134837.1:207690722-208064609 GCF_004210375.1 Tachypleus tridentatus
CAATGGCTTTCATATATATTAGATACATACAATTGCTGTATCCTACACATATATATAAAAAGTTTCCATTACACTGTTAGCATACAAACAACCTAAAACAAGGAAATACTGATTCAGAGCTGGATACATAGAAAAAGTTTCTGTTTAGACAGTCATTCAATAAAGCATTCTTGGTACACTGACACCGAAACCTCTAATACTGCAAACAGTGAACATCACCGCTTATACAGGGGAATAAACAGATAAATAAACCTGATAAACAGCTAAGGATGTGAAGTAAGTAGACCTGATAAACAGCGAAAGATGTGAAGTAAACCAGATAAACAACTAAAGATGTAAAGTAAATAAACCTGATAAACGAACACAAGATGTGAACTACATACGGATGAAATCGACCATAAAATATAAACCTGAAAAGGGGGTACGGGTTATCAAGTTAATCCTAGAAACGTAGTACATGGGATCATATGCCTCAGTGGTACCTGTTTTGGGTCTTTGTAGCTACACATATACAGAAACACGAGGCCATGGTTGGGCCCACAGACAATTCAGTTCTGTAGGCATTTTTTCCTCCCTTTTGTAATTCAAGTTTTACAGATCAAAATAACCATCATTCAGTTTTAGTACTTCTAAACCACAGTTCACAACTTACAGTATTTGAGATGTATATAAAATGTATCATTATACTGTGGGCCCTTTACATCGATGGTTAACACTCAACTGTCCATTCTGTCTTTTGATTAATCAGGCCTTGAAAAAGCAGGTATCGATACCTGAATATGTGAATGTGCACATAACAGATGTATAGCTCATAGTGTTGCTTTGCGCTTAACTAGACGCAAACAAACAAAATTAAACCGCGTCTCTGAACAGTTCCAGAACTGATGACTTTCACCTTACTGTGTCTCGGTTTTTGGTCTGATTATCAGAGAACCGAATAAAACGAAGACGAAACCTAACGTAAACGGGTGAAATGGTGTAACGTCTGTAGGTTTAACAACAGCAATGGCTCTCACACTTGGTGACAGTTCTCGCTTTACTCTTTTATAATTTTGGGTACTTGAAAAGTTGAGTGAAAACACACATCTGAGTACAAAGGAAAAACATCAACACTAAAGTCTTTCCAATGTACACAGGAAAGTGTGTTCCATAAGCAGAGGGAAAATTACTTAGGTATATTTACCGCGACATTTTCTCACTGCTTCAAAATATTTCCTGCAGATGCTACATATTTGTCACGTGACACCCACCACACGTGACATTGACATGATTAAAAAAAACTTTTTTTTTTTTCCAGTGGTACATGGTGCTTGACATACAAGATAAATTCGTAACGACACATTTCTTCAGCGCTGAGAGGTCGCTACTTTCCTTAGAAAAACTCTTATGGTGTTAACCCTTACCGGTAAACTCTCGGTGAAAATTTGGAACTTCATAAACAAAAATATTTTAAACCGTTTATTTACTAGTCAGTTTTACGACACCGCGTTATAATAATCATTCATTTGTTTTAATAGATGTATTATTTGTGATGAAAAACACAACGTATATACTTTATTAAAACCATATACAAGAAGTTACATGACATTTATTGGTGTGTTAAAAGTCGACTAATTACATTCAACTCACAAACCTGGAAAATTTAAAATACAATGATTTCGCATCTCACAACATTACCGTGCCAGACAGTCAGTCTACTGGTGATAAACAAGACATTTCAATAGTAGCTGTGCCAGCCCTTGGTGGCGCAGATAGCCTAGTTGCTCTGCCCCATAAAACGCCAAAACCAACCAACCAGCCCGTGGTCGAACGATGAAACTAAACGTAAAAACGTTTCGCGGTCGAGTTTTGTTTCGAGAGGCTGTGAACCCTGTATCAAACTCATCGCAGACAGAACTGTTTAAAAGTGAATTTTTTGTATGAAACGTCTATAGACGATGTTGGTAAACGAAATGGAACTGGTTCAGTGCAGTTAGTACTAAAGTCACTTTTAACGTAGCAATAATGGAGAATATTAGCAACTAAAGTGTGATGGCTCGTAGCAACGAATAACACCGTTATGCTGGTTTTTATGTTGTTGTTATTTTCTGATAACACTAAATTTCGATAAGAACTAATTCTTTAACCTGGGGGAGTGAATCCATAATAGCATTACGCACGACTATTACAAGTTTTCGAATAGCAATAGAAAACCAACTTGTACTAATGACATGCGTTTATAAGTTATTAAATTAAATGAATTAGAATGAGAATAGTTTTACAGTCACAATATAACAGTGATATTAAACATGTTTGTGTTATACTCGGTTTACTTAAGAAACAACTGAAAGCGCGGTACCACCAAAAAACAATCGTTTACCATCCGCTGAAATACACGTGTAATACACGGGTTTCGTGTAATTTGTACCATTAACGTGACAATTAATTATCATTCCAAATATTACTGTACTTTGATAACCTTATCATCAATGCACGTGGTAGAAAAGGGTTGATTTATCTGTTCATTATTTAATGTAATAAATAGAACATTGTACTTTGGTATTTACGAATCTAATTACAGCAACAATGCCGATAACAAAGTTGCCAGGAAACGTTTATCTGTTGACAACTGAAGCCATCAGGTTATTTTTGTGTAATCTTATCTGTTTATTAAACAGTTATAAAATACGGCATAGAAAAACTGACTAAAATTATTTGAGGTAAAAACATTCTGATTTACGCTCGGAAATCGTTGAATTACCAGTGGTGTTTGAAGAAGTCCGGCCCGACTTGTGACGGGCCGAAAGAAAATATTTCACGCGTCAGCTCTGTGTGCTAATCCCGCGTGTTTCAGAGTGACTCGTTGGGGCCGTCTCGAAGTGCCGCCCAATTAAGGGCTAGTATATCATTACATTCAGGCACGTTTGCCTAAAGTGCGACAAGTTCCATTTCGTGCTGGTTTTCTAAGGTTTCTTGTCGGTGTTAGTCCTGAGGTGTGAATATAAACAAAACAAACAAACAACAACAACAAACGCGACACGAAAGGTAAACACCTGCAGAACCGATCGACTAACTTTACACATAATATACCAAAACCTATTACGTAAGTTACTTTCACTCACCACTGTGTAGAAAGGTCGCTAAGTCGTCTTCTTCCAGGTCGATGTGCCGAGGTCGGGCTTGTTTCCGACGCGCCATCCCGAAAAGTCGACGGCCGCTAAAATAACAAAATCGTAAGATAGCAAACGTCTTTTAATTGATACACCACACGCTATTGCGCATGTCACGATTATGATTATCAATAATGCATTGGGACTGTCATAATCAAATTATAGGGCTCAGCCAGCAGAACGTGTCGGCATAGAAAGAAACCTTCTGAAATGTTAGAAAGGGTTACCGTCACTACGTTCTCTGGAGTTCAGCGTTAGGTTGGTTACACGGTCTGCTCCAAGAGGCTATGATTTTTTAATGTTCTTTTCATCACTGGTCCAGCTCGAAACTAGAGGCTACTGGGCAGGTGGTGACCATAAAAGAGTGTCAAGCAGGTCAACGGGTGGTAATACTGACCATTCAAACTGACTAGGTGCAGATCAGGCCTTTGGTGAAACATTTGACTCATCAATCAGTTTAGTGTTGGTATTAAATGGACGGCCGAACCATGCATATATCAAGCCTTTCGTGCCTTCTAACTGACCACAAATCATCCTGTCCCCTAAAAGTATTGGTCACTCTTTGTTTTGAAGAGATTCTCCTCCCCCTGGTGGCTATACAAATGTCTTCTTTTGTTTTAAAAAAGCAAGAAAGTACAAAGCACGTGCGAACGCGTTACACCAATAGGCGGCACGGACTGGGACGCCTAATGTCCCGGTAGCGGCTTGTCGCACGCGGAGTGCGAAGCTGTGTGCCGTTAGTTCCCGCTAGTACAGAGAAAATGCCGGGCGTTTGTGGTAGGTCCGCTTTTCCTCTTTCATCGGGAAGGCGTCACATCTGCCCTTAACGCGGTTTTTTTTCCTCTCTCTTTCACCCATGGTTCTGGCAGCTTTTAAATAACTTCCTACCACGTCTCTACGCGTGTTAAACTTAGGTTATAAATATTTCCAAAATTGTCGTTTGTTTGTATATTTTTATTGTAAAAATAAGATCATAATGAAACGTTTCTTATCAGACTCGAAATAAGAGAAATGCAAACTATATTACTTTACTTTCATTAACTTTTAAATACAACGAGAAACGTGTGTGTGTGCTGTCAACATGGCAGAATACTACGTCAGTTGTGCAGTACATGTACAAAGAATGAACGTTACACGTACCCATTGAATAAGCTGAAAAATAGATAAGCTTTCAACTCACTTTCAAGTCGTGCCTGGTGGGCATGGGCGAGAGAAACAGCGGTAACGTCCAGCCGACGCTCTGACGCAGGTCGCCAGGCCCGCCTTGCCGTTGACCAGCTACGTTACTCGGCGGTCGTCTCCTCGGAGCGCCACTGATGCTCGGGCTACGGCGGCGCTGCAAACACACTACGTTCTGATTGGTCAGAGGAGTGCTGTGACATCACTCTCGACCGCGGCACCTATTCATGATTTATAAGTAGTTCTGAAGATAAGTTTTGAATATGGCCAAGACTGGGAACAAGCACGCGCTGTGGACCTGTCGAGAGTCTGTCTTGTTCTGTGTAACATCTCGTGTACGCTGCAGATGATGAGGCTTCTAGCCCGCAGCCCTGGGCCGCCAGTAAAACCAATCATAACGCGAGGGCCGCGGCCATACATATCGGGCGTGCTGTGTCCGAAATGATGCACTTGCGCGAAGGGTGGCGAGAGCCAGGCTACTGAGCAGGTGACATGGCCACAACTATGTGTATGAACATCACAAAAGAGAGCGTTCATAAGTCGGCGCCTAGTAAAACAAACGTAGGGAAAAGCAGAGCAGGTTGTATATTAAGTTATTCCAAGCACCTAACGCACTAGTGTGTACTTACTGTTCATATATGCGCTTTTCTTACACATATTTACACGTCTCCATAACTACGTACGTATAATATACATATATATATATATATTCATAACTGAATTTGCATATTTGCAAAGGCTGCCTTTTTTGAATCGATTAATAAAATTAAATAAATCATAATTTTCTATCTCTTAAATCACAAAATTATTGTTTGAAAACACAAGTTCTGAAATACTTTATATTGAGGTAAGGTTCCACATTGTACAAATTAGTTAAATAGCTACTGGTTCTCAAACGGTTTGACCCAATTAAATAACACTTGAGTAATTCTCGTTGTTGTATCAGTTAATAACTAAAGGTTTGGTAATAGTTTTAATTGAATCATATAAGAAGTACGAGTCTTGGCATAATTAGTCATGAACTAATAACTACCACTTCTCAAATATCGTCATATTGAGTGAATACCTACCACTTTTGAAGTGTCTATTGATTGAATCAATAATGAAGACTATGGACTGAATCAATAACTACTACTTTTAAAGTGTCATATTAATTGAATCAATAACTACCACGTCAAAAATGTGTCAAATTGAATGAATCAATAACTACTTCTTTTGACGTGTCATATAGATTGAATAAATAACTACCTCTTTTGAAGGGGCATATTGATTGAATCAGTAACCACTACTTTTGAAGTGCCATATTCATTGAATCAGTAACTACTAGTTTTGAAATGTCATGCTGATTGAATCAGTAATTACTACTTTTGAAGTGTCAAATAGATTGAATCAATAAGTACCACTTTGGAAGTGTCATGTTCATTCAATAAATATCGACACTTTTCAAGTGTCATATTGAATCAATCAATAACTACCAATTTTGAAGTGCCAAATTCATTGAATCAAAAACTACCTCTTATAAAGTGTCATGTTGATTGGATCCATAATTACTACTTTTCAAGTAGCATATTGATTTAATCAGTAACCACTACTTTTAAAGTGTCACATTGATTGAATCAGTAACTACTTCTTTTGACATGTCTTTTGAGTTGTCATTTTGATTGAATCAATAACTACCACTTTCAAAGTGCTATGTTGATTAAATAAATTAATTCCACTTTCAAAGTGCTATGTTCATTGAATCAATAACTGCAGCTTTTGAAGAATCTATTGATTGAATGAATAAGTACCGCTTTTTAAGTGTCAATGTCACTGAATCAATAACTATCTCTTTTGAATTGCTATATTGATTGAATAAATAACTATCACTTTTGAAGCGTCATGTTGATTGAATCAGTAACCACCACTTCTGAGTTGTCAGATTATTTGAATCAATAATTACCACTTTTAAAGAATCTTATGTTTGAATCAATAACTACCACTCTCAAAATCTCAAATTGATTGTTTCAATAACTACCACTTTTGAGGTGTCATATTAATTGAACCAATAACTACCACTTTCAAAGTGCAATGTTGATTAAATAAATAAATACCATTTTCAAAATGAAATGTTGATGGAATCAATAACTACTATCTTTCAAGTGTCATATTTATTGAATAAATAACTACCAATCTTGAAATGTCAAGGTTGATGAATCAAGTACCCCTATTCTTGAAGTGTTATATTGATTGGATCAATAACTTCCACTGCTGAAGTGTCATGTTGATTGAATCAATAACCACCACTTTTGACGTGTCATATAGATTGAATCAATAACTACCTCTTTTCAAGTGTCATATTGGTTGTATCAGTAACCACTACTTTTGAAGTGTCATATTGATTGAATCAGTAACTACCATTTTGAAGTGTCCTGTTTATAGAATCAGTTACCATTACTTTTAAAGTGTCATATTAATTGAATCAATAACTCCCCCTTTTAAGGTGTCAAATTGATTGAATCAATAACTACCACTTTTGAAGTGTCATGTTGATTGTATCCATAACTATTACTTTTCAAGTGGCATATTGATTTAATCAGTAACCACTACATTTACAGTGTCACATTGATTGAATCAGTAACTACCACTTTTGAGTTGTCATTTTGTTTGAATCAATAACTACAACTTTTAGAAATCTATTGATTGAATTAATAACTTCCACTCTCAAAGTACTATGTTGATTAAATAAATTGATATCACTTTCAAATTGCTATGTTGATTGATTCAATAACTACCACTTTTAAAGTGTCATATTGATTGAATCAATAACTACTACTTTGAAATGTAATATTGATTGAAGGAATAACCACTGCTTTACAAGTGTCATATTGATTGAATCAATAACTACTACTTTGAAATGTAATATTGATTGAAGGAATAACCACTGCTTTACAAGTGTCATATTGATTGAATCAATAACTACTACTTTGAAATGTAATATTGACTGAAGGAATAACCACTGCTTTACAAGTGTCATATTGATTGAATCAATAACTACTACTTTGAAATGTAATATTGATTGAAGGAATAACCACTGCTTTACAAGTGTCATATTGATTGAATCAATAACTACTACTTTGAAATGTAATATTGATTGAAGGAATAACCACTGCTTTACAAGTGTCATATTGATTGAATCAATAACTACTACTTTGAAATGTAATATTGACTGAAGGAATAACCACTGCTATACAAGTGTCATATTGATTGAATCAATAACTACTACTTTGAAATGTAATATTGATTGAAGGAATAACCACTGCTTTACAAGTGTCATGTTGACTGAACGAATAACTCCCACTTTTCAGTCCACCGCTAGTACAGCGTTAAGACTACGGATTTACAACGCTAAAATCAGGGGTTTGATACCCATAGGTGGGCTTAGCAGAGACCTCGATGTGGCTTTGTTGTAACAAAATACACACACACACATACACCACTTTTCAAGAGTCATTTTTATTAAATCAATAACCACGATTTTTAAAGGGATATATATTGAATCAATACCTACCACTTTTGAAATGCTATGTCGATTAAATCAATAACTACAACTTTTGAAGTGCCTCATTGATTGAAGCACTCATTGATTATCTCATTGATAATTACCACATTTGAGACGTCATGTTGATTGAAT
Organism: Tachypleus tridentatus; assembly: GCF_004210375.1. Taxonomy (NCBI): domain Eukaryota; kingdom Metazoa; phylum Arthropoda; class Merostomata; order Xiphosura; family Limulidae; genus Tachypleus; species Tachypleus tridentatus. Next base: position 207,698,724 of record NC_134837.1, read on the forward strand.
CAGTAACCGGTACTTTGTAGGATCGTATTGACTGAATCAAAAACTACCACTTTTTAAGAGTTATATCGAATCAATCAATAACTACTACATTTGAAGTGTCGTATTGATTGAATCAGTAAACACTATTTTTAATGTGTCACACTGATTGAATCAGTAACTACCACTTTTGAGTTGTAAGATTAATTGAATCAATAATTATCACTTTTGAAGAATCTATTGTTTGAATAAATAACTACCACACTTGAAATGTCAAATTGATTGAATCAATGACCACCACTTTTGAAGTGTCACGTTGATTGAATCAAAAACTACCATTTTCAAGTGTCATGTTGATCGAATCCATACCTACTATTTTTCAACTGGCATATTGATTTAATCAGTAAACACTAATTTTAAAATGTCATATCAATTGAATAAATAACTACCACTTTTAAAGTGCATATTGAACGAATCAATAACTACTACTTTGAATTGTCATATTGACGGAATCAATAACCACTGCTTTTGAAGTGTCATGTTGATTGAATCAATAACTAATACTTTGAATTGTCATATTGATTCGATCAACAACTTCCATTTTGGAAGTGTTATATTGATTAAATAAATAACTACAACTTTTCAAGAGTTATATCAAATCAATCAATAACTACCACTTTTGAAGTGTTATATTGATTCAATAAATAACTACAACTTTTCAAGTGTCATGTTGATTAAATCAATAAGTACCACCTTTCAAGTGTCATACTGATTGAATCAATAACTACTAGTTTTGAAATGTTATATATTGATTGAATCAGTAACTATCATTTTGAAGTTTTTAAACCGTTGACGTGAATTTTTTTTTAAAAACGTGTTTCCGCGTGAGATCGAACCGCGGACTATGCGAGTGTGAGACGCACGTGATAACCACTACACTACGGAAACTGATCAGTTCGAAGTGTCCTTTTTATGGAATCAGATTACACTAATTATGAAATGTCAAATTGATTAAATCAACAACTACCACTTTTCAAATGTCATATTGTTTGAATCAATAACCACTACTTTTGAAATGAGAAAGTAAAGTGATATAGACAAACACGTACATAGGTTATAATATATCACAGATATTTCCGTATATTTCTGATTTTGAATAAATCTTTATTATTTTAGGCTTAAGGTTTGCATGGATTTTTATAACATTTAAACAATTGGTGCTCTAATTTGTAAGTTCTAAAAAGGGTTTTCTATAAAAATTAAGACTGTATATACACTACATGCACGTGTATTTGGTATTTATCGTTTATTAGTTGTAAAACATCTCACAGGACAAGAGATCCAAATTTATTTTTAAGAACATTGATTAATCGGTCTATCTATCGGTCTCACGGGCGCGTAGTTATTTGTTATTTTATCTGTCTGTCTGTCTCTATCTAAGTTCGTTTTTGCCCATTCATGCATCCAGTTTATGTTTGTCTGCTTATTTATCTATCTATCTACATCAACAGAAGAGACACCTACATCAGTAGACGTAACGTTTTCTGTTTTATATCCATCCATCCCTCTGTTAACACACACTGTTGCCCGAGTTAAGGCATCTGATATCAGACTGGACAGAAATTGAAATCATAAAACTGATTCTATGCCATCAATAGGGCGTTCAGCATTCACTCAACCCCAGATGCTTGCCTTATTGTTCTTGCCTGGACAACCGCGTCTCTCTCATATTTACCGAATGATCCATGAAAGTTAACGGGCATAACCATACAACCATGTATCCCTATTCTTTTTAATGTGTGTGTATACACACAGTGACTCGTGTAAACACCAAAGTACGTTTATGTAAGGTATCTTATTATTCGCAGACGGGGTTATATTACTGATAGCGTACGGGCACAGCGATCTTTAACCTTTTATGAAAGCCACTAACTCCTGTACTACTGTGTATGAGAGACACGTGCTCCCAGCAGAATTATGGCATTCTTTCGAAGTTTGATGGCTCAGATCAGAGGCGAATATGAAACATTGAACTGGCCAGTGGTGTTTGTGATACCATTACGGCCCTCTTATACTACGTGACAGGTGGAGTTTATTTATATTTAATTGTTATTACTTCTTATTACGAGGTTACATTAACGTCAGGAGTCTCCCCCGAGGCTTCCTTTGGAGGGGGGGGGTGCTTACACTTACATCTTATATTCATCACAATTAAGTATATTAATTGACTTCTTATGGTTATTATTCTAGTGATATATATCCTCTTCTTAAAATAGAAACCGCGTGGGTTAAAGGACTTCCTGTCTAATTTGGACTATAAAATGAAAATAAAAACAATTGTGAAAGTCAAAATTTCACAGTCCATTACTGTACATTACTTTGACTGTACCACACCTTCCATTACATTACTTTGACTGTACCACACCTTCCATTACATTACTTTGATTGCATCACACCTTCTATTACATTACTTTGTCTGTACCACACCTTCCATTACATTACTTTGACAGTACCACACCTTCCATTACATTACTTTGACTGTACCACACCTTCCATTACATTACTTTGATTGCATCACACCTTCCATTACATTACTTTGACTGTACCACACCTTCCATTACATTACTTTGATTGCATCACACCTTCTATTACATTACTTTGTCTGTACCACACCTTCCATTACATTACTTTGACTGTACCACACCTTCCATTACATTACTTTGATTGCATCACACCTTCTATTACATTACTTTGATTGCATCACACCTTCCATTACATTACTTTGACTGTACCACACCTTCCATTACATTACTTTGATTGCATCACACCTTCTATTACATTGCATCACACCTTCCATTACATTATTACAGTACCACACTTTTACATTCTTTGATTGTCACACCCTATTACACCTGTTCCATTACATTACTTTGACAGTACCACACCTTCCATTACATTACTTTGACTGTACCACACCTTCCATTACATTACTTTGATTGCATCACACCTTCCATTACATTACTTTGACTGTACCACACCTTCCATTACATTACTTTGATTGCATCACACCTTCTATTACATAACTTTGACTGTACCACACCTTCCATTACAACATTACTTTAGCTGTACCACACCATCCGTTACAGTACATTACTTTGGCAGCCGTACCACGCCTTTCATTACTTTAACTGCACCACACCGTCTGTTACTTTGACTGTACCACACCATCCATCACTGTAACAAGTGTTAATACTTTTACCATCATTTACTTATTCGAAATGCGTCGTAACTCACAAGATACGACGCAGATATTAACAAATCGTTTACTCTGGATAGAGCACATACTGATTTATTATTTGTTTTTAAAAGAGTTTCTGGTGAAAATTCCATTAAATCATCTATATATAGAGTTTGACTATATATTTCTTTACTTCTGTGTCAGCTTCTATTCTCGATTTTCTCAAACATAAAATGTGAAGAAGTCAAATTTGGAATACAGGTCAATTCGCGTCAGTTGTGTGCCGGGTTCCAAGTTGACTGACTTAAATTATCCAAATACATTTCAATTATTTTTTTATTTATACGCCTTCTAGTGTACATGTGTTGTTATGACACTTTCTTTAAAGATGTGTTGGATGTCATGAAATATCTCTACTGACTTGTCAGTTCGTGTACTTTATAAAGAGTCACTCCAGTGGTCGTTAGTTTCACCTAATATATCCTCGTGCTTACTGACTTAATGCGTTGTAACACTTACGTAGGCTGCTGTTCTGTGAGACATGAGACAAGCGGTGACAGATATCTGCTTTAGTTTGTCTTCTCAATATTTCTATAGCTTGGCTTGTTGATGACAGCTGGAAGGCTGGGCTCTAACCTTTCCGAATGAGCGCTCGTGAAAATTCCGTAGATGCTACATAAAATTACGACCTGGGCTCTGTCTGGGTGGGGCATTCGAACACGTTGCTCTAAAAACCTAGCATGAGTTATTTGTGGTTTGGGGCAGAGAAGGAAAAAAGAAAGAATTATACCCTAGCGTGACTCTTGGAATGTGTTTATTTAACATCAATTAATATTGCCGGACGTTCAAATGTGTAGAAAGTTCCCACACTCTAGGCGACGGTGTAATCCGTAATGTAATACTACAAACACCATATCTTCTACCTGCTACACATCAGCCACCGCGTGATTATTCAGCCAAAAATTTCAAAACTGGGCAAAGCAACCGGTTTTTATCAGTTCGTAGAATTCAATATTCCAGTAGTGACAGATGTTACACCAAATAATTTTCTTTCCGATAGTGGCGGATGTTACACTAAATACTCTTGTTTCCAGTAGTGACAGATGTTACACTAAATAATCTTGTTTCCAGTAGTGACAGATATTACATCAAATAATCTTGTTTCCAGTAGTGACGGATGTTACACCAAATAATCTTGTTTCCAGTAGTGACAGGTGTTACACTAAATAATCTTGTTTCCAGTAGTGACGGATGTTACACCAAATGATCTTGTTTCCAGTAGTGACGGATGTTACACCAAATAATCTTGTTTCCAGTAGTGACAGGTGTTACACTAAATAATCTTGTTTCCAGTAGTGACGGATGTTACCCCAAATGATCTTGTTTCCAGTTGTGACGGATGTTACACCAAATAATCTTGTTTCCAGTAGTGACAGATGTTACACTAAATAATCTTGTTTCCAGTAGTGACGGATGTTACACCAAATAATCTTGTTTCCAGTAGTGACGGATGTTACACCAAATAATCTTGTTTCCAGTAGTGACGGATGTTACACCAAATAATCTTGTTTCCAGTAGTGACGGATGTTACATCGATAAATACACCGCGGTTTCTAATGCGTCGAATTTAACGCCTAACAAAACGATGAGCGATATTCTTGAAGTTAAGCACGGTTTACCAATTCAAATCTCACCCTATTTAAATATGACCGAATATGATGTAATAAAGTAAGTTCTAAATATGGTTGAATTGACTCATGCGCAGTGGATGCACTTGATCAAGAATGATAGTCGTATTATATATACTGATATCTTACAATCCTAATTGTTAATAGTCTCTTTTCTCCTACATTCGTCTTGTGTATGCATTACACTTGGTGTTTCCTTGCAGGGCCTAAGTTAAAGACTTACTTGGTCTGTCTTGTGTTTTATGAAAAACGTGGCCTTAGTGTCTAAAGGGACCTGAGATGTTTGAGTTAAAAGTACCTAATAAGTAACGCCTTTTTTTTTTTTTTTACGAAAACGTTAAATGTTGAAGTCTTGTATGATCGTTATATAACTCGTGAAGCGAAACGTTCACGTAATGAACACAGAGCACAGTTACAGCTATAGCCCGAAGTAAGTTTCTCGTAAGAAATCTGATATACCATTCATTGCAAGTAAACCTGATATAGCTAATATAACAATGTTTATCTCTTATGAAATCCAAATCGGAAGCCATGAGTTGTAATACATTATCTCGATAATTACGTATAACAACTGGTGGCGGTTCTGGTAAACTACGAGTAGATAAATAAAAAAAATCGTCATAAAATTTGTCATCGTTTTTTGTTTGTTTTTTAAGAAAGTGTCTCGAGATTTATAAAGTTATCTCTTCGATTATGAAGCAGCTTGCTGATTCTACTTATCGAGGAAAATAAATAAATTAATGAACAATCCTTTTGTTTCTTTTCAGGTGAACTTGTGCAATATCATACTAAACATCCAGTCTAAAAGAGCAGGTGTGAACAATAAACAAATATAGGAAGCTGGAATGATGAATATTAATGTCCTAGCCTAAATTAATAAATAGTAAAATATATCCTGAAAAGATTTATTAAGTTAACTAGCTAGGTGGCAGGTGGTCCATTACTAAACATTTCCTCGTTATAAAATAGTTCGCTTATTCTCTCAAAATAATATGACAATCCTTACAGCCATCTATGAAAAGGGTTGTTACTTACCCAACTAAGGCAAACGAAGCCTTATTATTTATTGTTGTTTTCGAAACGTGTAGAATTAAACTGAATTTTTAATTAAGTGTGCGGAATTTTCGACTCCAATTATGATATCTAATTCATAGTCGGATTTACTAAATACAATTTTTTTTTAAGATTTCGGTTTTGATAGAATCAACATTTTATTATGATAGTAATAAATGTGATATCATTTCTCCGAAAAAGGACCGTAGGCCGCCAGAAGGGATCGCCTATTTTCACCACTCGCTTTACAGTAAGATAGCGTGTTGTCTGTCTGTCAGTCAGTAGACACTACAATGGCGTCACATAAGGGGCACTTAAACTTATAGTTTGCACTGTCGTGACGTCAGTAAAACGTGCGCATGGCATTGATCGCGAAATGAATTATGTATTTTGCTACAACACAAGATGACGTATGAATTTAAAAAGCAAAAAAAAAAATTGATATTTTTAACTTTGGTTTTATTTACTCTTGAAACATTTTCGACAACCCTACAGAAGAAAATCTAGTATTATTATACAGGTCAGACATTTATGGTGTATATTGTATGGATCAGTGAAACACACTCAGGAACAATCCTGTTAACGAGGATTGAATGTTCAAATCAGAGTTTTACAGGTTTTAAAATGGTCCGGTAACAAAGGTTAAATGTCAATAATAAAGTTTTACAGGTTTTAAAATGGTCCGGTTAACAAAGGTTAAATGTCAATAATAAAGTTTTACAGGTTTTAAAATGGTCCGGTTAACAAAGATTAAATGTCAATAATAAAGTTTTACAGGTTTTCTCTCCATATCTTTGATATCCTGGGTCCGAAGTATTTAATTAATCGAAGTATGGACAGGTGAATTTTGAAGATATTCGAATCGATTGAGTTCTTTAAAGTAGCACCTGAAGATGTAAATAGACATCAGCTAATTGTATCACTTGACATAGTGACGTCACACAAGGGGTTTATATTGGCTCCATGAAATTTCGTGAATATGAACCAACCATATCACATGACGTAACTTTTCGTTTTGTCAATAGATAGCCTACATATAAGTTTTGTTTGTTTTTGAATTTTGCGCAAAGCTATCTGGGCTAGCCGTCCCTAATTTAGCAGTGTAAGACTAGAGGGAAGGCAGCTAGTCATCACCACCCACCGCCAACTCTTGGGTTACTCTTTTACCAACGAATAATGAGATTGATCGTCATATTATAATGCCCCCACGGCTGAAAGGGCGAGCATGTTTCGTGCAATCGGGATTCGAACCCGCGACCCTCGGATTACGAGTCGAACGCCTTAACACGCTTGGCCATGCCGGGCCCCTACATATAAGTAACAAGAACAGTAATATGTGTATACCAATAAATTTCGCTGTTGTTGTAGATATTTTATGCTAATTTTATCGAATACAATAATCTCTACAATCCGTACAGATACGTCTCTCGGTAGAACAATGGTAAAGTTTGTGGATTCACAAAGCTAACAACCTATTTGTTTATGGGTTAGAAGTTGTGGTTCTATAATAATCTATAAAGTAATTTGTATTCTGTTCTCATAAACTAAGGTATCATTTTGGGTGTGAATATTTCTTGGTTTCTTCTTAAACACTAGGTTCTTATACTGTGCATTAATCTATCTATTTTGTACGTATTAGTTTATTTATATTTGTCTACGAAGTTGGCAAATAACAGTAGAAAAAACACACAGTTGGAGCAAGGAATCAATTATAGTTTTTATCTCATCTTTATTTAGTTGTGATTTATGGCCAGCATTTGTACACGAACCGTTTTATCAGCGTTTCAGTGAAACTATTTGTACTGATATATATGTCATATACACGTATATACTTTTTATCTGGTCAAGTTAAAGGTGTCCAAACTCGAAACGCTATTTTCCGGCAGATGGCGCAAGTCATTTTCGACTGAACTGGTTTGCTAACACTAACATATACGTAAAGCAACGTAACAGTGAACAAGCACACGTATTCAGTAGTACTGAAAAAAATAATAAATGAATTGTATGATTGGAAGTTTTGTAATGATAAAATATGAACTGAAACGAACGTATTATGAAAATATTTATGTATTTCTTTTCTTATCTTTGCCGTTGGAAACATTTTTGGGAGTGGCCGGGCCATTGCCACATTGCTATTTCTAGAGGTGATCTGGGGGCATGCTCCCCAGAAATGTTTGGGAATTTTAATGTACTGAATTAAAAAAAAAAACGTTTTAATAACGCCCCCATGGCTGAAAGGGCAAACATGTATGGTGCAACGGGGATTCGAACCCGTGATCCTCAGTTTACTACGCGAGCGCCCTCTAACCAGCTGGCTATGCCAGACCAAACACTACAGAGTTCACATACTAATAGTGACATATCACTGTTTGAGTTCCACTCTGACTTTCAAAATTAAAAAGAAATATCTTGTGCCAACTTGTGAGCTCTTAACTATAACAGAATATTCTATCCAGATGTGACTCTTCTGATCTGCTAACTGTAAAACCATCTTCTATTAAATGTCGCATTTGTGACCCTTTAACTATAGCAAAATATGTTATCCTTGATGTGACGTTTATGACCGGTTCACTGTAATAGGATTTAGTTCAATTATAACAGTATATGTCATTGAAATTGCATACGTTAATTACTGTCTATGATTTGTTAACAGTCGAGAACAAAGCTATACAATAGACTGTCTACAATGTGTCCACCAACAGTAATCGAACATTTAATTTTAGCGTTTTAAGTTCTTATCAGGGACTTATTGGATAATTCGATGAAAGGAAACACTTTTTTTAAAATAAAAGAAGCGATTTTAAATGGTAGACGTTTTCAATCAAAGTGTGAAACATCATAACTTAAGATTTATCGTATTTATCATTTTTCAAACAACAAAACAAAAAATACCATTAACAAAAAACAAATTTATATTCGTTACAATGTATTTTTCTGTAAGGTTTTATAAAAATTTCCCAATACTCGATTTTAAATTTATATTACTTGTAAGTCAACGTGTTCTATCATTTTAACATTATATTACTTGTAAGTCAACGTGTTCTATCATTTTAACTTTATATTACTTGTAAGTCAACGTGTTCTATCATTTTAACTCTATATTACTTGTAAGTCAACGTGTCCTATCATTTTAACTTCATATTACTTGTAAGTCAACGTGTTCTATCATTTTAACTTTATATTACTTGTAAGTCAACGTGTTCTATCATTTTAACTTTATATTACTTGTAAGTCAACGTGTTCTATCATTTTAACTTTATATTACTTGTAAGTCAACGTGTTCTATCATTCCGTTTCACCTACCACTATTGTTTCTTTACAAATATGATAATACACTGGAAGCTGCCTAGCGGAAAAAGGTATCGTACACGTTAAAACATTGCTTATTTCACACACTGGGAACCCTTACTAACAATTGTTTGTTTTTGATATAACAATAAGATATTTCAAGTGTCGAGCTTTACTGCGGTCATTGAAACGCATATTAAATGTATAAACTAAATGTTTTGGTTGAAATGTATATACAAAATGTTTTGGTTTAAATATATAAACTAAATGTTTTGGTTGAGATGTATTTAACTAAATGGTTTGGCTTAGATGTATACACTAAATGTTTTAGTTTAAATGTGACATGTTCTTTGAACACATATTCTTATTTTAAATATTTTAAATTGTCGAATGTCGCCACTGACCATTTTCTACACCTGGAAAATCCCTCCTTATGGGACAGTTGTAATTTTAGTATTCTTCAAGCATTAGTGTTGTCAATATCTCCCACTGGCATCTCCTGTGCTTCATTGGGTAAAAACATGGCAAAGGCTAAAAAGTTGACAGAGTTTGAACGTGGCAGAATTGTTGACATGCAAAAGTAAGGTCTCTCTCAACGTGCCATCGCTGGTGAGATTGGGTGTAGTAAAACTGTTGTTGCAAATTTCTTAAAAGACCCTGAGGGATACGGAACGAGAATTTCAAGTGGTCTGTACAAGAAAATTTCGCCGAGGTTGAGCAGGAAGATTCGACGGGTTGTCCGGCAAGACACCAGCCGATCGTTGAACCAGATTAAGGTCCTTATGGACGCATAATGCAGCTCAAGAACAATAAGATGGTATCTACGAGAGAAAGACTTTAAAAACCGTAAACGTCTTCAAAGGCCACGCCTCCTTCCACACCACGAAACAGGTCGGTTAAATTTTGCTGAGAAGCATTAAACATGGGAGGTAGAAAAGTGGAAGAAGGTTTGGTTCTCTGATGAGAAAAAATCTAGCCTGGATGGTCCAGATGGCTTCCAACGTTACTGGCACGATAAGGATATCCCACCGGAGACATTTTCTGCACGACACAGTGGAGGAGGTTCCATCATGATCTGGGGTGCTTTCTTCTTCCATGGAACAATAGAGCTTCAGGTTATACAGGGGCATCAAACAGCAGCTGGCTTCATTGGCACGTTGGAGAGAGCATCCTTATTGACTGAAGGCCCTCGCTTGTATGGAAATGACTGGATCTTTCAGCAGGACAGCGCTGCAATCCACAATGCCCGCAGGACAAAGGACTTTTTCATGGCGAATAACGTGATTCTTTTAGACCATCCAGCGTGTTCGCCCGAACTGAACCTCGCTGAAAATAGTTGGAGGTGGATGGCAAGGGAAGTCTATAGAAATTGATGTCAATTACAAACAGTGCATGATCTTTGTGAAGCTATCTCTTCATCACTTGGAATAACATTCCAGCCAGCCTTCTGAAAACATTTATATCGACCGTGCTAAAGCGAATGTTTGCAGTTATTCGCAATGACGGCCGTGCAACTCACTACTGAGACCTCTTGTTGAGCATTTTCTACCCTGTTTAGGACTTTTTGTTGGTATGGTTTTAAACTTTTGACCAGCTAGTATTTAGGCTAATTTCATAGTGTTCATATTTTCCATATTAAATGCTTAAAAAGTTTTTCATTTTTATTTTCCCTTTTATTATTTTCATCTTTCGAAGCTCGACTCAAATAAGTAGTTGAGTCTAACAACGCAAAAAGCATTTTTTTCTTTATGTTCATTGACCTTAAGATTTTCGCCAGCAGTGTGTATATATATATATTAAATATTTTGGTTTAGATGTATAAACTAAATGTTTCGGTTTGAATGTATATACTAAATGTTTTGGTTTAGATGTATATGCTAAATGTTTTGGCTTATATGTATATACCAAATGTTAAGGTTTAAATCTATATAATGAATATTTTGGTTTATATGTATATACTGAATGTTTTGGTTTAGATATATATACTAAATATTTTGGCTGAGATTTATAAACTAAATGTCTTGGTTTAAATGTATATACTAAATGTTTTGGTTTAAATGATTAAACTAAATGTTTTGGTTTAGATGTATATACTAAATGTTTTGGTTTAAATGATTATACTAAATGTTTTGGTTGAAGTGTATACACTAAATATTTTGATTTATATGTACAGTCATGTGAAAAAGTTAGGACACCCTATGAAAGCCTGTGTATTCTTGTAACATTTTTTGGATATACAGATATTTAATCTCAATTTTAACAACACTGAGTGATTATAGGAATATAACTAAACAATTAAAACTGAAGAAAAGACTTTTCAAGATCTTCTGTAAATATAATTCTACATAAATGCATATTCTAACTGAGGAAAAAGTTAGGACATTCCCACATTTATTCCCACCTAAAATGGCTCAACTCACACACAGGTGTATCACACCAGGTGCACATGATTAGAAGATCGTTACTCAGCAGTTTGAATGAGGTTCGCCCTATTTAAACCTCAGACATTTAGTTTGGTGTGCTCCTGACTGTTGAAGTGAGAGTGAGCACCATGATGAGAGCAAAAGAGCTGTCTGAGGCCTTCAGAAAGAAAATTGTAGCAGTTTATGAGTCAGGTAAGGGATTTAAAAAAGATCCCAAAAGATTTTGAAATCAGCCATTCCACTGATCAGAAAATAGTCAACAAGTGGATGGTTTTCAAAACAACTGCCAACATGCTCAGGTCTGGTCGTCTAAGCAAGTTCACCCCGAAAGCAGACCGCAAGATGCTAAAAGAGGTCTCAAAACACCCTAACATGTCATCACAGGACCTACAGCAGGCTCTGGCTACTGTTGATGTGAAAGTGCATGCCTCTACAATCAGAAAGAGACTGCACAAGTTTAACTTACATGGGAGGTGTGCAAGGAGGAAACCTTTGCTCTCTAAGAGAAACATCAAGGCCGGACTGAAGTTTGCTAGAGAGAATGTAGACAAAGACCAGGACTTCTGGAATAGTGTTCTTTGGACAGATGAGTCCAAAATTGAATTATTTGGACACCAGAACAGAGGACATGTTTGGCGTAAACAAAATACAGCATTGCAGGAAAAGAACCTCATACCAACTGTGAAGCATGGAGGTGAAAGTATCATGGTTTGGGGCTGCTTTGCTGCAGCAGTACCTGGACAGCTCACAATCATAGAATCCACCATGAATTCTACTGTGTATCAGAGGGTGCTTGAGGATCATGTGAGACCACATGTACGAAAATTAAAGCTGAAGCGGAACTGGACACTGCAACACGACAATGACCCAAAATATACCAGTAAATCCACTAAGGTCTGGCTGAAAACTAAGAAATGGAGAGTCTTGGAATGGCCAAATCAAAGCCCACATCTTAATCCTATTGAGATGCTGTGAGGTGACTTGAAACGGGCTGTAAATGCAAGAAACCCCTCAAACATCTCACAGCTGAAAGAATTCTGTATTGAGGAGTGGGGCAAACTTTCTTCAGACCGATGTCAGAGACTGGTAGGTGGCTACAAGAAGCGTCTCACTGCAGTTACTTTACCCCAAAGGGGGCAAAACTAGCTATTAGGGGGTAAGGTGTCCCAACTTTTTCCTCAGTTAGAATATGCATTTTTGTAGAATTACATTTACAGAAGATCTTGAAAAGTCTTTTCTTCAGTTTTAATTGTTTAGTTATATTCCTATAGTCTCTCAGTATTGTTGAAATTGAGATTAAATATTTATATATCCAAAAATGTTACAAAAATACACAGGCTTTCATAGTGTGTCCTAACTTTTTCACATGACTGTATATACTAAATGTTTTGGTTTAGATGTATATGCTAAATGTTAAGGTTTAAATCTATGTAATGAATGTTTTGGTTTAAATATATATACTAAATGTTTTGGCTGAGATGTTTAAACTAAATGTTTTGACTGGGATGTATAAACTAAATGTTTTCGCTTAGATGTATACACTAAATGTTTTAGTTTAAACGTGACATGTTCTTTGAGCACATATTCTTATTTTAAATATTTAAAATCGTCGAATGTCGCCACTGACCATTTTGTACACCTGGAAAATCCCTCCTTATGGGACAGTTGTAATTATATGGACTTACAACACTAAAACACAAGGTTCGATTTCTCGAGGTTTGACCTAACAAGTTGCCTAAATTAGTTTGTTTCAAACACAAATATAGAAAGTAATACTTAAATCTTAACTTATAAACATTTATTTAATTTCTAAACCCTGTAATTCTTCGGATTAACAACATTTACAACTGGGGTTCGATTTTCCTCTGTGAACACAGTAAGTTGCATATATAAATGTTATTTGATTTTAAGGAAGAATATTTGGTTTTATAATTCATTAAACATTTTCTACATGCTGATCTCTCACAATTGCTTCCATTCAAGTTGGTTAGGAATAATATTATACCCCATATCTACTTTATCGTGTTCACTCATTTCCTTCAGTAAAATTTTGAACATTTCTGATCAAAATAAATTGACTTAAATATACCAATTTTAAACGTAATTTGCGAATTAATGAAATTAATTCATTAAAACAAGATGGCTACAAATATTTAATACTATAAACCAATAACTGAGTTATCAATTAGCTGTCCTAGCTATTAACGAGCTTTTCGGCCATAATCCCAATAATATCTCTAGGTATTCGACAGACTAAGATGTTTTGACCCTTAAATGGCTGCCATCATCAAATGATGATGCTGCCTACGACATTCCCGCTGTTTAAGGGTTAAATTAGTCCTTAATCCGTATATTAAACCAAAATTGCAATATACTAATCAAACATACAAAATATAAAGTAAATATGTCATACTTAAAATTATTTTAAACATTATAATCAGTATATTAATGAAACTATCTATAAGAAATGTAGTAGGCCATTACTTAAAGAACATAAACACACAGTTGGTAATCCTCAAAATCATATTCTATCATGACGAAGTTACTGACTGACAGCTTTGTAAAATAAAATAATTGCGTATCTGTTTTGTGAAGATTTAAAGTTTGATTCCCGATTACCACCATTATTCAAATACAAGTCTTGTGGAAGAACAAGCTAAATTTAGACTTTCTTTATTTCTTCGGCTCAGGGCCCTGCATGGCCAGGTGGTTAAGGCACTCAACTCGTAAACCGAGGGTCGTGGGTTCGAACCTCCGTCACATAAAAAATGTTCGCCCTTTCAGCCGTGGGGGCATGATAATGTTACGGTCAATCCCACTATTCGTTGGTAAAAGAGTAGTCCAAGAGTTGGCGGTGGGTGGTGATGACTAGCTGCTTTCCCTCTACTCTTACACTGCTAAATTAGGGTCGGCTAACGTAGATACACCTCGAGTAGCTTTGCGCGAAATTAGAAAAAAATACAAATAAATATCATCTCAGAACGTCCTCTTTCCATGTTTATTTCAAGTTAAACTTTTGTCAAGAAGCTTGAGAATATCTAAGCCTGAATTAACTAATATCATTACACGCTACCTACTGTCCCTGACTCTCCTCTTTTATGTGCAATACATTTAATTATTTCTATATACACAATCCTGGTGGTTTGAGTCTAAATAACACTCAAACTTTATCTCCAAACAAGAACAATTTGATGAAAATATCTTTCACTTAATAATATTCGATTGAAAAAATGAAATGTCAGTCTTCAATGTTTGAATACGTAGTTGATATTTGAAAAAATACATATATATATATATTAGTTTGTTATAACCTAAATTCAAGCTGACCAAGAATAAATTAATAATAATAAACAAAAAACGCTGAAGTAATTAAAAAGATTAGTATAATTAGTAAGAGGTTTGGATTTATTGTTTTTAACGCAGTTCTTCCATTTGATTGTGTTTACTTAAAACTTTATCAGTATTAATTTTCTCTAAAATATATGTGTATGTATGGAATCCATTGGATCATAAACACAGAAATAATGAATACTTTAAAACATAACTAACAGAGAAGTTGTTTATTTTTTTATGATAAGACTACAAAGGCCACATTTCTTATCCAAAGGTTAAACAATTCCTTCCATTGTTATAACAGCCACAGCATGGTTTAACAATGGTATGACGCCCACATTATATGTTAACGATGTTATAATGACCACAGTATATGTTAACAATGCTGAAATGGATACAGTGTGTGTTAACAATGCTACAATAATCACACTGTGTGATAACAATGTTACAATAGTCATAATGTGTGATAACAATGTTACAATAGTCATAATGTGTGATAACAATGTTACAACAGTCACAGTTGTGATAACAATGGTACAACAGTCACAGTGTGTGATAACAATGTTACAATAGTCACAGTATGTGTTAACAATGCTACAATAGTAACAGAGTGTGATAACAATGTTTTAATAATCACAGTGTGTGATAACAATGTTACAACAGTCACTGTATATGTTAACAATGTTACAATAATCACAATGTGTGTTAACAATACTACAATAGTCATAATGTGTGTTAACAATGCTACAATAGTCACAGTGTGTGATAACAATATTAGAATAGTCACAATGTTTAATAACTGATTTGACATTCCACATATTTTGTAACCATCTATAAACAATCCTCATTTCGGAAAACAACTGTCGTTGGCTTTTGTTTTATCTGCATAATATTCTCAAATGAAACAAAACCAGACCCTGAACAAACAAACATTTCGAGGAGTTATGTTAGAGATAAGTATCTACATAACAGTAAAGAGAGTCTCTTAAAGCATGAGAAATGTGGTCACAGTATTTTTAGACAGACGTTTTCTTTCAAAAAAATAATGAAACACATGGCTTTATATCAGCTATTAATTAGAAGCCACTCCAATATCACGAATACGTAATTTACATTTCATTTTATCAATGTCCATCATCGACATCAATATATTATATACCGGTATGTATAATTCACTGCCAGAGTTATACATTTCAGACTCATCACTGAGTCACTAAACTGTGTTAGCCACAAGGCTGGTTAATTTTCTTTTTAATATTCAAACGAATGGTCCAACGATTTCAGCATGCCGATGAGCGTTGTTCAGTTGGACGTAAATCCTTTTAAATGTCGTTTTATAGTATCATACTTGAAACTTGCATTGCTTGTCACTAGGCCTTAAACATTAATAATTTAAACTCGTTGTAACAGTGAATATAAATTTTCGGTATTTTTATTTTTACCCTAAGTGAACGAAGGTTTTATTATTGTATAATGTAATTTTATATGAAAAGAGACATACGACAAAAAAACAAAAAAACAACGAGAAGAAGAACTCGAAGAAACTAACAAAAACTAAGAAGGCTTAGTTGAATAAATATTCAGTTATCTTCAGCTACATAATGAGGCTTAACAATATTCGTGCATTTTATATAGACATGTCTTTCTGAACACTGCGTTCTTCAAAAATGAAAAAAATAAAATAATTTTCGCGTTTTATACCGAAATATTTTTCAACTTAAGGGTATTTTGTTTTTCTTATATCACGATTTCTTTTAGCAACTGCAGAATTTTAAAATACATCTAATTACTTCCAAAACAACAAGAAAACTTTTCATTCAATACGAACGGTAATATTCCAAATATGAACTATAACGAAATGATATTGAAATCAACTCTGATTGTTTCTTAGGAAACAATAAAACAAATACTTTAACTCTCACCAGACCACAACTGAGTGTTTTTTCTTTCACCGATATGTATTTTACATATATCGTTTAAATTAATTTTCTATTTTGATACGGGTCCGGCATGACTTGGTGGTTTGGGCGCTCGTCTCGTAATCTGCGGGTCCCGAGTTCGAATCCCCGTCACACCAAACATGTTCGTCCTTTTAGCCGTAGGAGTGTTATAATGCAACAATCAATCCCATTATTCGTTGGTAAAAAGGTAGCACAAGAGTTGGCGGTGGGTGGTAATGACTAGCTGTTTTCTCTATAGCTTTACACTGCTAAACTAGTCCTCGTGTAGTTTTGCGCGAAATTCCAAAACAAACAATTATTAGGTGAAGAAACGGTTATTTTTTTTACCGAAAAGCTATTCAACGGCCTACCTGCGCTCTAGTTAAGCAAGGAATTGAACCCCAGATTTTAGCCTTGTAAATTTACTGCTAACAATTGGAAGACTGTTATGAGTTTATTTTTTCACATTTTTTTCTTAAATAAAATTACTAAGTGTGTTTTTCTTATAGCACAGCCACATCGGACTATCTGCTGAGCCCACCGAGGGGAATCGAACCCCTGATTTTAGCGTTGTAACTCCATAGACTTATAGCTGTACTAGCGGGGGGGCATAAAATTACTATTTTTAATATATAAACAGACAAATACATTTCATATGTTAAATGTAGTTAGAAAACTATATTTTAAATGTATTTAATATAAACAGATAGTATTCGAGTTGCTTTATAATTTCAAGTGTATAATTATTTAAGTATTAGAAGGTAAATAATATTTGAAAAGTCAAAGAAATTTGATCCTTTTATAAGGTTTGGTTTCGTTTGTTTTTAATTTCTCGCAAAGCTACACGAGGGCTATCTGTGCTACCCGTCCCTAATTTTGCAGTGTAAAATTAGAGGAAAGACAACTAGTCATCACTGCCCACCGCCAACTCTTGGGCTACTCTTTCACCAACGAATAGTGGGATTGACCGTAAAATTATAACGCTCCCACGGCTGAAAGGGCGAACGTGTTTGGTGGGAGTGTGATTCGAACCCACGGCCCTCGGATTACGAGTCGAACGCCTTAACACGCTTGGCCATGCCGGACCATCTAGCTAGTCATCACCACCCATTGCTATCTCTTGGGCTACTCTTTTACCAACGAATAGTGTGATTGACCGTCACATTATAACGCCCCCACGGCTGAAAGGGCGAACGTATTTGGTGTCATCAGCTGTCGAACCTGCGACCCTCAGATTACGAGTCGAGTGCCTTAACCACTTGCCGGGCCACGTTTCTATGAATATATTACTTACATGTCCGAGTATTTATTTTCTTCCTTCTTTTATATCTCTATTTTTGCTTTCTAAAGTTTCAGCGATGTTAATGAAGGTAAGTCATGAAAAATATTATGTTTTGGGGTCTTCCGAAAGTCCGGATAAGAAACAAACATTAACTTATCAAAACAAGAGGTGAAGGATTATATATATATGTATACTCACACACAGAGAAGGACCAAAGGTCAAGGTCTAATATCTCCCATGATAAAATAGCACGTGAAATGTGGTATGAACTATCGCTTAATTTTCATAAGCGACAGAGAAGAATGAAGGGTCCCTTTAAACGGGATGTCAGGTCATCGCAACTTAGCACCTGGCACCCCCTCACACAGCTAGTTAAACTGAACCAGTTGAGATAAACTGTCATACCCAAGGACACAACAGCATGGAACTCTGTATTGAGTCAATGAAGAAGACTTAATCTGTGGATCAAGGTAAAAGAATATTGAATGACTGGTTTAAGAAGACTGAAAATCACAAATTAAACGATAATAGAGGGCGGTAAAATAATATGGCAATAAATCTGTATTTAGCAGGAGCTGTTTTATGGTTGACTGAATTTTCAGGTATGCTGAAGAAACGCATGATTAGCAGACTTAAATTAATGAAAAAGAAAACATACATGTTATCATTTGAATAAGAAGCCTTAACTAGTCGAGAATAAAAGGCATCCAATCACAAACGTGTATTCTGGGAATTGGGTGTGTCCCTCACGACACTCATAAAATAGTCTCGAACACAAATTGACGTTTACTGCAATATAATTGCCCGTAACATTAAATATATATGTATATGGGCAAGGAGGAGCTATTTTCCCCCACTTTGGTCCCGAACCTTGCTCCAACTGTTACCTTAACCTCTCTAAAGATAGTAACATCTAGTAATCACTTTGGACACGATAGGCCGAATTTATCTGTTGATGAACGCTACGTATTTTTTTTACTACATTAAACTATAATGGAATTGGATGTGTGATATTTAGATACCAGAAACCCGGCTTCTTTAATTTAAGATGGTTCTCAATCTGATTGAACATTTGGTTATCACAAACCTTTCTTTTTTGAATTAAATTGGTTGTCCATTTGACTTAATACTGAGGTACCACGAACTCTTCTTCTTTAACTTAAGATGGTTATGCATCTGACTTAATCATAAATTGAGAATCAATGCAACTTACAGTACTACCATCTAAATCACATACGAATAATAACTTTCAACCAGGTTTGATATTAATGTCGTGATATAATGTGGGATAATATCATGGTATAGATATAATACATGGAAAACACAATGAACTAGATACATATATATATATATATATATGTTTTTCTGGTATCTAAGGTACCACCTTCATGATGACGAAAGTGTAAATCTGATCTCATATTCAGGTTCAGAAAACCTATTCTTAGACTCCTATCATGCCTGGATAGCCTTTATGGGGTATTTAAGCCCCTTAATGCCTTTTTTGTGAGGGGCTGTGCTATACAAATAAGAACCTACCTCTTCAAGGCCATTTAGAGTCTGCCTGTCAAGTCTGGCCCAGTTGGCTTTAGAACGAGATGCATGCATACACATTTACAAGCTGAATTAATATAGACCACAATAAGACATAATGAAGGTACCTCTGAACTCACATAAAAACTGCAAATAAGATAGCATTTTACACAAGAGACATTCAGCCTAAATTGTAACATACAGTGGAAGGAAGAACTTGAATTTAAAGAAATATACACATTGTGATACAGATTATCCACCAATCAAATGACTAACACTTAATAAACAAGTAAAAGAATGTTACTTTAGTATCCATGAGCAACAAGACTACAACAGTTGAGGTAAAATTTGAAACCAATAACCATAAAGTGAACTGAAGACTAGAGTAACGTCATATGTCAAGAACAAACACTTGGCTCACAGTAAATAATAAGATTCTGAAACAGTGCCATTGATATCTAATATAAATAATAAAATTCAACCTTAAAATAACCGTAATCAAGCAACAGTAAATAATTACGATAAATACCAACGCAAAATACCTTCTCTAACTTTTCAGCATTTCAGAAAACCTTTCAAGTCAAAACAAAAAGAAGAATGACGCTAATGTATAAGTTCTGTTTGACAAAGTAAGCAGTGACAATAAGTATACAAATACAACAGTCTCGCCTACATAACTATGGAGTGCTGACTACATTATATTAAAATGATTTTGGAGCCTCAACAAGTCGTTACAGTCCGTGTCACTACATGAACCATTACCAAATAAAGTGACTAGCTACAACAACCATTATCAAGTAAAGTGACTAGCTACATTAACCATTACCAAGTAAAGTGACTAGCTACATTAACCATTATCAAGTAAAGTGACTAGCTACATTAACCATTACCAAGTAAAGTGACTAGCTACATTAACCATTACAAGTAAATTAGTTACATTAACCATTACCATTACATTAACCATTACCAAGTAAAGTGACTAGCTACATTAACCATTATCAAATAAAGTGACTAGCTACATTGACCATTACCAACTAAAGTGACTAGCTACATTGACCATTATCAAATAAAGTGACTAGCTACATTGACCATTACCAAGTAAAGTGACTAGCTACATTACCCATTACCAAATAAAGTGACTAGCTACACTAACCATTACCAAGTAAAGTGACTAGGTACATTAACCATTACCAAGTAAAAGTGACTAGCTACATTAACCATTATCAAATAAAGTGACTAGCTACATTGACCATTACCAAGTGAAGTGACTAGCTACATTAACCATTACCAAGTAAAGTGACTAGCTACATTAACCATTACCAAGTAAAGTGACTAGCTACATTACCCATTACCAAATAAAGTGACTAGCTACATTAACCATTACAAAGTAAAGTGACTAGCTACATTAACCATTACCAAGTAAAAGTGACTAGGTACATCAACCATTACCAAATAAAGTGACTAGCTACATTAACCATTACCAAGTAAAGTGACTAGGTACATTAACCATTACCAAATAAAGTGACTAGCTACATTAACCGTTACCAAGTAAAGTGACTAGCTACATTAACCATTACCAAGTAAAGTGACTAGCTACATTAACCATTACCAAGTAAAGTGACTAGGAACATTAACCATTACCAAATAAAGTGACTAGCTACATTAACCATTACCAAATAAAGTGACTAGCTACAACAACCATTATCAAGTAAAGTGACTAGCTACATTAACCATTACCAAGTAAAGTGACTAGCTACATTACCCATTACCAAGTAAAGTGACTAGGTACATTAACCATTACCAATTAAAAGTGACTAGCTACATTAACCATTATCAAATAAAGTGACTAGCTACATTGACCATTACCAACTAAAGTGACTAGCTACATTGACCATTATCAAATAAAGTGACTAGCTACATTGACCATTACCAAGTAAAGTGACTAGCTACATTACCCATTACCAAATAAAGTGACTAGGTACATTAACCATTACCAAGTAAAAGTGACTAGGTACATTAACCATTACCAAATAAAGTGACTAGCTACATTAACCATTACCAAGTAAAGTGACTAGGTACATTAACCATTACCAAATAAAGTGACTAGCTACATTAACCGTTACCAAGTAAAGTGACTAGCTACATTGACCATTACCAAGTGAAGTGACTAGCTACATTAACCATTACCAAGTAAAGTGACTAGCTACATTAACCATTACCAAATAAAGTGACTAGCTACATTAACCATTACCAAGTAAAGTGACTAGGTACATTAACCATTACCAAAAAGTGACTAGCTACATTAACCATTATCAAATAAAGTGACTAGCTACATTGACCATTACCAAGTAAAGTGACTAGCTACATTAACCATTACCAAGTAAAGTGACTAGCTACATTAACCATTACCAAGTAAAGTGACTAGCTACATTAACCATTACCAAATAAAGTGACTAGCTACATTAACCATTACCAAGTAAAGTGACTAGCTACATTAACCATTACCAAGTAAAGTGACTAGCTACATTAACCATTACCAAGTAAAGTGACTAGACTAACTACATTAACCATTACCAAATAAAGTGACTAGCTACATTAACCATTACCAAATAAAGTGACTAGCTACATTAACCATTACCAAGTAAAATGACTAGCTACATTAACCATTACCAAATAAAGTGACTAGCTACAACAACCATTATCAAGTAAAGTGACTAGCTACATTAACCATTACCAAGTAAAGTGACTAGCTACATTACCCATTACCAAGTAAAGTGACTAGGTACATTAACCATTACCAAGTAAAAGTGACTAGCTACATTAACCATTATCAAATAAAGTGACTAGCTACATTGACCATTACCAACTAAAGTGACTAGCTACATTGACCATTATCAAATAAAGTGACTAGCTACATTGACCATTACCAAGTAAAGTGACTAGCTACATTACCCATTACCAAATAAAGTGACTAGCTACACTAACCATTACCAAGTAAAGTGACTAGGTACATTAACCATTACCAAGTAAAAGTGACTAGCTACATTAACCATTATCAAATAAAGTGACTAGCTACATTGACCATTACCAAGTGAAGTGACTAGCTACATTAACCATTACCAAGTAAAGTGACCAGCTACATTAACCATTACCAATTAAAGTGACTAGCTACATTAACCATTACAAAGTAAAGTGACTAGCTACATTAACCATTACCAAGTAAAAGTGACTAGGTACATCAACCATTACCAAATAAAGTGACTAGCTACATTAACCATTACCAAGTAAAGTGACTAGCTACATTAACCATTACCAAGTAAATTGACTAGGTACATTAACCATTACCAACTAAAGTGACTAGCTACATTAACCGTTTCCAAGTAAAGTGACTAGGTACATTAACCATTACCAAGTAAAGTGACTAGCTACATTAACCGTTACCAAGTAAAGTGACTAGCTACATTAACCATTACCAAGTAAAGTGACTAGCTACATTACCCATTACCAAATAAAGTGATTAGCTACATTAACCATTACCAAGTAAAGTGACTAGGTACATTAACCATTACCAAGTAAAAGTGACTAGCTACATTAACCATTACCAAGTAAAATGACTAGCTACATTAACCATTTCCAAATAAAGTGACTAGCTACATTAACCATTACCAAGTAAAATGACTAGCTACATTACCCATTACCAAATAAAGTGATTAGCTATATTAACCATTACCAAGTAAAGTGACTAGGTACATTAACCATTACCAAGTAAAGTGACTAAATACATTAACCATTACCAAGTAAAAGTGACTAGCTACATTAACCATTACCAAGTAAAGTGACTAGCTACATTAACCATTACCAAGTAAAAGTGACTAGGTACATCAACCATTACCAAATAAAGTGACTAGCTACATTAACCATTACCAAGTAAAGTGACTAGGTACATTAACCATTACCAAGTAAAGTGACTAAATACATTAACCATTACCAAGTAAAGTGATTAGCTACATTAACCATTACCAAGTAAAAGTGACTAGCTACATTAACCATTACCAAGTAATGTGACGAGGTACATTAACCATTACCAAGTAAAGTGACTAAATACATTAACCATTACCAAGTAAAGTGACTAGGTACATTAACCATTACCAAGTAAAGTGACTAGCTACATTAACCATTACCAAGTAAAGTGACTAGCTACATTAACCATTACCAAGTAAAGTGACTAGCTACATTAACCATTACCAAGTAAAGTGACTAGCTACATTAACCATTACCAAGTAAAGTGACTAGCTACATTAACCATTACCAAGTAAAGTGACTAGCTACATTAACCATTACCAAGTAAAGTGACTAGGTACATTAACCATTACCAAATAAAGTGACTAGCTACATTAACCATTACCAAGTAAAATGACTAGCTACATTAACCATTACCAAATAAAGTGACTAGCTACAACAACCATTATCAAGTAAAGTGACTAGCTACATTAACCATTACCAAGTAAAGTGACTAGCTACATTAACCATTACCAAGTAAAGTGACTAGCTACATTAACCATTACCAAGTAAAGTGACTAGCTACATTAACCATTACCAAGTAAAGTGACTAGCTACATTAACCATTACCAAGTAAAGTGACTAGCTACATTAACCATTACCAAGTAAAGTGACTAGCTACATTGACCATTACCAAGTAAAGTGACTAGCTACATTAACCATTACCAAATAAAGTGACTAGCTACATTAACCATTACCAAGTAAAGTGACTAGCTACATTAACCATTACCAAGTAAAGTGACTAGCTACATTAACCATTACCAAATAAAGTGACTAGCTACATTAACCATTACCAAGTAAAGTGACTAGCTACATTAACCATTACCAAGTAAAGTGACTAGCTACATTAACCATTACCAAGTAATGTGACGAGGTACATTAACCATTACCAAGTAAAGTGACTAGCTACATTAACCATTACCAAGTAAATTGACTAGGTACATTAACCATTACCAACTAAAGTGACTAGCTACATTAACCATTACCAAGTAAAGTGACTAGGTACATTAACCATTACCAAGTAAAGTGACTAGCTACATTAACCATTACCAAGTAAAGTGACTAGCTACATTAACCATTACCAAGTAAAGTGACTAGCTACATTACCCATTACCAAATAAAGTGATTAGCTACATTAACCATTACCAAGTAAAGTGACTAGCTACATTAACCATTACCAAGTAAAGTGACTAGCTACATTAACCATTACCAAGTAAAGTGACTAGCTACATTAACCATTACCAAATAAAGTGACTAGCTACATTAACCATTACCAAGTAAAATGACTAGCTACATTACCCATTACCAAATAAAGTGATTAGCTATATTAACCATTACCAAGTAAAGTGACTAGGTACATTAACCATTACCAAGTAAAGTGACTAAATACATTAACCATTACCAAGTAAAAGTGACTAGGTACATCAACCATTACCAAATAAAGTGACTAGCTACATTAACCATTACCAAGTAAAGTGACTAGGTACATTAACCATTACCAAGTAAAAGTGACTAGCTACATTAACCATTACCAAGTAATTAGCTACATTAACCATTACCAAGTAAAGTGACTAAATACATTAACCATTACCAAGTAAAGTGATAAAGTGATTAGCTACATTAACCATTACCAAGTAAAGTGACTAGCTACATTAACCATTACCAAGTAAAGTGACTAGGTACATTAACCATTACCAAGTAAAAGTGACTAGGTACATCAACCATTACCAAATAAAGTGACTAGCTACATTAACCATTACCAAGTAAAGTGACTAGCTACATTGATCATTACCAAGTGAAGTGACTAGCTACATTAACCATTACCAAGTAAAGTGACTAGCTACATTGATCATTACCAAGTAAAGTGACTAGCTACATTAACCATTACCAAGTAAAGTGACTAGCTACATTAACCATTACCAAGTAAAAGTGACTAGGTACATCAACCATTACCAAATAAAGTGACTAGCTACATTAACCATTACCAAGTAAAGTGACTAGGTACATTAACCATTACCAAGTAAAAGTGACTAGGTACATCAACCATTACCAAATAAAGTGACTAGCTACATTGACCATTACCAAGTAAAGTGACTAGCTACATTAACCATTACCAAGTAAAGTGACTAGGTACATCAACCATTACCAAATAAAGTGACTAGCTACATTGACCATTACCAAGTAATGAGACTAGCTACATTAACCATTACCAAGTAAAGAGACTAACTACATTAACCATTACCAAGTAAAGTGACTAGGTACATTAACCATTACCAAGTAAAAGTGACTAGGTACATCAACCATTACCAAATAAAGTGACTAGCTACATTGACCATTACCAAGTGAAGTGACTAGCTACATTAACCATTACCAAGTAAAGTGACTAGGTACATCAACCATTACCAAGTGAAGTGACTAGCTACATTAACCATTACCAAGTAATGAGACTAGCTACATTAACCATTACCAAGTAAAGAGACTAACTACATTAACCATTACCAAGTAAAGTGACTAGGAACATTAACCATTACCAAATAAAGTGACTAGCTACATTAACCATTACCAAGTAAAATGACTAGCTACATTAACCATTTCCAAATAAAGTGACTAGCTACATTAACCATTACCAAGTAAAATGACTACCTACATTAACCATTTCCAAATAAAGTCAGTAGCTAGATTAACCATTATCAAATAATGTTAGTTGTTACATTAAGCATTACAAAGTTTAGTCAGTAATTACATTTACCTTTATCAAATAAAGTCAGTAGCTATATTAACCATTACCAAGTAAAGTCAGTAGTAGCTATGATTAGTTTTCAATGAATCTATCAATCAACTCAGGTTTAACAGTATAAAGATAAATCGACACGATTACCAACTTCTCTAATATATGTATCACTTTTAAAACTTTTTTTTATATATGAAACCATGAAGTGTTGTTTGTTGTTAAACGCAAAGCTGCTCAATGGTTTTTCTGTACTGTACTCATCACAGATATTCAAACTAGTCATTTAGCATTATAAGCGTTCAGATTTACCAATGAAGAGTGTTCTGAAGTCGAGAGTAACATAACACATTGTTGATTCGTACTGTTTGCGAACATCTAAGCTGTTATCTACCATTTCATTTTTATATGTTAGGGAGAGGGAGACAGTAAAACGGTTATCTTTTACTGAATGATTTATCTGTAGATCCGTTTGGGTCTCTTGGTGTGTCAGAAGTAAGCTTTAGGAGTTCTGACGCTGAAATCCATGTTCGATTCATCGTGTTGACTTGAGTGGAGATAGCCCAGTCTGTGGCTACACAACAACCACAACAAACATTTTGCGAAATTAAATAAATTTATAACTATTGAATTTAAATAGCAGCCTTCCCACTGTGTTTGGTATAATAAGGCTAAAAGAATAAAACTGTCTTAATAAAACACTACATTGAAACGAAAGTGCCTAGATAACACTTTCCTATTAAACATGATGTTAAAACAAAAACACCTAGAAATACTTTCTTAATAAGAAACAACGTTAAAACGAAAGTGCCTAGATAACACTTTCCTATTAAAACATGATGTTAAAACAAAAACACCTAGAAATATTTTCTTAATAAGAAACAACGTTTAAACGAAAGTGCCTAGATAACACTTTCCTATTAAAACATGATGTTAAAACAAAAACACCTAGAAATACTTTCTTATAAGAAACAACGTTAAAACGAAAGTGCCTGTATAACACTTTCTTAATAAGACACGATGCTAAAACGAAAGTACGTAGAAACACTTTACTAATAAGAAACAATGTTAAAACGAAAGTGTCTGGATAACACTTTCCTAATAAGACACGATGTTAAAACGAAAGTGCCTAGATAACACTTTCCTAATAAGACACGATGTTAAAACGAAACTGCCTGGATAACACTTTTCTAATAAGAAACAATGCTAAAACTAAAGTGCCTGGATAATACTTTCCTAATAAGACACGATGTTAAAACAAAAGTGCCTAAATAACTGTTATTTCACTCGAATCTATTGTAATTCTTCAGTCCTTTTTAGTTGTTCGATTGGAAACTTTCGGTGTAATACGTTACCATTACTGTTCTACACGTTCCTACACAATCATGACGTTCTTTTCCTTTTACGAGAAAACTTCGTTCGCAAACTAAAGCGTAAAGTGAATATTAACTGTTTTAATGTACGTCAAAGTCGCACCCATCACGGTTGGTTTAAGGTTAAGCGAAATCTTGAGAGGCGAGATATGATCATAAGCTCTCAGTGGCGTTTAATTATAAGGTATAAAAGCAAATGGATGTCGAATGTATCGCTCTGGTTCTAATTAATATAATGTCTCATAAAACTTTTGCTCTGACGTTCTTAAATATTCATTGTCACTTCTTTTGAAGTTAATTTACAGTTAATTCGATTTTCAAAATTAACGCTTCGTTGGCGCCCTGTGTTTTCGATTCTTCAAGGCTTTGCGTAAGTGTGGCTGTTAGTTAACTTGTTTTAATTGCCAGAAATTAGCAGGCAATCCTAAGAAAGGTTCATTAAGGAGTGTGGGGACATGTCTATTTGCCAATCTGTCTATTTATCAATGTCTGTCTGTTTCTCTCCATCTATCAATCCCTCGTGTATTTCTCTCTCTCAGTCTTCTTACTGCTTGTCTTTCTATCGCTCTGTTGTCTGTCTATCTAAGTATTTCCATAATTACCTCTCTATTTATCTATTGTCGGTCTCTATTTTATTCTGTTTATCTGTCTGTCTGTGACTGCCAGTGAATCATAAACTTTCAAATCAAACTACTTATAATAGATTAGTTCTTTTCATGAGTGAAACACGGATTCTTTTCATGAGTGAAACACGGATTGGCCCTCAATGGCGCAGCGGTATGCTTACGGACTTACAACCCTAGAAACAGGGTTTCAATACCTGTGGCGGGTACAGCACACATATCCCATTGCGTAGCTTTGTGCTCAGCTTCAAATAAACAAACTGAAAAAAAAAAACATGGATTAATCGGTCGTGACAAAAATAATGTAGAGCTACTAACTGTACTATTGATAGTTAACTCAAATGATAATCAGATTAACATCCGTTATCCTAACAGATGGATGAATCCAACACCTCAGTTAAATATGTATTATATTATCTTATTTGAAACGTTCAGGTAAAATTAGTCTACTTTGGGGTCCTAGAACTGGGAGAGGTAAGAAAATGAAATTTATTATTTTGGGCTGACTTTGGGTTAACTAACTTCCTTAAGACATCATATCTGTTACATGCATGAATGTTAAGGTATAAAAAACACAAAAAGGTAAGCTGTGTTTTTGAATGTTTTGTTTTGAATTTTGTGTAAAGCTACACGGGGGCTCTCTGCGCTAGGCGTCCCTAATTTAGCAGTGTAAGACTAGAGGGAAGGCATCTAGTCATCACCACCCACCGCCAACTCTTGGGCTACTTTTGTACAAACGAACAGTAAGATTGACCGTCACTTATAACGCCCCCGCAGCTGAAAGGGCGAGCATGTTTGGCGTGACGGGAATGCGAACCCGCGACCCTTCGATTACGAGTCGAGTGCCTCATCCACCTGGCCGTGCCGGGCCACAGAAAGGTGAAAGGGGACAGGGCAGGTAAAGGATGTTAAGATAACTTTAGGTTTTTCAAGAAAAATCATTTCGCATGCACTTGTTTTTTATTTTTACCAGAAATATAGTTTAACTTAAAAAATTGAAACTTCAAACAATTTGTATTATTATAGGCTATATTATAATAACTATTACAACAGTATTGTCGTACTGTTGAAGGCTGTGTGGTACAGAAACAGTTTCGACAGTGTTGAAATTATAAACTAACAACAGAACGGGCTATAACCCAAGTTGTTTATCCTGTATGGGCCCCTCCATGTGCTAGTGATTATCCATGTGCTAGTGATTATCCTGTAGGGCCCATGTGCTAGTGTTTATCCTGTATGGGCCCCTCCATGTGCTAGTGTTTATCCTGTATGGGCCCCTCCATGTGCTAGTGATTATCCTGTATAGGGCCCATGTGCTAGTGTGTGAGGGGAGGTGGCTATAAATATATTTTCAAGAGTTAACCTGCAAAGCGAAAACAAAACAAAACAAACAACAACACGTGATTGACCATTTAACAAACACACCCCATTTTTCGTGGTATAATATCTGTTATTTAAAATTAAAGTGACTCCGTTTGAGAGTTATGTATTCGTTTCAGAATATGTAGAAATATAGTGCATTTCTTTAGAAATTACGTATGGCTGTAGACTGTTTAGATAAATTACTGATACAAATTTGTCCGTGTGTTTGCGAGTGAATGAGTTTTCATTTAGCAAAGTCACCTCGGGCTATCTGCTGAGTCCACCGAGGGGAATCGAACCCCTAATTTTAGCGTGTTATTCATTAGACTTACCTTTATACTAGCGGGGGGACTCGTGTGTTTGTCTTCCCTTAAAATTGGTAAAAGAGCGAGATAACGGATTCTTTCCAAATCGTCAGCACTCGAAACGTTTTTGTACATGGAATACTGTCTCATTTCTTTAGGGTGGATTACTAGGTGGTCAAAACCCCTGTATTGAAGGTTCGCTGACATGAGAAATATATTTTTACAACCATTATTTATTTTAAGTTCCCACGCACTTTATTTCTAAAAAACAACAAACTTGACCAAATAAATCTCTTTCTCCATGATCCCACAGATAAATACAATGTGAGGGTCGCGGGTTCGAATCCCCGTCAAACCAAACATGTTTGCCCTTTCAGCGGTAGAAGCGTTATAATGTGACAATCAATCCCACTATTCGTTGTCAAAAGGGTAGCCCAAGAGTTGGCGGTGGGTGGTGATGACCTAGCTGCCTTCCCTCTGGTCTTATACTACTAGATTAGGGACGGCTAGCGCAGATACCCCTTGTGTAGTTTTGCATGAAATTCAAAAACAAACAAACAAACCTCACAGGAAACCTTGCTTAAACTCACCACTATTACGTCACAAGATCAACAAGAGGGCTGAAAAAAATATAGAGACCAGCCCCTTTTTCCTCTTCTCAAACACAATGCTTATAGAATCTTACCTGACGTAGGGGGCGGGCGTTCTACATTAATCACTAAATGAAGTTTTGCGTGAGGAGAACACGGGATGAGTTTGTTGGTTTTTTTGGTTTTTTGTACAGGTTAAGTACTATCAGGTTAAATTTAAAATACGGTATCCATGTCTGGGATGTCCACTATTTTGCTATAAAACGGGCCACCCAGGTGGTAGTTTAGTTGATTGTGTGTCAACAAACCCAAAGCACTTATATTTGTTTAAACCTGCCCGTTATGCTTAGGAATGAATATCGAGGACCTAAACGACTGATGAGAAAATGGTTTTTATTTCATTTGACTTTCTTGGAGGTTGAAGAGGCTTACACTAACCCTTGTTTATCGAATCGCTAAACTCCATTAATTTTGGACTTTTGCCGAGTGAAACACGTGAAATATACTTATAATTAATTCAGGGATTTACGAATCTCATGAAGATTGAACATCCGCTCACAGAACTTAAAACAGCATCTAAAACAAATCCTGTTATTATACAACGGTACTTATAGGTAGTTCCTATTTATATGAAAAGCGTTTTGTTGCTCGTTTGTTTTTTTCGTTATTCTGAGTGCCTAAAAAACATATCGACATGAAAAAATAAGTAATTTGTGTACGAAATTAGGCGTACAGCTCGATATATTAAGTCGCTAAATTCACTCTGGTGTAAATATTTTAATGCCGAAATCAGTGTTATTTATTTAGAGTTAAATTTAATTAAACAAATAGAAATCTCTTGTATGGAACGTATTACTCTTTAATTGAAGGGGTGGACAGGTTTGATAGATAAAATTCAAATAAAAACAGTATAAGTATATTTATATCCTATGTTTGTGTTTATATATTCAATTTATTTAGGTCTTTAGGCCTGCAGGGCGGGGCCTGGCATGACCAAGCGCGTAAGGCGTGCGACTCGTAATCCGAGGGTTGCGGGTTCGCGACCGTGTCGCGCCAAACATGCTCGCCCTCCCAGCCGTGGGGGCGTTATAATGTGACGGTCAATCCCCCTATTCGTTGGTAAAAGAGTAGCCCAAGAGTTGGCGGTGGGTGGTGATGACTAGCTGCCTTCCCTCTAGTCTTACACTGCTAAATTAGGGACGGCTAGCACAGATAGCCCTCGAGTAGCTTTGTGTAAAATTCCAAAACAAACAAACAAACAAAAGCCTGCAGGGTAATAAAGCTAAATTTCGTTTTTACACACCAAATTTAATTGCGTAACCCCTACTTCGCTGATTGCACTCTCTCGGGAATTGTACCCTGGAGGGTCAGGTGCGCTTTGACCTCTCTCTCCTTCCTTTACTTATTTGATCTGCAGTGTTCTTTCGCTGATTACTTTAACACGTAAACATTTTCAGTCATATTGAGAGGGGTTAAAATGTTTTATTTGGGTTACAACACTCTTTCAGTGAAGGTAGATGGGTATTTGTAATAATAATGGGCAATCAAATTGGCAGTTTTTTTGGATAATTGGTGTTTTGAAACTATGTATATTCGTACTGTGCGTGCGCAACCATGTAACACGCATCTGTTTGGAAAGTTTTTTTTCGAGCTTAGATCTAAACATAACAAGCAGAGCTACTTATTGACATAAGATTCCCAGTTATCGAAGTTGTTACCAAATTATTTTTAAATGAAGAAATGTGTGAAAAGGAATTTAATTTTATATTTCTAAGTAATGGACTTTTTAAAGGAAATTTTCGTAACTTGATAATGACTTTGAATGTCAGCTTGTTTGTTCGTTTTTTCCTATGAATTCTATTGTATTGAACTTTATTCGTTTGGCTACGTATCAATTACTAAAAAAACAAAAGACACAATTTTTTGTAGACGGTTTTTCGTTCACTACTTTTTACAACTTTCAAATATTTCGATGAATTCAAAATATTTAATAATTATACACATATAAACTAAAGAATTTTGTTTGTTTATTTTAAATTTCGCTTGAAGCAACACGAAGGCTATCTGCGCTAGCCGTCCCTCACCGCCAACTCTTGGGCTACTCTTTTACCAACGAATAGTGGGATTGACCGTCACATTATAACGCTCCAACGGCTCAAAGGACAAGAATGTTTGGTGGGGCAGGGACTTGAACCTGCGACCCTCATAATTTGAGTCGATCGTCTTTATCAACCTGTCCATCCCGGGTAAAAACTAAAGGAAAGACAGCGAGTCAACAATACCTACCGCCAACTCTTGGACTACTCTTATTAGACCGTCTTTCTTCAAATTATTAATAAGAAGAGGATATTCTAGTATAATATGTTAATCACATCATCTGTCGTAACCGGTTCCGACGAGGTCTTTCGGCTAATACCAGGCCTGTTAAGGCTAGCTAAAATATAATAGACACAGTAATAGATTGGACGCTGTTGTTTTGAATTAAGCACAAAACTGCACAATGGGCTCTCTGTGCTCTGCCCACCACAGGTATCGAAACCCGGTTTTTAGCGTTGGAAGTCTGCAGACATACTGCTGAGCACTGGGGGACAGATGGGACGCTGTTTGTATTATGTAATCTTTTGACAACAATTATTATGGCTTGAAATACGTTAAAGCTATGAAGTGTAATTTTCCACCAGTTTTAATTATGTAATTGGTTATGCATCATTTAACACCATATCATTTCTATATTTTAACATTGTATACGTTATTCCGAGGATTTAGCGAGAAAGTGAGCTGGTCTTTTAAGAATATAAAGCACTCACGACCTAAAGTGCGGAGCGCTTTTTTGTGGAGCCGTGAATTTTTGAATTCACAATTATCCGGGCACACGAATGGGAAGAGAAAGTCATCCGTGACTTAGTGGCAAATTCTCGGAGCTTAAAACCCTATAATTCAAAGTTCAATTCCCGCGTCAGACGAAATCAATAAAGGCCAGTACGAAGTTTTGATATAAAAAATAAAAGTGAAAGAAAACGTAGTATGTGATCATTCTCACCATAAGCTGTTGTTTCCCAAGCCGTTTCGTCTAGCTTTCTTCATATTCATTTGTTGCTTTCCTATCGCATTGCAGTCAGCGGGTTAGCTGTACCGGTCTAACATGAAGACTAGATGCAATGGAGTACGTTAAGCCTACAAGTGTTTTAAATCTTAACTAAATCAGCACAGATACATTTTACTTTAAATAACCGATTTCTGGTAACGTGGCTGTTATTGAGTACAAAGATACACAATGAATTATCTCTACCCACTGCGGGTATCGAACCCAGATTTTAGCGTTGTGACTCGCGAGTCTCGCCTGTGGCTTCAGGAGATTATTAATTTTGAGTCATTCTGTTCTGTTTTTTCGTTAATTGTGCAATAAAAGCTGTCGTTTTGGTGCAGACATTCATAAGTTTCGGCTTAAATGCTATTGTTCAATATGTAGGGAGAAAACAAAACTGAGACTAAACTATTAAGAAACTGATATAAAACAAAGTCTCCCCACTAGTACAGCGGTAAGTCTACGGATTTACAACGCTCAAATCAGGGGGTTCGATTCCCTTCGTTGGGCTCAGCGGATAGCCCGATGTCGCTTTACTATACAAAAAACACACACAAAACAAAGTCAATCATTTCTTCGATGTACTGAGAAGACTTTATTGGAAGCATAGGTTACTTTTTTATTTAGTTTCTGTAGCGCGTATTGAACAACAAAACAGATCTTAATGCTAATAATAAACGAATTTAAAACACCAAATTTGTTGGGGATCCACCCCCCCCTTTTATTGAATACTCAACGTTTCGCTTTACTGCTTCCTCAAGTGTTTTCGTCTTAAACACCTACCGTAAACGAATGTTTTTCCCTTACGGTTTGTAAGACAACCCTTAAAAATCTGTAAAGCGAAACGTTTAGAGTCCAATTAAAAAACAAAACAAAAGCTGCTACAAGGTAGTTTATTGTCAGTTACTTGAGTTCAGTGGTTCGAAACGTGGCGCTATAAAACATAGTCTGTGAATAACTACCATTCAATTTACCCTAAGAACATTGAACTTTCTGCTCAAAACGGTTTTGAACAGTATTTTCATGTGAATTTCCAGGATCGTATGTAGAATATGGGAGATAGAGACACAAATGCAGTATGACAACAGGATTAATGTAATTCGAAAGCTGTAATGTTGTAATGCTTTCTACCTTTTGGGCGGAAAGCGTTTTGTGGGCTCTTTTTTAACCGACACCTCTTCACCAGACTGACGTGTATTTTAAATTATATCCAGTATTATTAAAATGTTAAAGCCTGGCTTGCTCTAGTGGTCGAGGGTTCGAGTCCAGTCATCGAATATATTCCCCCTTTCAGCTGTGTGGGTATCATAATAAAACAATCAATCTCACTTTTAATGTTTGGGCCAGGTGGTTAAGCCGCTTGACTCGTGATCCGAAGATCCCGGCTTCGAATCCTCGTCATACATAACATTTTTGCCCATTCAGACATGAAGGTTTTATTATGTTACAGTCAATCCCACTATACCAGCCGTCCCGAGACACATTTTTACTTCAAGTGGATTTCTCGTCATCACGATTTTACTTCAAAGCTAGAAGTTACGAACAGTTTGGACGTAGTCTGGTAATGGTTATTTTACGGGTTTTCAGTTGCAAATGTAGTTTAATCGGCGTATCTCATATTCTTTCTTATCCTTTTACGTATCCTCTTTGACATTTTTTGACACCTTTTTCTACGCAGTTAGTTCGTCAGTTTACACAGTGATTCAGGGTTCTGTTGGGTGCGCGGTTTCCTGTGACGTAGGAGACAATACTATCAACATCACAATTAACGTCAGTAATTAAGACTTGGATAATGAGCATCCATTCCTTCTTTTTAGTCCATTTCTCTCTACTCTGAGTGTTGTACAAGGAGAAAAAAATTATTCAACATGATAAAGTATGTGGGCCCCCTATCGGCAGTGAGCGAAAAAATAAGTCGATAATTTGAGAAAATATAATGCTCCTAATTAACACTCTTTTAAAAAACTTATCAAAACTTATCAACAGATAAACGTATAACGTGCTTTGGCTTGTTTTGAATTTCACGCAAAGTCACACGAAGGCTGTCTTCACCAGCTTTCCCTATTTTAGCAACGTCTGATTGTTAAAAAAGCAGCTAGACATCACCACCTACCGCCAACTCTTAGGCTACTCTTTTACCAGCAAATAGTTGGATTAACCGCAAATTTATAACGCCCTCACAGACGTACATCTATTGTACTGAAATGACGCTTCTAACAAAAAGTTGTTTTGAACAGATTTATTATTTTATTGGTGTCCTCCTGGTGGGACCATCGGCCAGTTTACGGGCTTACAACACTAGAATCCGCTGCTCAATAACCACAGTAAACAGAGCGCAGGTAAACAGCTGTTTAAAACAAATAAACCAATCTTTCGGCGTTAATACGGTTACTTTATAATAAAATTGAAGTAACAAGAATAAAAATAGAACCGAATACTTAATTGGATGAAAGCGCTCCAAATGTAAAAGTCCATTCCTGCATGTTCGGTAATGAGAAAATATGCTACAATTCATAATATATTTATTAATCGGTTTTGGGAGCAATACTGAACTACTTGTATTAACATTACGTATTTATCTGCGAAAATTCAATATTTTTCGCGTTGTAAACTCGTTGGAGGTAGGCTAAAATTTGAGGCCTGATATGGTCTCATGGTCAGATCACTCGGTTCGAAATCTCTTAGTTGCGGGCTCGTGTACTCTAACCAAACACGCCCGTTCTTTCAGCTGTAATGGCGTTATAATATGATGGTCAGTCCAATTAATCGATTATCGTAGCCCAGAAGTTGGTCGTGGTGGGTTTCAACCATCTGCTTTTACTGTAATTCATTACTTTTACGTTTGTGTGAAATCCAACACACAAATAAGGGATTTTAAAAAAAAAATGGTTCTTGACTTTTCGACAACATTAATTACAGTTTGCACAAATCACAAATGACGTTGCTCGTTATAACATCTGTAAGCTGTATACTAAATTATGTATAACATTTGACACCGAAAACAATATTCGCTGAAACAGTTCCTTAAGTCATTTCATAGAGGACATTAAAATCAGGCAGATAAATGAAAAATATTAGTGCAACTATGCCTAATTGAGATGCATTTGAAGGTATCTTTAATCCGATTAACATTGTAATTATTTGACTGTCATTTTTGTAAATCCCAAAAGAATGTTCATAATATTTTATTATGACGTTATTTAATGAGGACAGCAATATATATATATATATACTCACAGCTCATTTTCAAGGCTTTCAAACATTAAACACGTAAAACCTCGAACTTGCTGTGCCGACCACAGGTATCGAAATCCGATTTACTAACATTATAAGCCTTCAGGGGAGAATTCTG
The DNA here is from genome assembly GCF_004210375.1 of Tachypleus tridentatus. Lineage (NCBI taxonomy): Eukaryota > Metazoa > Arthropoda > Merostomata > Xiphosura > Limulidae > Tachypleus > Tachypleus tridentatus. Next base: position 207,735,952 of record NC_134837.1, read on the forward strand.
TCTATTAAACTGATAAATCTTGAGCCATGTCACAATACGGGAGGCTTGAAGGTTTTATGATTTACTTGTTCACAGCTTTTAATTCAAAATAAACAGCGCCATAAAATCGCCATTTGTGAAAGTTAGGCCTAACGCTGTACTTTTTCTACACTTATTATTTTTCTCTTTAAGAAATTTCCCACCCTTCTCTTCCAATACGTAAGTGCTAGGTGTACAGACTTACAACGCCATAATACGGGGATCGATTCCTCAAACTCAGTTTTCTTGCTTTTAGAAAATAATTCATTCAAGATAATTCAGGAATCGTCTTGAAGTTATAGGTCTATTTGTTTTTTGAGGTTGTCTTAATCACTAACAAAACAGAACAAAGTTACTTCGATACTGTTTACAGAGAGCTAAAATAACTTCGCTACTAACGTGTAGAAATTGGTGGACATTTTTTTTTTTCAACAGTGGCCGAATAATTGTGCAATACAGCATAAACTTTTAGTTTTTTCATGTTTCATGTGACTTGAATCGGTGCTAAGGTTTTCACGAGCGTTCTATGTTTTTCATCAGGTTTGATCACAATTCGCTAAACACTGTCGTTAGCATAGGCGCAAGCATGCGTACATTTGATGTCCTTCGTTGCCCTGATGAAATTATATTGAACACAAAAATTTTTATTTTTTTTATTATACTCAGAGTCAACACAGAGCACGAAACAAAACAAAGTTGTTGTTTTTCAAGAGTTCTATTTTTTAAAACCATAAGAGCTAGATATAGCACACTTAAAAACATTTGAAAGCAGTTTTAATGGTACTGGCTTCCTTTAAGGCTTGGACTTTTTTTTTGTAAAACCTACAGCATATCAACACGATCACGGGCCAATTTACTGCAGCTGTTTCCAAAAAGTTGCGTCACGTGATCAATGAACTTACCCAATGGTTAACGTTTCAGACAGCGGATCGGAAGGTCCATGGCTGTTGAAACACATTGCAGTTTCTGTTGTGGACGCTTCACAGAGGTGGTAGTCATCCCCTTTTAATAGTCAAAGAGCCAGAATAAGCATATTCTGGTAATGGTTGCTATATACTGTTCATTTGATCAGTTGGTTTGAAACTTACAAATCTGAAATCCTGGGTTCGTTTACCCGCAGTGGACACAGTAGTTAACCAAATGTATCTTTTCTTTAAAACCAAACAAAGTGTTTTTCGAACTTCCCGATGGGACAACGGTAAGTTTACGGACTTACAGCGTTAAAATCCTCGGTTCGATTCCCAGTGATAGACACAGTTAATAATCTGATGTAGCTTTGCTCTAAAAACAAACAGTTTTGTAAAGCTTCTTAAGTTATGCAAAAACCAAACCTTCTGAACTTAGAAAAACTACTATCGACTAGATAGTAATTGAGAAAAGTCTCTCTCATTGGAGTAATAGAAAGTAGGCTTAGTGTGTTTCTTCAGTAATATAGATTTCTTTCATGTGAAAAAACGTAATTATTGTTTGTTAATTAATCAACAGATGTTAAAACGACAAGTCCTCGTTACAATAAAAATGACACCTATTGCAAAAGCTGTGAATGCGTAACATTCGTATGTCGAGAGTCCTCTATTCGGTAGTTTTAGAATCTTCGTGCAGAAATCACTAGGGGGTTATCAGCGCATTGCAGTCCCAAATTTTGAACTGATAAACTACAGGGGAGCAGCTGATGGACAGCGCCCTCCGCCATCTCTTGGGGTTACTCTTATCTGACCGACCAGTGGGATTTATCCCTCACTCTCATAAAGAATCCATGGCCCATGTTATGTTTGGGACCCGGCATGGCCAGGTGGTTAGGGTGCTCGAATCGTAATCTGAATGTCGTGGGTTCGAATCCCCTTCACACCAAACATGCTCATCTTTTAAGCCGTGGGGGCGTTATAATGTGGCGGTTAATTCCACTATTCGTTGGTGAAAGAGCAGCCCAAGAGTTAGAGGTGGGTAGTAAGACAGTGTCTGTTGGTAATAAGAAATTTAAAAAATAGTCATATATGCATATTTTTTGGCAATGAAATGGAGAGACGAACGCTTATCTGCCATGTTTTCGGATAATAGAAAAACTGTCATGCTTAGACTTAATGACATTCTTGGAAAATGTATGTAACTTTAGACGGAATGCGTTTTAAAATTATAGTGCACCCGACAAGAGTAATTTACTTAGCTTTTCCTACATCGTTTATTTATGTATTCACCCTTATTTCTTCCAACCTCCCCCCTCCACAAAGTTTAGCTTCACACCTTTCTGTCACGTGGTTTCGGTCTGTTAGTTTTCCTGGTAAAAAAGGAGATATACAACATTTGACTGAGCAACAACGCACCGTGGTTCCGTTGTTTCGGAGTAACAGTATGTGATAACACTATTGTTTTGACCTGTCATGCGTGGGCACGTGCGTGCACCATGAGTGTCAAGCGTGTGAAATGGGCACGCGATTAGGTGCGAGCTTTGGTATTAATAACAAATTTTATGACTAATTTCAACCCTAATGACGTTTTCCCCTCCTCATTTTACATAACGGTTCATAAACTTCATACATTCAGATTGTGGTAGCATACTTTTATGACAAGCGATGGTGCCCAGGAGTGCCCAGGAAATTTGTTTTTTAGTACAGCACGAGGCGCCTTGTTCTGTAATTTCACTCCTTATTAGATATTAATTAGCTCTAAAACTTAGTTATATGGATCTGAAACATTCTTTGAGAAACTTTCAACTGTTCTGCTCATACCGGGCTTGGCGTGGCCTGATAGGTAGCGTGCCCAGATTGTGAATCCAAGATTTCGACCCGTTTTCACAAAAGAAGAGTTTTGTTATATGGGACCATAGAAGCGCCGTAAGAATGACAATCGACTTCTAAATCTTCGGTCATATAAGAGTAGCCCCTGACTTGGCGGCGGGCGCTGTTGACTACTTACCTTTTTACCTAGTCTCTCAGTTCAAAATTATGAAAAATTATGTACAGATGCACAGTCCGTGTTATAACCCTGGGATGGAAGGAATTCTAACAAACAAACAAACTCTCACGCTCTGGGAAGCTTAACCTAAAACCATAAACTTAGTTGTTGGTCAGCTATTGATTGAGGTGTAAAAAGAGTTCAGTCAGCTTTGTATTCCAAGAGACTCATCAAACTGAAGCTAATAATGCTAAAGACCTGGTTTCGATTCACGTGGTAGACACAGTACAGATAGTACATTGTGTATAATTCCCTGTTTGACATCAAACAAACAAAAAAAAACAAACAAATATTCCTATTTAAGAACATTGTGTCAAAACCATTAATACAAATAACTTACTTCATCTATAACATGGATCACTGACCATCTTTTGACCCTGTTTCATCTTAGGTAGTGACAAATTAACTTCGTTAACAAACTAGTTTTTGTTCAGAAATTTGATTTAGCTATGATCTATCTTTTGCACGTTTCACTCATATATAACAAACTATAGACGGTACTAAACGTCTCACTTAACCAATGACAATCACTAGGCTTAAGGTACACTTTGACTGTTTAACTTTTCAACTGCAGTTAGCATCATATAATGTAAGCGTTTTGCGCGCAACATTTTGAATGGCCCGCCACAAAAATTCACCAATTTTTTTTGTGTATCGGGTGATTGGTTAATTTACACGACTCGCAAACAAAAGATGAAAACAATTAAAACTAATTTATATAATCGGGAAATTTTCCAGGGGCCCGGCATATTCACGTGGTTAGGGCGCTCGTGGGTTTGAATTCCCGTCACGCTAAACATGTTCGCCCTTTCAGCCGTGGGTACATTATAATGTTACGATCAATCCCACTAATCATTAGTAAAAAAGTAGCCCAAGAGTTGGCGGTGGGTGGTGATGGCTAGCTGCCTTCCTTCTAGTTTTACACTGCTAAATTAGAGACGGTTAGCGCAGATAGCCCTCGTGTAGCTTTGCGCGAAATTCTAAAAAAACAAACAGACAAATGTCCTGGAAGAAGACGATGTATTTCGTTTCCTGCTTGTCAATAATTAAGAATCGAGAGTTGAATACATTCTAAGCTTAAGCGCCAAAGTTTCATTTCAGTTCTACGTTAAGAACATGAATATCTTATCTGTTTTTATCTGAAGCAGTTGTTCTGTCTGTTCATAAAAAAATTACGAACATTATCTGCGTTAGCCGTCCCTTATTTAACAGCTACTGACAACCAGTCAACGATCCCCCACAGTCAATTCTTGGTCTACTCTTTCACCAATGAACAGTGGGATTAACTGTCACAATAACGCTTCACAGCTGAGAAAGCGAGCATGTTTGGTGTGACTAGAATTCGAACCTGAGAGCCTCAGATCACGAGTCGACCAACCCTAACAGTGAGGCCATGCTGTTCTTAATAACTGGACCCTTTGTAAAGGTTTGGAATTTATTATACATTATAATATTATTCTATATACTTCAATAATAGATCAGAAATACTGAAATGCAATTGGCAAAGAAACAAGTCTGTAACGGAGGTAAATAACACGGACTGGAAAACCATGTCGTGTATTTTTAACATGGTTGAAACGTGTGAACATGACGTAGTTGTTTCTCATTTTCATAACCTTTATAATCTTGAAGAATAAATAAATAATTAACATTATTGTGATAGAATTTACAGGTGAAGTTAAAACTATATATGTTTGTTTGTTTTGAATTTCGCGCACGAGGGTTATCTGCACTAGCCGTCCCTAATTTTGTAGTGTAAAATTAGAGAGTAGGCAGCTAGTCATCACCCTCTACCGCCAACTCTTGGTCTACTCTTTTTAACAAACGATTAGTGGAACGTACCGTCACATTGTAATGCCCCCCCCCCTCACGGCTGAAAGAACGAGCATGTTTGGTGTGATGGAGTTCGAACCCACGACCTTCGGTTGGCGAGTCGAGTACCTTAGCCACCTGACTATGCCGGGCCCAACTGTGTACGTGTCTGTTGAACAATATAGAGATGACTCTTTGTCTGTGAGGTTTGAGAGGCATAGCTGGTAAGAGGACACGTGTATTTTGTGCATATGTCAAACACTCTAAAGTTTTAATGAGTAAAGGTTACCATCATTTCTTTATTTGCAGATTAATGCAAATAGAGCCGGAGTTTATAGGCCGACCAACACTTGAAAGTTCATTAACCTGGCTTTTGATCTTTTCTCCAGTTTAATCAGTTGAAATGAACTGTTTCGGTTTTTCCATTGGGACCGGTTTAAATCTTGAAATATGGTGACGGAGTTTCGAATTAAACGAAATAGGTATACGCGTGGTTAATATTAAATGCCATAAGCTAGAATATTAAAGCATGTAAAGGCAATTTTCATATAATAGGCAATTTTCATTTTCTTTCTTTATAGCTCACCTATAGTGGAATCGCTGCCTGGAATCTTGCTATTAATCTGCTAACCAAAGATTCTGCTATTTTGAGTTTCATTCAATTCTACGAACTTTAATTATCGAGACGTGGACATTTTTAAAATGCATTTTTGATAGCTAATCCACGAGAGAGACAGAGGATAAATCATTCTATCTACGACAGCACATTATATCTTATCTTTTCCAACTGGTTTCTGTTCCAATTCTTTTTTCTTTTTTTTTCAAGGATGCGTATTTGTTTATCAAACACGTCTCGTCTGAAACATTTTTCTTATCACTTATTTAGTTGAACAATCGCTTTGTTATCACATATACGTTTAATTGAACGTTTGGGAATGTGTCATGAATGTGGTATAATATAATTAACAAAACAGCTTTGTTAGTCAGTCGTGTATACCTAACCGACGATGCAGGACAGTGTTGGCTTGAAATGTTATTAATCCGTACAAACACTTTTCTGACGTTCGATACATGTTTGATTGATAAAGTGATCTTTTCAACACGAAGTGAGGCAAACGTGTTGTTGTTGTTGTTGAATATTCATTCATTCGTTTGTTACACGCCAATTCATCGATCTTCGACAAATGAAGGGAGGGAGTGCTACAAGAGCGCCGAGTTTTTATAAACTTTATTTTTATTCTTAACACACGCATGCAGAGCCTCAACCAAGATTGACCCCAAACGTATTTACGAGGCCCATTTGTCCAAAAACGACTCTTACCCCGACCTGTTAAAGTGGAACGTAACGAATTGAAACAAAAAACTTGTTACCATGGTGATTGCTACTGGAAGAAGCCCATTCTTTGTTTGTTTCTGCCAAACCGCTTCAGTGTGAGACACACATAAATGTAAAAACGTGTATGTTATTAAATAAAACGTGACAAATAATTCAATACTGCTATGTGCATTAAGATATGGCCCGGTATGGCCAAGCGTGTTAAGGCGTGCGACTCGTAATCTGAGGGTCGCGGGTTCGCATCCCCTTCGCGCGAAACATGCTCGCCCTTTCAGCCGTGAGGGCGTTATAATTTGACGGTCGTTATTATTATTCGTTGGTAAAAAGAGAAGCCCAAGAGTTGGCGGCGGGTGGTAATGACTAGCTGCCTTCCCTCTAGTCTTACACTGCTAAATTAGGGACGTCTGGTACAGATAGCTTTCGTGTAGCTTTATGAGAAAATAAAACAAAACAAACATTAAGATAGTACCAACTTTTATGAAAGAAATGTACTTAGTGATAAATGTCATGGAGTAACAATTCTGAACAGCTTGAAGTTAAAAGTATGTATACTGCATAAATAAATAGCGTTTCAATGAAACTTTTCGTTTTAATTGTCCAGTCTAAGTTCTGGTATTGCTTGAAATACCTCTTCTACAGTTAATTATGGGATGCACGAGGTAGACTTGAAATCCAGTTTTTACCGGCCTCTGATCTTGAATTCCAAATGGACAAATTAAAATTGTTCTGCAAAGAACAATAACAACAAAAATATGTGGTTTACTTAAAAATACTTGACTGTTCAATAAAACATCCAACAATAGAAAAGACTACAATAACAATAGTCAGTAAGTTATTTTATCTTTAAACCAATCAAAAAAGCTTATTTAAAAATTTAGCGAATGAGCTAGTCAACCTAATTAGAGTTAGTTGCCTGTTTACAAGTCTTGATCGATATGACTTCTACCCTAATTAGAATTAAGCGCCTCTTTACAAGACATGATCTATATTACCTTTACCCTAATTAGGATTAGGCGCCTGTTTACAAGACTTGATCTATATTACTTCTACCCTAATTAGGGTTAGGTGCCTATTTACAGGACTTAACCAATATTACTTCTACCCAACACTCGTCTTACCTTACTGATTAAAATATGTATGAACCCCAAATATTTCTCTTTTTGACATTTTAAATATTTGATATAGTAACTATACGATCATTTTTTCCAACATACAATACTTTATCTTCCCTCTCACCACATCCCTACATACAAGACTTTATCTTCCCTCTCACCACATCTTTACATACAAGACTTTATCTTCCCTCTCACCACATCCCTACATACAATACTTTATCTCCCTCTCATCCTCTCACCACATCTTTACATACAAGACTTTATCTTCCCTCTCACCACATCCCTACATACAAGACTTTATCTTCCCTCTCACCACATTCCTACATACAATACTTTATCTTCCATCGTTAAACAATCTTAAATACAAGACTTTATCTTTTTGCATTGCTTATCCATTTTCCTTCCCCTCATAATCAGATGTAGAAGTCATCACCACCCTCCCACACTGTTCTCTCAAAACTTATAAGCCTTTGCTCTTCACACTCTCTTTATTACCTAGATGTGATTCCTCGCCCTTCTCTCTTCGATTAAAAATTCTCACACACATTTCTCTTTCTAATGATAACGTGTGTTGTTTGCCTCCCCACAGTTTCACATCTTGATATTTATTAGATCTGACTGTACCTTCATCTGATGCACTACATCACTAACCCCACCTTCTTCTGATGCACTACATCACTAACCCCACTTTCATCTGATGCACCACATCACTGACCCAACCTTCATCTGATCCACTACATCACTGATTCAACCTTCATCTGATACACCACATCCTGACCCCACCTTCATCTGATGCACTACATCACTGATTCAACCTTCATCTGATACACCACATCACTGACCCCACCTTCATCTGATGCACTACATCACTAACCCTACTTTCATCTGATACACTACATCACTAATCCCACTTTCATCTGATACACTACATCACTAACCCCACATTTATCTGATACACTACATCACTAACTCTACTTTCATCTTATACACTACATCAGTAACCCCCCTGTTGTGATGTGCTGCTGCATCACTAACCTGCTTCGTTTGATTATGCTGCTCACTCACTAAACCCTGCTTCATCTGATGATTGCTGCATCACTAACCCTACTTTCATCTGATTATGCTGCATCACTAACCCCGCTTTCATCTGATTACGCTGCATCACTGGCCCACGTTTATCTGATTACGCTGCATCACTAACTCTGCTTTCGTCTTATACGCTGCATCACTAAGCGCGGCAAATCTTGTGCACTGCATCACTAACCCTACTTCATTTGATATACTACATCACTAATCCCACTTTCATCTCAAAACTACATCACTAACCCCACCTTCATCTGATACACTACATCACTAACCCCACTTTCATCTGATACACTACATCACTTTATATTTCTTGTTTTCAAGGTCTAATCTTCGCGCCCCTTCTTCTCCCTTTATCTTGCTTTTACATACGCTGTTTGACCTTCGACATTTCTTATTCCTTTATGTACAGTATTTGACCTCACACTTTTCTTTTCTCTTTATTTTTAATGTTTAACCAAACTCTATTTTATGTACAGCATTTGATCTAACATTTTTCCACATTCACCCAAAACAGCTGTTCACTTTACACTTACTTTACTGACCTTTGATGCACTAGTCACTTTTGAAAAAAAGGGGACTGACCTTTGACCTTTAAGCCACGTTTATATTTATTCAAATATTGATTCTTTTTATTTTGTAAAAAACAACGTTATAAGTCTATCATTGACTTACTGTTGAAAATAGGCTCTTCCTTAATTGTTCCTCGCCCGTTGGAACAGCGTTAGCTTAAGATTTATAACACAATAATCCAAGGCTCGATCCTCCGGGATGGATAGAACCGATATCCCAACTTACTGAGCTCTTTGTTGAAGCAATAATTGTTGGGTTTGTTTCTTCACGAAAGCCATGGTTTATATCTTATTATATAAATAAGCAATTTAATCCTAGTGAAATCTAGTTAACGGTCCACAAGCAAAGATTCGTGAAGTTTTGCGGTAGGTCATTCAAAAGATTCCGCGTAAACGTTATTGTATTATTCAATGTCAATCATAGTCGCTTACCATATAATCATATGACGTCAACCGCAATTGAAGGGTTAAAATCGCATGATTATTCTGTTTGTATTGAAGGTGTGTGCGTTCTTTTCTTATAACAAAGCCACATCCGGCAATCTACTGATTCCACCGAGAGGAATCGAACCCCTGATTTTCGCGTTGTAAATCCGCAGACTTACCACTGTACCAGCGGCGGATTTGTGTGTCGCCTGAGAAATTGTTGGTATCTTTAATAAGACAGTATCTTTTTTTTCATTATTTAATAGATTTATCACGTTTTTAATAGATTGATTAATATTTTATTTGCATTTTTAATAAACTGACCAGTATATTTTTGCGTTTGTAATAGATGTATCAGCATTGTTTCGTTTTTATAAGATGGGTCAGTATTGTTTGCACTCTTGATACACTAATCAGTATTTAGATCGAATGCGTAAGAGACTAATAAAAAATACAGATATACAGAAATTACAAGTTTAATTAATAATTGGATATTTTGAAAGCAGGAAAAGACAAATCAGAGGTGTCAGTGAGATGGACGGAAGAGCCGATAGACAAACGTGCAAACCAATAGGCAGTTAGTCTGTTGTTCTACGTCTATTCCTCGAAATTAAAATCTCAAGGTTAACGCGAAGCAAGCTTACATCCAAGTCAATGTGAGTGTTTCTCATTCATTCATCCGTAAAATACCATAACTTGTATCACTGAACTCTGACGCTCTAGAAACTACTTGAAACACGTTTAGCGAGACGTTATGATGGAAATGAATCAGTCTTTCCAATTTTCTGATGTCAGTGGGTTGGATTAAACGAGAACCTTTCATGTTCTTGTGTAATTAGTGGGGCATAAAACTGATTTTGTACACGAATGATTCGTCGATCTATACTGAATGCATTGTTGGTACTTCAAGTGTCATAGTACGGCGAGTTTTTACTGTTAGAAGTAAAGTGTGTTTTATTTCTAGGTAATAAGATGTAGTTTATTTCATGCTTGAGTGCTAGGACGTGTCTAGGACATGTCACGCAGGTGAAACTGTCAATTAAGCCTTTCTCTTTACTCCTTACCCCAATCTTCTTTTTCAAGATTTGTTACTTTAAACTAACAAAACTACGCTATTAATCACAAAAGCATAATAGAACTATAATAAAAGAACAAAATAATTAACTAAAGAGTAAATTTACAAAGTGAAACCAGCAACTGCGGTTAGTTACCACGTGCTTTTTCAGTTTTTAAAGTTAAAAAAACACAAAAAACGCCACCTATTTTTTGAGCTAAGAAAGTGAATAACAGATTTCACAAAAGAAACATACAATATTTCAAGACAACAACTATTCTCATAGCATGAGGACATGTAGTTAATCTTATAACCTTCTGTAGAGACAGTGAGAAGAAAAACGTGTATTTCTTTGGTATGGGAGTTTAAATGTCTAGCGAGAAAAATAAAGTTTGTTTGCACTCGTTACGCCTTTAGTTCTCCTGTCTATGACTTCAAGATGGTAGTCCAATGTTATAAATCTTTGACCTCACAAAACCTCTGGTCCTAATACTCATTTTCAGGACGAAAAAAAATGGAGATATAAACTTCATTTGTAGTTACAGTAGTTGCCACTAGGACATTTTTCTACACTTAAAGCGTAATGATGGAATTTACTATCTCTCTTATAACTGCTGATAACGCAAAGCAGTATCATGTCTCGAGCCTTGGACTCTTCGATCCGCTACAAACATCTAATCCAAGCCCTACTCAAAGGCGAAACAAAGATTGTTCAGCATGAAAGTACATTTGGTGGAAAATGGAGATTGGATCCTAAGGAAATTAGTTGGAAAATGAAGATTGCTTCTTGGATTAAAAACAGAGATTGGATCCCAGTAAAATTAGCTGAAAAATGAAGATTTCATTCTAAGAAAATTAGCTAAGAAATGGAGATTGGATCTTAAGAAAATTCGTTGAAAAACAGAGATCGGATCCCAATTAAATGAGCTACACTTAAGAAGGAAATGACCACTGAAATGTTTGTTTTGTTTGTTTTTTTGATGTTCGCGCAAAATTATTCAAGGGCTATCTGCGCTAGCCGTCTCTCTGTATTAGAGAGAAGGCAGCTAGGCACCACCGCCAACTCTTGGACTACTCTTTTACCAACGAATAGTGGGATTGACCGTCACATTATAACGCCCTCACGGCTGAAAGGGCGACCATGTTTGGTGCGAGCGGGATTCGAATCCGCGACCCTCGCCACTGAAACGAAGAGAGGCATCTTCAATGTTCCAGTTTGTATAAATCATAATGGGTCCATGAAAAAGATCGTGGACCCGTGGAACAAACACATTCCGAGAACGTCAGCTACAAAATACACATTTTTATTAAAACAAAAAATAATATTATTTAATGAGCGTGCGTTCTTGTACTATTATTTACAGAAATCAACAAGAATACCAGATCAAAATTAAGATAGTACCGAATGAACCAGACGTATCACCAAAACATCAGATACACAGCAGAACGAAGTCTAGAGAATGTCATTAAAACACGAAAGCTGATAATACAATGAGTCTCATTGTTTCTATTACACAGCTATAAGACGACAATAACTCAATCAGAATCACTGGTTTATGTTCTGTATTGAATTACATCTATTTATAGACGAAGCCCAATATGGCCTGGTGGATGAGTCGCTCGACTTGCAATCTGAAAGTTTTCGGTTTGGATCCCTCTCGTCGAACATACTCGTCCTTTCACCCATGAGGGGCATTGTTCCGTGACAATCAATCTCCACTATTTGTTAGTGAAAGAGTAAGCCAAGAGTCGACGGTGAGTGGTGTTCACTAGCTGCCTCCCGTCTTGTCTATCACTGGTAAATTAGAGACGGCTAGCGTAAAATCCAGGTTATAACAAGTACCACGAAAGTAACAAACATAATATAATAAGGTAACAAATATCACACACTCAAGATAACAAACAAATATTACCAAAGTAATAACCAAAATATTAACAGAAGACAAACACTAAATCATATAAAATATGTTTATTTAAAAGTACAGATCTTTAGTGGCCGCAAACTTATTGTATTAGTAGAGCTGTCCTCATTAAGTTACACTAAACTCATTGTTAGGATTCTATCATTGTCCCCATTTAGTTACACTACACTCATAATTAGAATAGTATCATTGTCCTCATCAGGTTACACTAGACTCATCGTTAGAATGGTATCTTTGTCCCCACTAGGTTACACTAGACTCATCGTTATAACGGTATCATTGTCCCTATCAGGTTACATTAGAGTCATCGTTAGAATGATATCATTGCATTGTCCTCATCAGGTTACACTAGACTCATTGTTAGGATGGTATCATTGTCCTCATCAGGTCCCACTAGACTCATAGTTAGAATGGTATCATTGTCCTCATCAGGTTACACTAGACTCATTGTTATTCATTTGGTTACATTAGACTCATTGTTAGAATGGTATCACTCTCTTCATTTGGTTACACTAGACTCATTGTTAGAATGGTATCACTGTCATCATTTGGTTACACTAGACTCATTGTTAGAATGGTATCACTGTCCTCATCAGGTTACACTAGACTCGTTGTTAGAATGGTATCATTGTCCTCATCAGGTTACACTAGACTTATTGTTAGAATGGTATCACTGTCTTCATTTGGTTACACTAGACTCATTGTTAGAATGGTATCACTGTTCTCATTAGATTACACTAGACTCATTGTTAGAATGGTATCACTGTCTTCATTTGGTTACACTAGACTCATTGTTAGAATGGTATCACTGTTCTCATTAGATTACACTAGACTCATTGTTAGAATGGTATCACTGTCTTCATTTGGTTACACTAGACTCATTGTTAGAATGGTATCACTGTCCTCATCAGGTTACACTAGACTCATTGTTAGAATGGTATCACTGTCCTCATCAGGTTACACTAGACTCATTGTTAGAATGGTACCACTGTCCTCATTTGGTTACACTAGACTCATTGTTAGAATGGTATCACTGTTCTCATTAGATTACACTAGACTCATTGTTAGAATGGTATCACTGTCCTCATCAGGTTACACTAGACTCATTGTTAGAATGGTACCACTGTCCTCATTTGGTTACACTAGACTCATTGTTAGAATGGTATCACTGTTCTCATTAGATTACACTAGACTCATTGTTAGAATGGTATCACTGTCCTCATCAGGTTACACTAGACTCATTGTTAGAATGGTACCACTGTCCTCATTTGGTTACACTAAACTCATCGTTAGAACGGTATCACTGTTCTCATCAGGTTACACTAGACTCATTGTTAGAATGGTATCACTGTTCTCATTAGATTACACTAGACTCATTGTTAGAATGGTATCACTGTCCTCATCAGGTTACACTAGACTCATTGTTAGAATGGTACCACTGTCCTCATTTGGTTACACTAAACTCATCGTTAGAACGTTATCACTGTCCTCATCAGGTTACACTAGACTCATTGTTAGAATGGTATCACTGTTCTCATTAGATTACACTAGACTCATTGTTAGAATGGTATCACTGTCCTCATCAGGTTACACTAGACTCATTGTTAGAATGGTATCACTGTTCTCATTAGATTACACTAGACTCATTGTTAGAATGGTATCACTGTCCTCATCAGGTTACACTAGACTCATTGTTAGAATGGTATCACTGTTCTCATTAGATTACACTAGACTCATTGTTAGAATGGTACCACTGTCCTCATTTGGTTACACTAGACTCATTGTTAGAATGGTATCACTGTTCTCATTAGATTACACTAGACTCATTGTTAGAATGGTATCACTGTCCTCATCAGGTTACACTAGACTCATTGTTAGAATGGTACCACTGTCCTCATTTGGTTACACTAGACTCATTGTTAGAATGGTACCACTGTCCTCATTTGGTTACACTAAACTCATCGTTAGAACGGTATCACTGTCCTCATCAGGTTACACTAGACTCATTGTTAGAATGGTATCACTGTTCTCATTAGATTACACTAGACTCATTGTTAGAATGGTATCACTGTCCTCATCAGGTTACACTAGACTCATTGTTAGAATGGTATCACTGTTCTCATTAGATTACACTAGACTCATTGTTAGAATGGTATCACTGTCCTCATCAGGTTACACTAGACTCATTGTTAGAATGGTATCACTGTCCTCATTTGGTTACACTAAACTCATCGTTAGAACGGTATCACTGTCCTCATCAGGTTACACTAGACTCATTGTTAGAATGGTATCACTGTCTTCATTTGGTTACAATACACTAATACTATTCAACTGTTAACCATTAACCTTTTAAATAAAGGCTCTCACAACAGATTTATTATAGATGAAATTCCATATTTAAATTACTGTCATGAAAAAAGATCTACTGAAGAAATACCATTTTACTGGAACTACACTGGGAATGAAGAGTTGGGAGAATTTAGAGATGGTGTGGGTGTTCCGAAACTTTAATTGAAGTTACTGTATACGTCATTCGTTCTGAAAAGTTTGTTCTGTATTATAGACATTTTCAAGGACTGATACTAAGCGGGATACGACGTCCTCAGTTTTCAACTGATTGTTTTTGAATTTCGCGCAAAGCGACACGAGGTCTATCAGCACTAGCCATCCCTAACTTAGCAGTGTAAGACTAGAGGGAAGGCAGCTAGTCATCACCATCCTCCGCCAACTCATGGGCTACTGTTACTTGATAGAATAGTAGGAGCTGACGATCACTCTTATATCCACAGTCTCATTTAGGGAGAAGCGAGTTTTTTATAATAAGAAGAAGTGAACCTTCAACCTTTGGGTTCATGCTAATCCTACGACCACAATGGAAAGTACACATATTTTACATATAACAAGATGACATCCAGATAAAACCCTTTATTTGCTATTCGTCTGTCGTTGAGCCCAGAACTACACTAGGTGCATAGCGCCCACCACTGGTATCGAAATTAGAATTCTTTTAACATTATAAGCCCTAAGAGTTCTTAGCGACTATGAAAGGAGTGGAGTGGGGTATTTTAGTGTTGTATATCAGTTTAATAGAGTTAAATCATTATTTCAGTAACGAAAGCTAAAAGTAAAAAAACTTTATATCGGTGACAAAAAAATAGCAATTACTCGATGAAGCAGTTCGTTAAATCATCTTAAATGGACAAATACAATATATCAAAATTCATTAGGCTTAGAAAGATAAGCCCCTCCAGTGACACAGCAGCATCTCTGTAGTCTTGCAACGTTAGAAACCGAGTTTCGATACCTGTGGTGGACAGAACACAGATAGCCCATTGTGTAGCTTTGTGCTGAATTCCAAATCAACCAGCACAGAAACAGATGAGAAAAACAAGCCAAAAATCTATATGTAAAAAAAAAAAAAATGTTTAAGAAACCTAAAAGCGTAGATAGAATCAAAGGTTTATTAAACAAAACGAAATTCACTGTTCTTGGAATGGGACAAAACAAAAACGAAAATTGGGGTTAAGGTACTGTTACGGTGGTTATTAGAATTTTGTTGGATCATCCAGTATAAACTTGACAGAGTTTAGAACCGGAAACGAATGTAAACTAATTTGTTAAGATTATTTTGGATACCACGTGCTTATAACTATAACATATTTCAATCTGTTTTCCACACAAAAAACAAAATGAAAATAGTGACTCGGTGATAAGAGGCTTAAAGCGCTAAATACAAGGTTTCGATACCCATGGTGGGCACAGCACAGTTAACACACATTTGATGAGATCTTGGAAACGTTAGTTAATATCATGCTTTAGTTTTGTAAAGAGATATTTTTGTTGTTGGTGTTCTAATTTCGACGAACTTGGTAATTATAGGGTGAAAGATCACAGTGTGAATCGTTTATTTGATTGAAATGCATTCTCACCCCAAAAGATATTTTACTATACATTTTAATACATACATATATATATATATATATATATAAACATCTCAATTTTTTGACTGCAAACTTAAGGGCTTATAATTCTAAAATTCTGCGTTTGAGTTCTGTGGTTGGCACAAAACAGTTAGCACATTGTGCTTAAAAACGAGCAACAGGATTTCTATTGCAAAATGTCTGTTTGGAATTAATCACAAAACTGCACAATAGGATAACTCTGCTCTGCCCACCACGGGTATCGAAAGCCGGTTTATAGTGATGTGAGTCCACAGACATACCAAAATATAGAGACCGTGGTGACGTTAAAACTGTCTTGCTTCACGTTTATAACAAAGAAACGTTTTTAACTCGTATCTTCCAAATCTTAACCACGTTAAAAGTTAATGAGAAAACTACGTCTATTTTACAACGGGAGAAATTTCTAGAAGATTTTGAACGTCAAAGTGTTATTGGATACCAGGAAATAAATTTTTATGGGTCTGACCTAAATCTCCGACATTTCTTTGTATTTATCTAATCTTGAGAAATGCCAAACGGGATCTCGTATCTTAGTCCTTTACCCTGTATACATAAAGAACTCTAAATGATGTATTTGTGGCTTAGGAAATAATAGAACTATGAGAGAGAGAAAGAATTGTACTGGCCGAGCGGATATTGCAGTCGGTAATATAAGACTATCATTTCAAGCTGCAGGATTTAGACAATCCTTCAAAAGCCTAGTGAATCAACCAGTGAAAAATTATCTGACAGACACAAATCAGGTGACATCATGTACTTATGACTTGGCACTAAATTAGAGGTTGAATCCTTCGCCTGGGTGTCAGCTTTCCTCCACAGCTCTCTGTGTCTTACCGTCGATGACGTATGGCAAGTTTTTACCGCCATGATTGGCTACATCAAACCGTTGTGACTGTGAATGGAAAACGAGAAACTTGAGAGTCACTCAAGTCTCGCGTTTCGACCTTTATTACATCAAACCTCGTAAATACGTTGATATCAAATGAGAGAATACTTCCACACCTGCAGAGGTCGCTGGTTTAATATTTCCTGTTATGCCTTTCATGACTTATCGCTCAATTGCTTGCATCGTCTCGAAACAGACAAAACTAACAAATGTTTCCAATCACAGTCGCTCCTTATTTTAAAAATTTTCGAATAACTGGAATATTTGAACACCAAATGACTGGCTTACTTGTTTCTGAAACAATTTTGTTCAATGCGGAGCAGTTTTGAAGATTGTAATAGTCACAAAACACTTACTATTTGTAACAAACAGTAATTTAAATATCAAAGTGTTTCAAGAACACGCTAAACGAAAGTAATGTCACTAATCGAACGGTTGTACGTGTCTCAGAGACACGCTGAACGAAAGTAATGTCACTAATCGAACGGTTGTACGTGTCTCAGACACGCTGAACGAAAGTGATGTCACTAATCGAACGGTTGTACGTGTCTCAGAGACACGCTGACCGAAAGTGATGTCATTAATCTCAGAGACACTTTGAACGAAAGTGATGTCACTAATCGAACGGTTGTACGTGTCTCAGAGACACGCTGAACGAAATTGATGTCACTAATCGAACGGAGTTGTCAATTCGATTAGTTATTAGCACGTGAATTGTTCTAGGTAGATAGACAGAGAACAAGATTAATAAATATTAGCTTCGTGATTACCTGCAGGCATAAAAAATCCATGATGGTAGGCCAATGCATACATATTATATTAGAATAACTCAATATTGGCCAGATGAAACTGCGTTTCAACCACATTTATAGTTTCTCCTAGTGAAATGTTTTATTTACGTCAGCCTCACTCTAAGCGATAAAACATTGAAAGCTTATTTGCTCTCGTCTCGTCTTCCATTCGTCTTAAACAATAACACAAATCTCTCGGACGGCTCTGCTCCAACAAGTCGATTATTAATAAATGGAGACATATTTTAACATTTTACAGCGAAAAGAAATAGGAAAACTTCTATTATATACATCACGTCTGTAATACACATCGTTTTAATGATGGACAGCTGAAAGAATGACTAGAGAAAAGGGGGGATATGGATAGAAAGGGAGAGAGGAAATTCAGGGGAAGAAATGAATTTCCTACACATCCTCGATCCTAGGGGACTAGACCTATACGTTTACTGTTATTACAAGGGTGTATGCACCAGGCAGGACCTTGTCAGTCAAATCACCAGCGACTATTATGTCTCCCTTTTTCTGAACAAAATAAACTGCCTTGGGCTTGTATACCTTACCCAGTTGGAGACTTTGTAAGAATGGGGTCTCGCTAAAAATCAGATTTTAAACTGCTATTAAACAGTGTAAATGGTATGTATGACAACCCACGATCTGCGATTTTTTTTATTTTAACCATAACGTCCCGTGTTATTGGAGAGCAAAACGTCATAAACTTGATTTGAGTCATTCAATACTTTTGTTCTAAATCTTTTCTGACATTTTGTTTCTTGTATTCTCTGAACCGTCTGGTAAACCACGAGGTTTCCTTCTTTTGTGTTTCATGTATATACATATATATTTGTTTTACTTTAATAGGTATGACCTTATTCAACACAAGCTATTTATTTTCTTATTTTTAGTGAAACTGCTTAACGATCTATCTTCTTAGGGAATTGGCTTAATAGTGTTAGAACACAGTAAGATTTTTCAGGTTTTACACGATTTTCTGTTATATATAAATGAACATGGCACAAAAAAACTACTTTCTTTAGCGGACGGACACTACTCAGCCGCCTTCCAAAATAAACATCACCGTTATTACATTTCCATCTTAAATGATTTTCTTAATTAAGATAATTATTATGAATATTTATTAAACTTGAATGGAATTAATATAAAACTAATTTCAAGCCACGTCTTCCGCAGGAAAAACAAAACAACAACAACAACAAAAAAAACAAAACACGGAAAGGCAGATAAAGTTAGACGAGTGTAGTTCAAGAGTTGGCGGTGTGTGTGCTGCTGACGAGATGCCTCCCCTCTACTATCAGCTCAAAATCAGGGACGATTATGTGCATATGGCCATTGTCTAATCTTTCGGCTATAATTTCAAAAGAAGAAAATGGGGGGGGCGGTATCTTTCCCTGAGCAATATGGTAACTAAAAAACATTGTTACAGTCTCCTAAAACAAAGCAAAATGGAGTCTAGGTCGCTTACTATGACTTCTCGATAAAACAAAACCAGAAAGAGAACAAAACGAAACATGTAGGTATCGACTTGCAAGAGGTCAAATGTCACGGCAGATGAAACTCCCAGCGGTCATTGTCCGAAATTTCCAGGATTTAATACCTTGATCGAGTGGAGGTTTTTCGTTAGTTTTTGCAAAGCTAGTGAGAAGAGACCAAGCGAACGTGTCTCTTGGATACAAGACATGGAGACGCCAGCCAATAAAGCCTGTATGTTATGATAAGACTAATGACTTTACATTCTACCAGTTTTATACGAACACCTAACTTTGAGCGAACTTTAACACTGAAGACGGATTCACGGAATACCAATCGTGCCAAAATCAGCAACTAAAAGTGTCTGTACCTCGTGAACTTGTTAATCTCAACCCAGCGATTCTTATAATTCCTGATGCTTAGTGTGTATATATAATACAAATCGCGGGTCGATGAGCACGCTGTGCCAGGGGACGTCGTTTTCTACCCTGCACTATTACTCATTCTGAGGCTAAACTTGCTGTCGGGTAAATCTAATATGCATGAGATTTTTATTGGGTGAAATCGTGTGTACGGCGTATAACAAGTGAAGCCAAGAAACGAACGTTTTCTGAACCAACTCTCTAGTTTTGTGAGTTATTCTATTTCGCTTGAGTGGTTTCAATATGCGATTTGTTAATCCCAGAGCGTGAACACAATAGCTGGATGGAATATTAACATGTTGAAGGGTTCTTTCTTTGTATGTGATTTTTTTTTAAGTTTTAACTTTGTGTAGAAATTAAACGTATTCACCTTTGACACGTTCGTTATGTATTGAAAAACATTATCGAAAGTTCTGACAAAGATTTGTACGCGCATTGACACTGGCTATTTGATACACTGGTAGGCACTGATATTTTTTAACTATTACACATCCACTATTTTACAATTATAGGTTTTATTACCGTTACAATAGAAGACAATATTGTGGCATTGATAAACATCAGTATTTTTAAACTGTAACATATTAGCATTTAAGACTGTTAAACATTACTGTTATTACACATTGTTGAACTCTGTTACGAATGGTAAAATTGTGTAGCTTTGCACAAAGAAAACAACAAAGTTAATATTGTCTTCTTATCAGAGCTACCTCTCAACTTATTTCAAAACAACTTAGATATGAGGGAGCCCAGCGGTAATTCTGTTGGCTTAAAACGTCAAAAACCGGGTTTCGATACCCGTGATGGGCACATCATAGATAGCCCATTATGCAGCTTTGCTCATAACTACAATATAACAAAAACCAAGGCACTAGTGTAACTAACCTTGTGTTCTCACTTATAAAGATTTGAATGGATTTTTTTAACCAGTTGGGTACCCTCGGCCGTAAACCCAATGGGTGACGAATATAGTGATTATGTTAAGAGTGTAGCAATAAGATGTTAACTGTTTTCACAGTTAATAGTTATACCGTCTACTAAGTCTAATTATCTTGAATAGTAACTATATCACTGTTACAACTAACCCCCCCCCCCAGCCTCCTAGTTTCTTGTAAAGATCAGCTTAATGTCAAATGGTTTACAATGAAGCTAAATTTAAAACAACATACTTCTAAGTGTCATTGATACATCTTCCACTTTATTACATGTTTCAATTGTGTACACTAATCAAGTATACCGAAGTATTTATTATATATTAACTCTAAACATGTCTATGGGGGTTCGTTTTTATCAACTTTCTAAGTACGGCTTTCCAGACTATTTATGCACCAAACTGCTCGTGAGCCCCCAAATGTTGATTATGGGAGTCGTATGAAAAACGTTACAAAAAATAGAATCAAACATGCAATTTCTTCCTGCACATTTTGCATAAAAAATAAGTGATTTCACCCAGGTTTTTATACTACAAGCTGATGCAGTATTTTGAACTCCACCAGTAGTAAATGATGTAAAATTAAGATGGAAATTTAAGAATTGAAATAAAACGTGTACGTTAATACGGAAAAAAGTGAAAAAAATTAAATTAATGTATGAATATTTTGATCACCAGACAGTAGATTTCAAGTTTTCTTTTTATTAGGTTCCAGATGTCGTTCATATATTAAGCGTATCACTTCCTCCACCAGATGTCGTTAATGTATTACAAGTATCACACCCTCCACTGCGCTCCCCATCCGGTCCGCTTTCATATAGAGGCCTCTTGCCGTTGTAACATAGTTTTTGCCAGGGTTAATTAATAAATAACACACTAGGAGGCGCATTCCCTAGTGTTATTTACCTCCCCCCCCCCTACATTGTGTGATCATCTCTGTTGCTATTTCAGGGGAGGAATCTCATTGATATTCTTCATAAGTTTGCTTAAGCTGTTTGGTAGGGGGTTAGGGGGATAAACATAAAAACGTTTCCTAATTCCAGGCTGATAATATATGTAACGTGTACAGACGCCCTGTTTGTTATGGTAAGTTAGAAGGCTAAAGAAATGTTCTTCAGATACGAAAAACAAAAACTTAAGAGAGGTCATTACGTCACATAAATAATTTCATTTTACTTTTTTATCAATTATATGCAGGAAGCTTAACGTATTCTCGTCGGAACTTCTATAGAATCAACCTAAATCACCACGTGCGGCGACGCAATATAAACTTTTGAATCTTCAGCTGTCTCGTCACCGCTACTGCGCATGCTCGGACTGAAGTGAGATTCTTGCGACAACTTCAAATATTGTTAAAATACTAATTACGGACTGTGAAGGTTCGTTCAAGTTGTGAAATAGCCTGATTCGTGAAGAGCTGGGTAAATCATGACAGTAAAACAGCATATTGTAACGACCGCCCTTTTTTATCAATACGCACAACTACATTCGTATTAAAATAACTGCGCGATCTTTCACAGTGTTTGCTGCTTTCCGTCCGTGCGCACGGTCCGTAAGATAATTAAACCTCTAACTTCGAAAGAAACATTTTGATAGCAGTATCCATGGATACCAGCCTCATTTTGACATGAATGGTTTACAAAGAAAACAATTCGTTCACATTTTCTCAGGGTCGAAAAATTAAACAGACCCCATTTGTACTGAAATACACAGTGATCTTACAGGAAGAACAGAAATACGCTGACGTTTTGTAATAACCGTATTTCATTTTGTTTAAGGTGATTTACTGTTAAGATAGATCTCTAGCCGACACTGGAAGAAAGTGTTCCAACTAACATTGTTACAAGCTAAGTGTTCTAACTGGCATTGTTACAAGCCAAGTGTACTAACATACATTGTTACAAGCCAAGTGTTCTAACTAACATTGTTACAAGCCAAGTGTTCTAACTGACATTGTTACAAGCCAAGTGTTCTAACTGACATTGTTACAAGCTAAGTGTTCTAACTGGCATTGTTACAAGCCAAGTGTTCTAACATACATTGTTACAAGCCAAGTGTTCTAACTAACATTGTTACAAGCCAAGTGTTCTAACTAACATTGTTACAAGCCAAGTGTTCTAACTGACATTGTTACAAGCCAAGTGTTCTAACTGACATTATTACAAGCCAAGTGTTCTAACTAACATTGTTACAAGCCAAGTGTTCTAACAGACATTGTTACAAGCCAAGTGTTCTAACTAACATTGTTACAAGCCAAGTGTTCTAACTGACATTGTTACAAGCCAAGTGTTCCAACTAACATTGTTACAAGCTAAATGTTCTAACTGGCATTGTTACAAGCCAAGTGTTCTAACATACATTGTTACAAGCCAAGTGTTCTAACTGACATTATTACAAGCCAAGTGTTCTAACTAACATTGTTACAAGCCAAGTGTTCTAACAGACATTGTTACAAGCCAAGTGTTCTAACCAACGTTGTTACAATCCAAGTGTTCTAAATGAACTTGTAATAAGCCTTGTAACAATCAATAATTCTTGTACAGTAAAATATCTTGTAATAATAATCGTCAGTTAATTTCCTTTTTCACAGGTCTTTTGAAAGCAAAAACTGGATATGGCTCGTTTTTATTTCTGTCCGTCTCTCCTTGAAACTTGCTGTTGGTGTGTCTGTATTAACTGCTGCTCCGTTAGCCCGTGTTCTCCAGTGGCATAGCGGTATGTCTGCAGACTCATACCGTTAGAATCCGGGTTTCAGTACCCGTGGTGGGCAGAGAGCAGATAGTCCATTGTATAGTTTTGTGCTTAATTCTAAACAGACAACCGTTAGCCCGTCTTCTACTTTATTCTACGTGCCCTCACCTGGTCCCTAAGTATTCCACGCAGAGCTACAGTGTACACTTTAAATTAACCAACCATAGATAGGATGCAAGTCTTCTCAACTGAGAGGAGAAGAAGTATTATACCTTATCGAGCGGTAGGCCCGGCATGGCCAAGCGTGTTAAGGCGTGCGACTCGTAATCTGAGGGTTGCGGGTTCGCATCCCCATCGCGCCAAACATGCTTGCCCTTTCAGCCGTGGGGGCGTTATAATGTTACGGTCAATCCCACTATTCGTTGGTAAAAGAGTAGCCCAAGAGTTGGCGATGGGTGGTGATGACTAGCTGCCTTCCCTCTAGTCTTACACTGCTAAATTAGGGACGGCTAGCACAGATAGCCCTCGTGTAGCTTTGTGCGAAATTCCAAAAACAAACAAACAAACAAACGTTATCGAGCGACCTTTTAAAATGGCGCCTATGCTAAAATCATCTCTAGTGAATCTGATACAGCCAGTTACTATTTAATCAAGTGACTAGGAAGGTATCGATGTCAGAAGGGCACGGTTACGGTACTCTGATTAATATATATGTTTGTTGTGTTGTTTTGTGCGCAAAGCTCTACATAGGAATTCTTTTCTGTTCCCGCCATAGGGATCAATCCCGAAATTGAACTTTTAATCTGTGTGCCACCGAGTTGAGGCTGAATAAACTAGTTGATGCAGATGACTCCGAAAAATAATTGCTTTAGCTGAGTTTTAATTAAAATGTGTTATCACTGACTACACATAATGTGAAAGATATTAAAAATATCTGGGTTTTCATTGTTATTACTGTTTACATATAACGTGGAAGACTAAGTTTTATAAGTCTTCGCTTCACTATAGACGTCTTAGACAAAGGCGGCAGATTAAGAGATCATTGGGGACACGTTCCCCCACTTTTTGGGGGAAAAAAATAGTAAAAATACCCTCTTCAAAAACAATTTGTAATATTATGAATATAAAGTCAATACAAACAGTGTATAGAGTCTAAACGTGTAGGGCGAGTTGTAGCTGCCAGCATTCTTACTGGCTAGATTTTAGTTGGCATTTATTTTTAGCAAATCAGTAACAATCAGATTCAAAGTGCTCAGCCATCTGTAGTAGTTTTGTGCAAAAGCTCAACCAATGTTTTCAAGAATCTTGTGTTTATACCAAAAAAAAACAAAACAATAAACAAACATCGCCTGTTGTGCCAGCTGATGGTTCAGCGGTAAGCCTGAAGATTTATATCGTTAAGAATCGAGCTTTGATATCCGTGGAGAGCACTGCAAAGATAGCTTATTGTGTAGTTTTGTGCTTAACAATAAACAAACAAACATAACCTGATGGTATATGAGTTTATTAATGTAATACACTGGCGGATTATAAGGGTTTATTGAAGCAATACACATTCTAATTATAGAGGTTTATTAAAGCAATATACATTATAATTATAGGGATTTGTTAAAGCAATACCCAGCGTGGTTATAGGGGTTCGTTGAAGCAGTACACAGGGTGATAATAGTGCTGTATTAAAGTAGTACACTAGATAATTTTAGGGGTCTATTAAAGCAACTGACAGGATGACTATAGGGATCTGTTAAAGCAATAGGGTAAGTATAATGATAAAACCTTAGTTAAGATGGCTACTAAAATCATTTCGAAAATCGCACAGTTCATTTGGGCAAGGCTGAACATTTTATATGGTATTTTTAAATAATATTATAGTCTATATCTATGTTACTTTCTCAAAAAATGTCACCGATTTAATTTCTATTTTTACAACAGTGGAGGACTGGTGGTTTAATTGGAATGAGTTATCAATGTACAGGACCTGAATCAATGATGCATTGACCAGAACAGGTGCTGAGTTCAGGCTCTTGCTAAACTAAATGATCCCTGATCAGACAAATGACGAGTGCAGGACCTTTGAATAACCAGTGAACACTGACCACTGACTGTAAGATATGTGATCAATAATGGTCACTTTTTCAAATCTTATTCTTAACCCGTTGATGACCTAAAGAGGTAAAAACGCTGCTTGTTTGCTCTTTTTAAATTAAAGATTTTTATTACCCACATCAGCGGCCTCTATTATATCTTTCTATCTAATACATAAACTATAAGAAATAAAAATAATAGATGTACTTCAGATGGCATTTCAAGAACATTAGAACCGAAAGCTTTTGAGAGCTTTAATTGGATGTCAAGATGTTTGACCTTAATTGAGAGAAATAATAAAAATTGTCTGTTCTCCAAAAATCTTATCAAATCTTATCAACTGAGTGCTTTTGAAAGGTGGACCTTTCTTCTTTAGGGGCAAACTGGGAGTTTGCTAGTTTGCCCCTCAAAAAGAAAGGTCTACCTTTCGAAATCGCTCTGGTTATAGTGTTTTCATTTCATTTCCATCAAGACTTCTCGTCTTCCTAACATCATGAACATCTTATCAGCTGTTAATCTTCCGTCGTTTTGCCACAAATGTCGCAAAAATGAGTCCCGGAATAACAATAATAAAAGACACGAAAAAAAAACAGTTTATTTTTTAAACTGGGTGTGGATGGCCCACAGAGTAGAAGTTAACTCATGATTGGATCTCGGCTGTTAAGTAAACTTTACGAGCTGCGACAGGCTTGGCCAATTGTAACAGCTAAGACCGCTGAATGTAATGTTAGTTCTGGTACTCAGGTGGACTCGACTTTCTTGCTGCTTGTAAGTTCACCGATAATTTTTGGTCGAAAAAGCATGCAGTGATATCGAGACACGTCAGTAAAAGTCGGCGTCGACGAAAACATCTCGTTGTTTTCTGTAGTTGCTGTTTTTTCCTCCAGAAGAATTTTGCTCTTTAATGGAGTATCCAGTTACGAGAAACCTAGCAACAGGAGGAAAATTATATACAAAAGAAAGTAATGTTGCATTGTGCTCTCGTCTTTCTTAATTAAAAAGGTGACAGTAAACGACTCCAGTTTCAGTTTGATCTCTATAGAAACTACCAAACTCTGCTCGTAGAATTATTAAATACACAAGTTATTTGACATTCAATTTCTTTCACAATTGTGTTCCAGTTGTCACGTAACTTCACTAAAACTAGACATTAGTTAACAAGTACAAAAACCTTTAACAACCGGACATGGCTTAGTGATTAATGTTCTGGGTTTATGATCCGAAGGTCCGAGGTTTCAGTTCACGATGCTTCGTCGGATGTGCTCTGCACGTTCAGATGTAGGCGCGTTATAAAAGTGACAACCACTTCAGTTATTTGGTTGAGAATAAACGTGCGGGCAGTGTGTGCTACTCGCTGGTTTCCCTCCTTTTGGTCAATAGTCGGAAGTTAGGGACGATTCTGACTGAAACTTTCGGTCTATGATATGGTCATTTACATGAAGTATGACAATCTAGTGGCGTGCAGGTTGAAAATACTAATGTCAGTACTATTTTTCTAAGAGTGGCTAAAGTAATTTAGTCACGTGAAGGGGCATAAGCTATACAAACTTTATGGTGATTTTGTTTAACTTTAAATATCTATTTTTCGGTATCTCTAGATATATAGCTGAAGATAACCAGTTCATCTTCTTTAAGTGCACAACTATAATCAACAATCTGTCGTTGTTCCTGGTGTCTTTAACAGTTTACTTTCAACTATTTTCTCACGTTGCCCTGAATTACTGCAGGAAAAGGTGTCATAAAGTCTCTGACAAGAGGGCTAGGACAGCAAAACGTCAAGGCCGACTTGAATAACGAATGATAAAAAACCTTATCTTGCGAGAGAGGGCAGTAAAACGGGCCAAAGAAGAGAAGGTGGAGGGAAAACCCAGAGTTGATGATAAAGAGAATTTCACAGCTTTCTAAAAGGTTTTTCTTCTTCTGGTAGGAAGACAGAATGTATCAGCAAATATTCTTTCCCGATTACATGATTTTCCTCTATGTACCTATTTTGGGTTTCTCTCTCTCTCTCTTTGCCCCCCCAGTGGCTCAGCAGTATGTCTGCGGATTTACAACGCTAAAAACCGGGTTTTGATACCGGTGGTGGGCAAATCACAGATAGCCCATTGTGATTTTGTTTCGTTTTGATAACTTTAGTGTATTATATTGTACAGATTCACGTGTAATTGATCCATATTTTGTAAAGTGTTTTAACGTGATTCGTTAAATTATATGTCTTTTCAAAAAAATTATTGTCAAGTAATAACGAGGTAGGTAAAAATATGGACGTTTGGCAATATGCCGTAACAGAAAGTCTCGTTTTGAGCGCGTGTCAACAACTGTATGACAAAATTCACTATCAAAGCTTCATATTTTAGTTGTCAATAATAGAATGTACCGTGGCGTATAAAAGATTAAGCAAAACAAACTAATAATTGGAATTGTTATCTCGTTTAAAGTTTGACCACTTATCTCATTGTTTTTGTTTTTTCTGTTTGCATTGTCATGGTTCACAATGAAAGTCGTATAAAAGCGTAAGGTTTCAGAGAAAAACCATTGATACGCGACGTTTGATTTTGTCGTATTGTGAGTATATGTCTTCAAGTATTGTACTTAACTGAAAAGTTTTTAAAAATTGTCATTAAAAATGTCACTAAAATCTGGGGCTCGATTCCACGTGGTGGACACAGTAGATACTTCAATGGGGGTTTCCTCCTAAACAAACAAATAAATTCTCACTCTATTACGATAAAACATTTTTCACTCATGAACTTACAATTTAAGATGTAATACCCATCTCGGCTCGCCATGGCTAGGTGGTTAAGGCACTCCCTTATAACCTCAGGGGCGCGGGTTCGAATCCCTGTCACACCACACATGCTCACCCTTTCAGCCGTGGGGGCGTTATAATATTACGGTTAATCTCACTATTCGTTAGTAAAAGAGTAGCCCAAAAGTTAGAGATGATGACTAGCTGTCTTAGGAACGGCTGGTGCAGATAGCTCTTGTGTAGCTTTGCACGAAATTTAAAACAAACTAAACAAACCTATGAATCTCAAACTCAAGCACATATGAAACAGGAGCATGTATTTTCCTGAATTTCTTCTGTATATAATAAGTAATATTTTTATCATTATAGATGACCGACCTAAATTTTTTAAAGCGCTACTTTAAATAATATTGTATTATGTCACAAATGTAAGTTTTAATATAATTTAGTACTATGAATAGCATGAAGCATAAAGATTAACATGTCAGGCTGATGGTTGGAGAGTCTGACGCTCAAGACACGGAAAACTTTTTGCACTTTCAGCTGTGGGCGCTGTATAAAAGTTTCAGTAAATCATGTTATTCGATTCAGAGCGTTTCGTACAGCTCTTGGGATGGAGGCCGCTGCTAGCTGACTTCCCTCCACTGAGTAATCAAAAATATGAACGGTTATACCTTAATTCTAAGAGCCTCGAACATGGCGTTTTGGGCCAGGCGATCAGGGCTGGATAATCCCGTTATCATTTTTGTATTTTAATAGAGCTCAGATTCTCGAGATACGAACCACAATTCCAAGATATTCCAGTAAAAAATTACGAATACAAAAAATACAATACAAAATGACAAAACAAAAAAAGACAATTGGACGTTTAACACGATATTTATTCTGTTTTCTGTTTAAATCTCGTCTGTAACGTGATTGGCTTACTTCAAGTAATGGTTCTTCTTGTGAAAGACCAACCACTACTCAAGGTAGGTAGATATTAATCGAGCGTAACCAATCCTAACTACTATTACTTGGAAATAAGGTAAAAAAAATAAATACGTTTATTGTATTAGATTCATACACATGAGCATTTCTGGTAATATAACAAGACAACCAATCACATTTGTTTCTTTTATATAGAATGCGAAAGGTACTCGCTTTTTTCAGCCGTAATTCACAGGAAACTCGAAGAATACAAAAACCCTAGAGAAACACTGTGTGACAAAAAAAGAAAGCACGCGATGGCTTAATATCTCCATCACGAGAACAGAATGCGTAATATTCTTCCACGCACTATATTTTAAGTCTCAATCGTAACTTATTACTGGTGTTTTTTATTGTTTCTTGACAATGTGCTTCGTGTAAAAGTTATAACGAAACTTTTTGCCCCGTGTCTACTCCTGCATTTCTCTAAAGAATCCGAACACCAAAAAATTATGGGAGTTGAGTTTTTCTGGAACTAAAAGAAATTAAGTGTGTCTGTGTACTGGCGTTACAAAACAAGGGTTACGGATTATGAATAACTCTAACTGAATTGCTTATAGCAAATTGAAATCAGTGAAAAAATAACGAGGAAAGTTTATTGGCTACTGGATGCGTATATCTAAGAAAAAAACCATGCTGGATTCAGAAGAATGAATTTCGATGTTAAGACATGGTATTAAGTTGGTTCAAAGGTCATTCACTCTGTCAGCTGGGTCAACAAGGGACATTCTATCAAACAGTCCTCTTCTGGAGTTAAGGGTCATTCATCAAAGGAAAAAACTATGTTTGATTTAGAACAGTAGCATATTTAGGTAAGGGCCAAAGGGGGCTGAGGCCTATGGCCCATAGTCTTAATGGGGCCCATTGATAAATTTGTTCTATATAAAATTATATGAGGTGTAGAGTCCACAAAATGTATTAACCCCTAGGCCAACACAACCTAAAATCCACCACTGATTTAGAATAATGAATTTCTGTGTTAAAGCATGATATTAAATTGGTTCAAAGGTCATTCTGGGATCAAGGCAGAATGACCCTTGATACTTGAAGAAGAAATGTTCATCTGTCAAAGCACTAGGATTTATTGTGTGTGTTTTTATGAATGTATTGTACTAACTTTTCCTAACTTATAACTGTGTGAAAGGAACCCTTTAGTTTATTACGATTAATTAATTAATAAATCTAATGTGTTGTCCTAAAATCAAGGCGAACTAAACATGAATAATTTTCTGATATTATAATGAGACTTCAAAGAAAACATCACAGTAATAGTATCCATAATAATAATAAAAATTAGAAGAATGACAACCATGGATCTACGGCTATTATAGATATAGATATTTTTGCCAAATAATGAGTCGATCTTCACTTTAATCAGTTGTTGTTATAATTAATTATCTACATAAACATAACTAAAATGTTTGTAGTGTGTTTTTTTTTTCTCAAACGCTCGGACTTGTTCTATCGTTTCTAGTGATGTTTACATTAATTATAAACTGTGCGAAAGTTTGTATTAATTTTGAGACATAGTTGAAACCTACCAATCATTGTGTTAGAAATAAGTAACTGAGGGAACATTTCTATTAATAACTGGTGTCATAATTGAAACCTACCAATCATTGTGTTAGAAATAAGTAACTGAGGGAACATTTCTATTAATAACTGGTGTCATAATTGAAACCTAACAATCATTGTGTTAGAAATAAGTAACTGAGGGAACATTTCTATTAATAACTGGTGTCATAATTGAAACCTAACAATTATATTTGCATTAAACACCAATAATAAAGGGATAATTTTTATTATATCCGAGTCATTTTTCCCAATTACAAGTTTTTATTTATAAAATTTGTTTTAAACACCAACAATAAAGAGACATCTTCATTAACTCCCTGAGTTATTTTTCACGTCGCTCAAAATTTCATACAATATTTTAGAAAAGAAAGGAATTTCGGAGAGAAAACGGTCGATTCTTTCGTCAATGTTCACTTTTTCCTTATTCAGTTGTAATGCCCTAGTTTGGTACAATAAAAAGTTAATCATCGCTAGCAGAGGGCTCAGCGAATTTCATTAACGTGTTACTCACTTTGTTAGAAATACGACACTACAAACAACCCGAGACTCGACACTGCTAAATCTGACTCAGCACCCACGCCTGCTTTCCAACAGAATATGAATAATTTTATCGAGAGTCCTTTATTGGGGTCGTGCCCGCCATAATTGGGTGATTATCTGTGACAGTAACTAGAAGAGAAGGCGGCATCTAGGGGAAACTGGGAACTTAGGGACCATCGCGAATAATCCGAATATCAACAAAGTAAATGTTAATAAGATAATTTGTTGCGTTTTTTATTTAATGTCAGTATTTTTAACGCCATGACGAGAAAGGCGAGTTTAGAAACAGTACTAATTTGTTTTGTTGTTCTTACAGAGTTGCTGTATGTTTCGTTTTCGTTGGATCACCCCGACTCGACTCACAAGCTGGCGGGTGTAACGATCGATAAAACGCGGGAAACAGAGCGACTCACAGACGCATGTTCTGCAGATTATGGTGGCAGGATTGGAGGAATTATCAATATGAATACCACATGTTATCTGAGATTAATGTGTGCTGTTCCCACCTTCGCACATCGTTATGACGAGTATGACATCTCCGGGCGTGTGTTGGCGTTTATGAAGCCGCACTGATTGGCGAAGGGAAGCCAAGCTCCCGGATAAATGGATCGCCAGTCGTCGAGTCGGGCCTCGAACGTTGTCCAATACATCATAAACTCGTAGTTTTACGTTTGTTCGTTTTTGCCCATTTCATAAGCGACGTAACTAGTGTGCTGCTAACGGTGGGGTGTTCACAAGTCATCTATGGTTTTATTAACTTTCTCGATTACGTGACCCATAATGACACAAACCTTTTAAAGGAAATATAAACAAAATTAGAAACAACATTGTAACTAATCTTTTAACTTACTCGATTACGTGACCCATAATGACACAAACCTTTTAAAGGAAATATAAACAAAATTAGAGACAACATTGTAACTAATCTTACCAATGATGAAGACCACTACATATTTAACATCAAAAACCCAAGTTGGACCCGCAGTTGGTTAGTTCTTGACACTGTTATTACGGGAAAAAGCACGCACGAAATTATTTAATATTGTGCAATATTAGACCCTAGCGGAAATGAATATTACAAGAATATCGGTAATAAGATACACTGGTTGGACACTGTAAAGTGTTACAATTATATAAATAAAGTGTAGTAGTTCATAAAAATAACTCATTAACTTTACCAAGAGAAAGGAGGGGAGAACCATATGTGTGTTTTTTGTTTGTTTTTTCTCCGATTACTTATCTTGCGCGAGACTTATAGTATGCACGTGTCGCTGTGACAGAACGGGGAGGGTGTCTCGTGGTAAGTTTGGTCTTAAGTAACCCTATCATCTGAACATTTCAAACCTGCATGACTGAAGGTTTTGTAGATAAAGCCAACTGTTTGTCGTCACCCTGTGACGTAGTGTTCTTAAGACTCGTGCAGGTCGTGACGTAAACGTTGCTAAGATTCACCCGCACAATTCAGCCATGATAGCATGTACCATAAAATATTTTTTTAACCTTTCTGGTTTTGCTTGGTCTGTTCGAATAGTGGAGACAGCGATTAAATCGTACACTGAGCCTGTGAGGCCCTCTTGCGGCCATCATGGAAGCAGCACGCCTCACACTGACAACTGTCAGTACACATAGATGGTCGTTTCATTTGCAAGTATTTTCTGTCTGAGAAAATGAAATCTTTAACTGGACAGGTGGTGTTTTAAGATGAAGTGTGTTTTTTTCCTTCAGTGAACATTAATAACAGTAATACATTTTCAAGTTATTAGCTTGCTAAGATGTCTAAGCCTAATTATGTATTCATTAACATATTTCGTAATTAAGCTTTTAATTGTTTATTCTAGCTCCTGACGAAGCGGCAATATATCTACTCACCTATGTATTAGCAATTTCTTTAATATAATTTATTATTAGATATCAAGGAAATGTTAGCAGTCGATTTTAAACGATACATTTTGTTACATTTTTAATAATCGTTGTATATACAACTGGTTTTGTTTCTCTTTCTATTATTCTGACTCACAATCCGCGGGTTTCGGGTTCTAATCCTCGTCTCACAAAATACGCTCACCCCTTCAGCAGTGAAGTCGTTATAATATTACGGTCACTCTAACTGTTCGTCGGTAAAAAGAGTAGCCCAAGAATTAGTGGTCGGTGGTGATGAATAGCTGCCATCACTTTTTAACTTAGAGACGGCTAGCGCAGATGGCCCTCGTGAAGCTTTGCGTGAAATTCAAAGCAAACCGAAACTTTCCATTATTTATGTAATACAGGTTTATGTTACGTCTTTATATGAGTATGAAATTATATTCAAGTGTTGCAGGTGTTCCATAACTCAGTGCTGCAGGCGTTCCATAACTCACTGCTACAGGCGTTCCATAACTCAGTGCTGCAGGAGTTCCATAACTCCGAAACTGTGCATTAAATTGACAGTATTTAGTCAAATTTCTTTCGTGAGTCACAAGTGAAAGTGTTTTCTTGTCTCTCTTGATAGCCGCATTGTTTAAAATAGAAAGGATTTATAGAAAACTGCACTTCTACAGGTAATATATGGCTGGACCATCAGTATGCACTTCGTTACGATCCCATAAGTTCTTAAATGGCATAGTTTTCACACGTAGGTTGTACATTACTTTATAGCTAATGTACTTTTCTACACACATAGGCCTGGCATGGCCAAGCGTGTTAAGGCGTGCGACTCATAATCTGAGGGTTCGCGGGTTCGCATCCCGGTCGCGCCAAGCATGCTCGCCCTTTCAGCCGTGGGGCGTTATAATGTTACGGTTAATCCCACTATTCGTTGGTAAAAGAGTAGCCCAAGAGTTGGCGGTGGGTGGTGATAACTAGCTGCCTTCCCTCTAGTCTTACACTGCTAAATTAGGAACGGCTAGCACAGATAGCCCTCGAGTAGCTTTGTGCGAAATTCAAAAACAAACAAACAAACTTCTACACACATGTAATTTTTCTTTTTTTAAACTACCGCCACAGAAACTGTCGCTAAGTGCAGTAGGATCCATAAGTGGTTTGTACATTACGCTGTTTCTAAGGTAACTCACACGTGCCTAATATTGTTGTTTTAATTAGCAATACCACACAGTTTGTAGGTTGCTAGGTGCAAAACTTTCCATGCATGGTCTGTACAGTTTGGATAGCTTCAGGTAGTTTCAATGTTGTTGTTTTTTTTTACACACGTGTAAAAAGGTTGCTACGACAGATTTACAGTAATTTAACTCGTGTCTAGTTATTGACATGAAAAAGTAATTATGCAATTAGTGACGTTTCTAATTAGAACATTAGCTCGTGATCACATGCACTATATTCAGGATATCAAAGATGTTGAATGTGACTTACATTTTGAGAACATTCGAACACACCACCAGTCGCTTCTCTCGAACCCTACTCGGTTTTGTGTTTGGGTTTAATAATACACAAGAGCAAGCCCAGTCTAGTCTAATAAATCAAAAACATAATCACTACCCCACTCCACAACCTCATACCTTTCTCCATATCCTCAGCTTCCTTTACAATTAGGTCTAGCGATGGATCATTTATTTATTACAAGGCTTCTATCATTTCCAAGTCACTTGCTAACATATGTCTGTCAGATGGACTTTAAAAGGTAGGGGTGGACGGAAAGGGAGGGACAAATAAAGATTTGTGGTGATAACATCATTTAAAAACGTAAAAGATGAACGCCACACGAGAACTACTGTTATGGTATGATGTCCATCAAGTATGAGAGAAAACAGGACCACAGTAATGTTTCCCAGTGGATTTTTGAAACAACGTACTAGTGATATAAGTACTTCACAGAAACATGACTGATGTTTCTATGAATCACAATATGAGGAAAGAAATGACAAAAGAAAGTCATGTCTCCCTCTTTTTTCCGTTTAAGGGAGAGGTGCCCCCAAGTGTGAAAAAGAAATAAGCAAGAGCAGTAAACATGTTAAATCTTTCATAGAAAAGATATAAAGTTATACAAATTAGCATCAGCTACGAGAAACAGAAAAAACAAACACGCTGTTTTCTGTTCTACAGAGAAATATCTTTGTGCATCTTAAGGTTTTCAAGACACAACATAAAGAGTTGATTGTTACATAATTATTAAGTACGTTCTTAATGTTTTATGAAATCTATAATTACAAACTTTCTTCTCGGGTTGAAAATAATTGTGTAAACACCATAATAACTGTTGTAGTTCCAAAGAGCTTATATAAATTATTTTCGAATACATTAAGAATGACATAGAAAACATATAAAATAATATCATATACCTCCAGACTCACAACGCTAGAATCCGGCTGTCAATACCTGTGGTGGGGAGAGCACTCCTAACCCATTGTGTAGCTTGGTGATCAATTTTGAAGCAACAATGACCATTTAGTATTCAGTGGTAACATTGTTAAATAAGAAGATAGTAAGTAGAGTGAACTCAAGAATAGCAACAGGAAACAATAATATTGATGAAACTTTGCAGAATTAACAGCAACTTCCTGTTGTGGAGACACAAGTGTAGAGGACGACGTTTTGAAAGCCTTTTTAGTAAATAACCATATTGGAAGAACATAAACAGATGAAACGTGAATAACGTTGATATTAGAAACTGGGTAGAGAGTGTATCCAGATAGTAAGGAGCAATTGAAAAGTTTGGAAGAAAGTGGAGTAAATTAACACATTATGTTTCTTGGTAAAGCTGTTCAGACTCAAAACGACATAAAATAAGGCGTTGCATTGAATTCCGCCAAATGCTGTATTTGAATTTCAAAGCTGCGACCAAAAACTAAAAAACACTAGTTATGTACGGTCTTAAAATTAAGTAGTCGGTATTGTAAGGTTAATACTGATCATTTTCGTTTCCTTTGTCCATTCTGTCCACTGACTGGACAGTCGAGGATTGTAAAGTTAATGCACTATCGGTCATTATAGTTTCCTTTGTCCTTCCTGTCCACTGACTGAACAGTCGTGGATTGTGAAATTAACGCACTATCGGTCATTATAGTTTTCTTTGTCCATCCTGTCAACTGACTGAACAGTCGTGGATTGTGAAATTAACGCACTATCGGTCATTATAGTTTTCTTTGTCCATCCTGTCCACTGACTGAACAGTCGTGGATTGTGAAATTAACGCACTATCGGTCATTATAGTTTTCTTTGCCCACTCTGCCCATTGATCGGAGAGTAAGGGGCTAACAGGAGAGGTACCCCACTGATCAATATTGTTTCGTCTATCCATTCAGTTTAATGACCTCAGCGGTGTGGACTGTGCGGATGGTGCCCTGTAATGTTGTGCTGTTGATTGTCGCTTTCCCTGTCTACCAAAAGTAACTGTTGGAATTGGATCCAATATACAATATACATAATTTATATGATGGTTTTAACAGTCATTATATATATATACCTGCATAACTTGTTACCTACCTGAAGATGCTTTTCTGTATTGT
This sequence comes from Tachypleus tridentatus, assembly GCF_004210375.1. Classification (NCBI taxonomy): domain Eukaryota; kingdom Metazoa; phylum Arthropoda; class Merostomata; order Xiphosura; family Limulidae; genus Tachypleus; species Tachypleus tridentatus. The sequence continues at coordinate 207,772,766 of NC_134837.1, forward strand.
AATAGTATGGATAACCATCGACCACATGCCAAAGTAACCATCAAGAACCATTCATTCACTTTGTTTTTGTTCATTCAATGAAATTCTAAACTTTTTTCCTAGCGTGAAATCAGCAAACGTATTCAGACTAACTGGGGTCATGTTAACATGTAACGGTGATATAACTAGTGTCACGTTGACATGTGACGGTGAAGACAAACATATCTCTTGAATCGAGTTTTCTATAACCCTTGTTCATACCTGACAATGTGACATTTTCTTTCTTTGACTACAGAATAACTAATTTTCACTAGATGAAAAAAAAAACAATAAATAAATATTCTGGATGAACGTCGTAGTGAAATGACTTTCTTTTCGTTTTTTAAACCCAGATTACAGTGTGAAACTACGTGACCAGTGAACAGATAGTTCATTCGTTCATTACTACGTTAGAAATAAGCCAGTCAAAATAAAGTAAACTCACAACTCATATGTTTTCAAAAAGTTCTCTATCCCCGCAAAAAGTAAGTACATTTGTGCATTTGTTTGTTGAATTTCGTTAAAAAAGTTACTCGAGGGCTATCTGCGCTAGCAGTTCCTAATTTGCACGCGAAAAACAAGACAAAAGGCAGCCACGTAGCACAACCCCCACCACCAACTCTTGGGTTATTCTTTTACTAACAGAGAGCAGGATTGACAATATTATTATATTACCCCCACAGCTGAACGGGATTCGAATCTTCGACGCACAGATTTATTGACTCTTTAGGAACGAGGACGCTATAATGTTACAATCAATCCCATTTTATTTCGACTGAAACAAGAAGAAGAAAAATGAACAGTTGTACTGGTCACTTTAGTTTAGTATTATAGTGATGGCTTTTTGCTTTGTTGTGTAAAGAAAGAAACGACACTGAGTGACAATCACCTCTTAAGGTAAAACTCGCTGTCACTGATGATGTTTTAGTCTTCATATTTGTATTATGACTGTTAAGTACCTCGGCATCCATACGTATATTATCTGCTGACGATGGTAATTCAGAGTAGATTGTTTAATATTAAAATAATATGGTAATTCAGAGTAGGTTGTTTAATATTGAAATAATATAGTAACTCAGAGTAGGTTGTTTAATATTAAAATAATATGGTAATTCAGAGTAGGTTGTTTAATATTGAAATAATATAGTAATTCAGAGTAGGTTGTTTAATATTAAAATAATATGGTAATTCAGAGTAGGTTGTTTAATATTAAAATAATATGGTAATTCAGAGTAGGTTGTTTAATATTGAAATAATATAGTAATTGAGAGAAGGTTGTTTAATATTTTAAAATAATATGGTAATTCAGAGTAGGTTGTTTAATATTTAAATAATATGGTAATTCAGAGTAGGTTGTTTAACATTAAAATAATATGGTAATTCAGATTAGGTTATTTGACATTGTCAAGTTTCACGTTATAATGTAGCTTTCAAAACGGGACAGTTTACTGCACGATATTTAGGAATTTAGCGCTTTGCACAAGAATGTAAAAGTAGGCGATAGATTATACATGTAAGCAATTATATGATATATTTTGTATGTAAAGAATTGTGTGTTATATTCTGTAGGTAAACAACTCTGGAATATATTCTGTAGGTATACAACTGTTGAATATGTAAGTTTTCATGTGAGGGAGAGGGGAAAGAACACTGTTGTTTAGTTACCTTAACCATGAGATTAATTGGTCAAGACCGAGTGTTAACTTGTCAGTAACTACTTTTAGGTGTACTGTACGGTTTGGAGTTGTTAGCTGTGTTCACTAGGGTGGATCGAACCCTGGATTTGAGCGGTGTTAAGTCAATATCCTCACCGCTGTTCAACCTTAGGACCCAATCAAAAAGTACTGTAATTATATCTTGAAAACATAATGTAAATTGACCGTGAGCAGAGATTCAATACGGGCTCAGAACAGAATTTTCACAGTTATTGGTCAAGAAATTAAAGTTGTGTTTGAGTTGTTTTGGACAGATGTAGCACTTGGTAACTGTTGGTTAGTTACGTGTCTGACGTATCTATCAAAACAATCATTTATTGTCCACTTAATAAGTGTAAGTTTTTTTTCTTTTTTATGGAATTTAAAGAAAGAAACAACAACAACAGCTCTGATAGTTGTAAGTTGATTAAGTACAAATATGATGACACCTAAATTTGTGCTGACTTAGCTCCCTAGCTGTCTATGGGTCCCAGGAGACTGCGTAGTTCGAACGTCTGTCATAAATAGGTCGCCTCACAATTTACTCTTCCAGCCTTGTGTTTTGTTATCAGTTAGTGTGTATTTCGCGAAAAGCCCGCCAGGAAATAAGCCTTTTTCACAATTTATCAGCAGCGTATGTCGAAAGTATAGCTCGTCATGGATTAGTTAGTGGTCATCCGTTTTCCTTTCATCTGACCACGTGGGCTACTATCAGACCACGTTGCGTGCTGCACAGTAGGCTTAGCCTGTCATCTTCGTGTCTGGAAGCAAACAGATAGGATTCTCGTAGGTTACTGAGTGTAAGCTAGAAATAAATCACTATCTTGTATTAGTGTCCAAACAGTATGACATGACAAGAAACAAAAGATGGCTTACAGACGTATTGAATTTATACTTACACTTCTAAGAGTTGTCGCACGATTTGTTCCCTGGTCGCTGTCACGTGACACTATTATCCACTTTGATCACTATCTCCTATAATCGGCAATGTCTGTCGAAGCCATATTGCTAACAGGTCCCCATGTTTTACACTTCATCTGCTACTCTTCGTTCTCTCGTGCTGTGTTACTAAAATAGTCACGTTCTACCAACATCACTAGATGACTTAGTTTTGATGTCTTCAAGACACCTGGTCCATAAACCTCAGCCAGACAAATCAACCGGTTCATTAGACAAACGCATATTTCGAAAAAAAACAAAACTGCTGTAATACGTACTACATGCAACTACTCTATACAGGCATTGTATAAATATCTGAAATAGCATTAAACACTAGATGTCGCTGCAGTCATGGTTTTCTTATCACACCCGTATATCAATGTACTAATAACAAAACAACTCCTCGTCAATACATTAGTATTAATACCAATGTGTGTCAGATAAAGCAGTCTTTTTTTATGAAAAAAAACACACACCCTATAGGTAGTATGTTTTATAAGGGTCCATGGTTTGCAATCCGTTGCCGCAAAAACGCACTCCGCACTTTGAGTACGTGAATATCTTATAAGAATGACTTCCAAGTCACACTGTTCAGTCAGATAAGGGTAGCTCTAGAGTAGGCGTTGAGCACTGCCTTTCCTTTAGTATTTCGACTCAAAATTAAGGACAGCTATGCGCAGTTAGCCCTTTGAATTGCTCTCTAGGTAAATTCGGTTAAAATTAGGTGATGCTATAGATTTGGGTTTACCAAACATAAGTACTACAATTACGTTTTGATATAAAAAATTAATAGGTATTCTAACAATAAAAAGAAAAATTAAAGCGATATTACACGCCAGACATTTCCAGTGTATGTTTACACCCATTTTAAATGTTTGTTAAATTTGATAGTATCTTTCTTTGAAGTATGCTTTTTTTGTAATTTGAAAGAAGTTAGCAGTTTAATATGGTGGAAGATATATTAGGCTATTAAAAATATCTCATTATGAGGGATTTTTATATCGATTCTCTCCGATTATTTTCAGTTTTTTTTATATTAATTTACTGGTTTTAATCGACTTAGATGTAACATCGTTTAATACCGTTAGTGGCGCTGTAAGTGTTTCTTATTTTGTCTGAAACGTACACTCTCAGCTCTTTATTGAAATTGATTGACATTTATGAAGAGGTAACCAGTTGGTTGGTGCAAAACAAACACGATGTTTTCTTTACTTTCAGCTTTAAAATAAATAGCCCATAATACAGCTTTGTACTAAACAACAAGTAAACAAATATTTTGTAAGTTTCGATTTTAAATGTAAAACGATTATAAGAAGATGTATTATTTCAAAAAAGGTTTGGGGTAGCGGGGCACAGAAGACTAAACTCACGTGGATTCCCCAGTTCCAAAACTAACATTTGGATCCCCCCTTCATACATTTAAGGAGACTGTCCCCCAATAGTGCCCCTGAGTATAATGAGCAACAAATACATTCTAAGGCTGCTAAACTCCAGTAATATCTGAACAATAAAAATATGTCAAAATGGTATTAAATAGAGTACAAATGAATGAAAAAACTGGAGTCAGGTAAGTAAGACGAACGAGATATTGATTAGTTGCTGGACAGACTCACAGTAAGATGGGTAAATAAATACATAGATGGTTTAATTTGCGAAACTATTTCTTGCGCAAGTTCAATGGCCAGAAATCGCGAATCTTTGAAAATCTTTTAGTTCTTTTATCTATTGAATTATGTTACAAATTATTTTAGTTTAAACGCAGAGCAAGTTTCGGTAAGAATTGTGTGTGTTGTTGTAGTACGTTTCTTTGTTATTTGCTAATAAATTTATAATAACAAGTACATGTAGTAAACTTAACTCTCTGATAAAGCTATGTTTAGACTATCATAAAGTAAATAAAGTTAGAGGTAAAAAGATACACCAATACACAAACAAACACGTGCAGGTGTGTGAAAAAACTGATAATTTGGCATGCAGACAAACAATGTGAAGCGTACACACAAATGTTAATCGATATTCAAACCACAAACAAGTACACACGAAGATTTATGTATATATATATATTCACACATACACAGACGTTCACAAATATTCGTATTTTCTTACATAAATGTATCGTTTAAAAGTACCTTTACTAAAACAGACAGATAGACGAATATAAGAAACAATCGGGAAAAGTAGGTAAATCATAAACTGAAAGGAAAACAGTTTGAGTTTCTAACATGTAACCCTAGCACGTGTTCTGTTTAGCTGATACTTATCAAAACATTTCCAGGTTCTGGAGCAAGAAATGCCACTCCATAGAGAGACTGAAGAACATAATTTACATGTAGTGTGTTTGTTTGTTTGTTTTGGAATTTCGTACAAAGTTACTAGAGGGTTGTCTGTGCTAGCTGTCCCATAATTTAGCAGTGTAAGACTAGGGGGAAGGCAGCTAGTCATCACCACCCACCGTCAACTCTTGGGCTACTCTTTTACCAACGAATAGTGGGATTGATAGTCACATTATAACGTCCCCACGGCTAAAAGGGCGAGCATGTTTGGCGTGACCGGGATGCGAACCCGCGACCCTCAGATTACGAGTCGCACGCCTTAACACGCTTGGCCTACATGTAGTGTGATTTAATGTTCGCCTACAATATGGTGTTATATCTTGATGTGATTTAATGTTCACTTACAATATGGTGTTATACCTTGATGTGATTTAACGTTCACCTGCAATATGGTGTTACACCTTGATGTGATTTAATGTTCACCAACAACATGGTGTTATAACTTCATGTGATTTAATGTTCACCTACAATATGGTGTTATACCCTGATGTGATTTAATGTTCATTTACAACATGGTGTTATAACTTCATGTGATTTAACGTTCACCTACAACATGGTGTTATACCTTAATGTGACTTAATGTTCACCTACAATATAGCTCTGTTTGTGTGTGTGTTTACCTTTTTGTTACTGATTATAATAAATTTTTGAAACACTTAACATTGGTAGCTTCAGGTTCCAGAGTTCTACTGGATTTCTACTTTAGCTTCACCATGTTATATTTCGAAACACTTGAGTTTGGTATGCGTTTTTTAAAAATGAAAACGACATCTTTATTTTCTTCTAGAAACTTACCCGTAGTGGGCAGAGCACAGAGAGCCCATTGTGTTGTATTGTGCTTAATTATAAAGAAGCAAAAAAATCCAAAATTAGGTTATGCTTTCTAGAGGTCGAGTTTAGTTATTTCCATGCCCAAGTTTCCTTTGTGATTGCACTTTAAAAGAAAAAAATGCTCATCGAACAAGTTAAAGAAAAAAAACAAATCTTGATGTGAACATTCGAGAAGATTTTCGAAATGTTTTGATTAGTTAAGGCATTCGACTGGCAATCTGATGGATCGAGGGTTCGATTCCCGTTCCCAAACGTGCTCACCTTTTTAGCCGTGGTGAGTGCTATAACGTGATAGTTAGTCCTAGCATTCGATATTAAAGAATAACCAAGGAATTGGCGGTGGGTAATGTTGATTGGCTGCCTTTACTTTTGTCTGTCATGGCTGTATTAGGGACAGCTAGAGCGAAATCCAAAACAAACAAATAAAACCTTGTGGTCAATATTCGTGTGTAAAGAAGAAAACGAAATACAGCGTTAGTATCTGACCGGTTACATTTTCCTTAGAACGATGGCGCACTCTATCGGCTAAGAAAATAAATCGCCCGCAGCACACGTACCTTGGAAACTTAACCAAGAAAACGCCTAGCAGCGTATCAAGTTATAAACATGTACAAGTTCTAAGGAAACGTACTCATCATAACACTAACACTTGATGGAACGACATAAATAAAAACGTTACAACAAAATGTAACAAGTGTGATTGAAATTCGTGTTATTTTGACAGATTTCAGAATAATTTACTGTAATGAAATTCTAGTAGTAATGTCACACTTATTTATTAAACTAAGCAATACCTAACAGTATTATATTGTTCTATAATATATGTCTTTTAAGAAACCATACACTGTACCTATAATAGCTAGTTCCTTGCTATAATAATATAATAATATGACACCAAATGAAGTTATCATGTATACTGAATAGTTGTTATGGATACTCAATAACGAACCATAGCAGTGAAGAGTTGCCATGGATACTGAATGTCAAACCCCAATAGTGAAGAATTATCATGGATACTCAATAACGAACCATAGCAGTGAAGAGTTGCCATGGATACTGAATGTCAAACCCCAATAGTGAAGAATTATCATGGATACTTCATAACGAACCATAGCAGTGAAGAGTTATCATGGATACTCAATAACGAACCATAGCAGTGAAGAGTTGCCATGGATACTGAATGTCAAACCCCAATAGTGAAGAATTATCATGGATACTTCATAATGAACCATAGCAGTGAAGACTTATCATGGATACTGAATAACAAATCCTAGCATTGAATAATTGCTATGGATGCTAAATAACAAACTCTAGCAATGAAGACTAGCCATGTATATTGAACAACAAACTCTAACATTGAAGAGTTGTCATGGATATTGAACAGTATCACTTGATACGTGTAAGGTAATGGTGGACTTTACTATTAATTATTGTACTATTGAATACGTACACCTATTGGAAGCATTTAGAACATTGTATTTCTGTAGACCAGTGGCCCTCAATATGCAGCTCACGGACCACATCAGGTCACCGAAAGCAAAAACTGAGGCCAACACTTTGTATGACCAGTTATTGAAAAGACTGTACCGTAAACTGAGTCCTTGAATTTATTATCGTTGTCTGAAGTGGGCTGAGGAAGTAAAATTAAAACAATTCTTATAAATTATTATTATATACCTACATGCATCGATAAGTAATCCAATATTCATTTTTTTAAATGAATAAACGTGTATAAATACAAGTATTTGTAGCGATATGATATCTGAACTACAATAAGCGAATGACATGTTTTATTAGGAACTTTTAATATCAAAGATTCAATAAACATTTAAAGCGTTCTGCAGTATATTTGGTTAACTGCTTAAAAAAAACAAAAAAAAACTCGCACGTCACGCTATCGGCTGAATTGGTTACATGTTGGTTTGAAACAGGTGTCTGAGGAACCGAAATAAACTTTATGAAACATAAAAATATTTACCCTTAACCCTAGGAAATTTCTGAGAACTTGATATAGACTTGTATTCAACTAATTTTTTTTGTTCTAAATCTTTTCATAAAAAATGGTCCACTTTGTTTACTTGTGATACTATATTAATGTTCAAATGATTCACGCCCATTAAAGACTCAGAAAGTTACCAGTTGTTAAGCCTGATTGTTCAACATCTAACACCGTGTTCTAGAATAATATAATAGAAAACAAATTGGAATAAAACAAAAGAAATCAGTTCAAAGGCTCGTGATTTATAAACCGAATTACTTGGTTCGCGAAGAGCGCGTGAAGTGGCTATTGAAGCAACGCTGGGGGTGTATTTCAATGACGTTTAAACAACGTCCTACTTGACTAATTACAGCTTCGCCAAATAGAAGATATTTGGAAGTATTTCTACGGAATCTCCACGAGGGATTGAAGAACTATCGACCATAGCCTATAGGAGTTTAGTGTGGAATGAAACAGGACTTGATCCTTTAAGTTCACTGGCTTGGAATGTAGTTCCAGCAATATTCCACTCTCTCGGTGTTTATGTGGAAGAAATTAAGTTCCCCACCAACATTCTGACTAGAAGATCTTCAGAGAGAATGCCAAGAAAAATTTCAAACGGCTTCAAACTGGATACAGACAAGCTTAACGGATCCTCCAATTTACAGGGAAACAGCAGATTATGCAAGCTTCCTAGATACAAGCTAAGTTTTAACCATGTCGTTGTTTTTGGTTTCTCTAACCGTTTCTGGCTCGTGTAACCACCCAATCAAGCAAGGCGGGTGTGAATAATTTCTTTAGAATTTCGAAGTGTTCCGTGGAATATGAAAATCTGGTAATATGATCATAAATTATAGTTACAGTAAACGGAAGTGACATGTTTTGTTTTGTTTTTAAATCCCGCGCATATCTACGCGAGGGTTATCTACGCCAGCCGTCCTTAATTTAGAAGTGTAAGACTAGAGAAAAAGCAGCTAGTCATCATCACACACCGCCAACTCTTGGGCTACTCTTTCATTAACGAATAGTGGGATTGATAGTCACATCATATCGCCCTCACGGCTGAAAGGGTGAACATGTTTGGTGTGACGGGGATTCGAACCCACGACCCTCGAATTACGAGTTAGTGCCTTAACTACCTGGACATGCCGAGCCTGCAAAGTTATATCCACATCTATATTTGACAGCAATGTCCCATGTAGTTTGTTCTCCAACAAAACTGATGTCTGAACGCTAGCAATGTGTTAATGTCGAATGAAGAAAACAGGGTATCTTTCAAACTGCTTTGCACAGTTATGTTTATGTAGTTTGTTCTCCAACAAAATTGGTATCTGGACATCAGCAACGTACCAATGTCGAACGTATAAAACAGGTTATCTTTCGAAGACAGATAAACCAGACTTATCTGAGTGAGAAACGGTTACGGCTACTTATTACGAAGGATCAGTGTAAAACACACTTGAATGTTTTATACATCATGGTGAGAGTAAAGCAGCTTCCCCTACCCCCACCCCTACTAGGAGCTTTGTCGTTAACTATCCGTTATCCAGTTTCTGCCATCACGCCAAGACTGCAGTTTCATCACGGATGCTATTCCTTGAATTGCTACTGCCGGATTATCTACATTCCCCTCGTTATTTGTTGGAAACAAGGACGGTTCTTTGTTCATTGACGTACTGGCAAGTTAGAATGAAGTTAACTTTTCTCGAAGTTGACACCTTGTGATAAGACCTTTATATATATATATACATGTTTATCAACCGTTGAGTGTCTCAGGTATAATCGGAATTTGTCTGAAAACAATATCCGAAGTCTTTAGAGAATTTTCCGAGAGACTCGCGAATTCAGTTTACTTTTTTACTTTTACGTATTTTCATAAGACGCCGGAATGCAATGTAGGTGTTAGTTTTTAACAACGTATTCGATATTGTCACAAATATGATGCAAAATAACACAAAAGTGATCCCAAGTTCTCTAGATTGAATCAGTGTTGTACTGCTTCCTTATTCCGTATTTCTCTAACTATACAAGACGATCCAGGCTACTTTATCATATTCTACACAACAGTCAAAGTGAATACAACGTTTTCGTATTTATCTAATAATATGAGACGATCCAGGATGCTTTATCATATTATATACAACACTCAAAGTGAATACAGCGTTTCCGTATTTGTTCAACAATATGAGACGATCCAGGTTATTTTATCATATTCTATACAACAGTCAAAGTGAACAGAATGTTTTTTTGTTTTTTTTTGTTTCATGACATGTTTCATGGTCTAAAGATGGCGACTTTTTTTTCCCGGTTGTGTGTGTTTTTATTTTGTTTACAATTATCTTCAGTAAATACATTTAGAAATAATAATGTGGTTTTATATACTATGCAAAGACTGTGCACTTGGGTTTGGTACATACAGAAGTTAATCAATAAATAAATTAACGCACAAGATTGGTTTGAATTTCGCGCCAAGCTACACGAGGCCCATCTGCATTAGCCGTCCCTAATTAAGCAGTGTTAGATAGGAAGGAAGGCAGCTAGTCATCACCACCCACCGCTTGCTCTGCTCTTGGGCTATTCTTTCATCACCGAATAGTGGGATTGATAGTAACATCATATCGCCACAACGACTAAAAAAGCGACCATTTTTGATATGAAGGGGATTTGAACCCTCGCCCGTCAGATTATGAGCCGAGTGGCTTTACCACCTGGGCATGCCGAGTCTAACGTAAAAGATACAAACATTATAGTTTTCACATAATACACTTTACTACGATATGGTTCAGTCACATTTAAACAATTCACTGCAATAATACAAAATAAACATACGAAAAAGAATGTAACGAAATTGTTTGTTTTCTTATAAGTCGTATAAGTTTAGTATAAATACAAGTAAGTTTCTATTATTTATTAATGAACTACGGGCGATCACGTTTTCGAGTATTTCACAAGTATTGCTTTTAATCAATAGGAATACAATCATTTTTTACAAAAACCCAAAGGTTTCCTTTTACTTCCAAACTTTCATTCAAAATGAAATGTTGTCTCTGATCCTGAAGATGTAATCTTATTTTATCACATTTGAAACAGATTCCTAGTCGTACTATGTTTTAAATTAATTACAGTTGACAAATATATTAATTATGAACATACTTTGTCAGATAAAAGGAAACGTTGAAACAATAACAACTGTATTTCGAAGCGTTTTACACTTTGTACGGTGTTTTTAGTTGATTTAACACACCACAGTGAACCTATATTTATAGAGGATTTGAAGAATTTACAGAAATATTTTACAGTTTATTTAGAAATTAACAAAATCAGGACAGAAACACACACAGTACCTCAAAAATTTCGAAGAAAACAAACAACACACAACCTTCTGAACTATTAACTGCTTGCTATAAACAAGATAAAACATCCAAGATATGTTCCAAGTCTAGATGAAAGGAAAACAGTATAATGATAATGTTACATTTTCTCATATTGAATCGACCCTTGAAACTAGGTTGCTGTTAAGAGGGAAGAGGGAAGCAGGCAGCGGGTAAAAAACAATCCTCCTTCTAGACCATATGTTTAGTTTTACAAATCACTGAGTTTTAATAAACATCCGAAAGAAAAAAAAAAAGGAAGCGGTTGGTTTTACCATTGATTCTACGTCTGGAAACAGATGTTGGATTAGGCCTAATATTTGAAACGCAGTACGGCTCTAAACTGATAACAGGGTACTATTGAAAAAGGGCAGACAACAGTGACACGATTGGTGAAGCCATTGACAGTTACTCAGTGTGAGACTCACATTTGCCGCTTGAAAACACGTTTAAGAGTGATTACAGACATACAAAACCCCGCCAATTCATGTTCTTCGGCGCCAACTCATAGTCTCAGAAACTTAAGATAATCCGTTGAGCTTGGATGATCCGAAATGGTGTGACAGCGGCACCGCGAGATGTGAAATATCTTAATGCTGACGCATCCTGTTTCTGATTTAGCTAAGGGAAGCGGGAAGTAACACCCGTTGGCGATACTTAGCTCTTGAACTTAAAATTTCAAAGAAAACCGCACAAATGTTTTTTAAATTCACGATTTATAGAGACGTTCGTTTAACACAGGAGGTGGGGGTAGTCTTTAGAGTGTAAAAACTGATATCTCTCTTTTATAACTTGTCTAAACATATTTACAAAAATTTATTTGATTTCACACGTCTTGTTACTTTCAAGCTTTGAAATTTACTCAATACCCGAGTTTAGGTTTTTTGTTGAAACTATTATTTCCTTTATATGAGTGTTTTTTTAAGTGCTTCAAAACAAATGTAAAAATAAAATGTATCATAAATATCTAACTTACACTTCATTTTTTGCTAAGCCTAAGACAACTTTCCATGTGCTTTTCGTATTGCATTATTTTTCAACACATGTGATATTACTATTATCGGGTTTTCCGATGAGTCAGCGGTAAGTTTACAGACTTACAACCATGAAATCCCGTGTTCTATTCCGTGTCACAGATGGAGCATAAATAGCCATTAGATAGTAGATTTTGCTTGAAAACAAATCAAACATTTTTCGAAGTTGACTCTGTCTTTAGGTTAAACTATACTTCATCAATCAATCTTAATAATATCTTGGGCCAGGAAAGACTCGCTGTTTATTGTACTTAAACTGTGAACCAGATGGTTCAATGTTCCCATCCCGTTCCCATATTTATAACAAAAAACTGTTCTAAATTTTGAGGCCATAATTACGTTATAGGAATAAATGTCAAATCCTATTGTTCGGTTAGACAAGAGTAGCCCAAGAGTTGGCGGAGAGTGCTGTTCACTAGCTCCCTTCCATGAAGTGTATAAGCTCAAAATTAAAGACATTTATGTGCCGATAGTCTTTTGTGTAGCTTTGCAGAAAATTATTTCTGAAAAAAAACACAGAACAATACAAATTAATAAAACCATTTAAAATCATGACATACAATTGTGTGTTCTGTTCAATAGCTGCACATTACTTTGTCTCGAAAGTAACTTTAACTGAAAAGTTTAAGAAATAGTTTTGATTTCAAAACAGTCAAAGATAAACCCATTCCTTCCTCTTCGACAGAATATCAGTTTCATTCTTTTCTTCTTTTAATAGTTCTGAATCCCTTACTTTACTGGTTTTAACTTTGATGTAAAGTTTCCGAATTTATTTATTCGTTTGATTAAACTTCAAGCAAGAAGTTTTGGGGGTTTTGTAAATTATATTGTACTGTTTCTTTAATGCTCGTTTCATTAATAGCGTTTACTACTATATCCTTTCCTATTTATTTATTTTTATATTTTTTTGCAGTATGGTGAGGAAGCACGTTATGCTAATAAGCAGGAAAACAATAATCACCTAAACAAAACTTTTTTGTTTGATTGAATTAAGTAAAAAACTACACAATGGAGTTTTTGTACTCTGTCCACTACGGGTATCGAAACTTGGATTTTAGTGGTATGAGTCCGCAGACATGCAGCTGTACCACTGAAGTGCCTAATCGTAAGGAGGAAGCTTATTGATGGTGGAACATACTAGATGTTACGACAGAAGACAGACCAACGTTCTATTGATGCATCTACTATGCTTAACTTTCAATAAATTCTTTCTTATAAATAATTGTTTGCCAAGCTGCTGTGTTATTTATTATTATCATTATTTGGCATGCCAGCTTAGTATTTGGATTTAAGACTGACCTAATTATCCTAAGCAGGCTGAACCTTGTGAGATACTACTGGGATTATGACCGAAAATATCGTACACAGCAAAGATACCAACTGATAAATCAGTTTATTAAAATAATTAAAATAGTTTTTTTTTCTTTTAATCTTATTAACTTATAAACACCTGGTTAAAATGATACCCGTGGTGGGCACGGCACAGATCGCCTATTGTGTAGATTTGTGCTTAATAATAAACCAATAAATCAGCTATCAGCTGTATTATTTACTGGGATGTGCCCCGCTGGTACAGCGGTAAGTCTACGGATTTACAACGCTAAAATCAGGGGCTCGATTCCCTCGATGAACTTAGCAGAGAGTCCTATGTGGCTTTGCTATAAAACACACACACACTTTACTGGCCTAATTTTTGTTTCTGATATCTGGTGGTAGTTTCTTTGGTCAAAAGTTAAGTGTTTTTTTCATTTTTTGATTATCGGTATGATTGATTATGAATCCATATTATTGGATATTTAGTAATATACACTACATGGCCAAAATTATATGGACACCCCTTCTAATTAGTGGGTTTGGCTATTTCAGTCACACCCATTGCTAACAGATGCATAAACTCAAGCATACAGCCATGCAATCTACATAGACAAACATTGACAGTAGAACGGGTTGTACTGAAGACCTCAGTGACTTTCAATGTGGCATTATCATAGAATGCCACCTTTTCAACAAGTCATTTCGTCAAATTTCTGCACTGCTAGAGCTGCCTCGGTCAACTGTAAGTGCTGTTATTGTAAAGTGGAAACGTTTAGGAGCAACAACAGCTCAGCCACGAAGCGGTAGGCCACACAAAGTCACAGAATGAGGCTGCCGAGCGCTGAAGCGCGTAGCGAGTAAAACTCGTCTTTCCACAGTTGCGACACTCATCACCGAGTTCCAAACTGCTTCTGGAAACAACGTCAGCACAAGAACTGTTCATCCAGAGCTTCATAAAATGGGTTTCCATGGCCGAACAGCCTCACACAAGCCTAAGATCACCATGCGCAATGCCAAGTATCGGCTGGAGTTGTGTAAAGCACACCGTCATTACCCTCTGGAGCAGTGAAACCGCGTTCTTTGGAATGATGAATCACGTTTTACTATCTGGCAGTCTGACGGACGAATCTGGGTTTGTCGGATGCCAGAAGAACGCTACTTGCCTGAATACACAGTACCAACTGTAAAGTTTTGTGGAGGAGGAATAATGGTTTGGGCGCTTTAGTTCCAATGAAGGGAAATCTTAATTCTACAGCATACAATGACTTTTAGAGAATTATGTGCTTCCAACTTTATGGTAACAGTTTGGGGAAGGCCCTTTTTGGTTTCAGCAAGACAATACCCCATGTGCACACAGCGAGGTCCATAAAAACATTATTTGCTGAGGTTGGTGTGGAATAACTTGACTGGCTTGCACAGATCCCTATAAAACACCTTTGGGATGAATTGGAACGCCGACTGCGAGCCAGGCCTTCTCGCCCGACATCAGTGCCCGACCTCACTAATGATCTTGTGGCTGAATAGGAGCGAATCCCTGCAGCCTTGTTCCAAAATCTAGTGAAAGCCTTCCTAGAAGAGTGGAAGCTGTTATAGCAGCAAAGGGAGGACCAACTCCATATTAATGGCCATGGTTTTGGGTTGAGATGCTCAACAAGCACATTTGGGTGTGATAATCGGGTGTCTACATACTCTGGGCCATGTAGTGTACCTATATACCATTTTGTTATTCTAAAAATTACAATTCCCTCTGAGAGTTACAATTTACTTGCTCTCTGAGAATGTCCTGTGGATAATGAAAATAAAAGTCGAGTAAGAAACATAACCATACTCCCTTGGCCCGGCATGGTCATGTGGTTAGGGTCGCGGGTTCAAGTTTCCGTCACACCAAACATGCTCGCCCTTTCAGTCGTGGAGACGTTATAATATAACAGTAAATCGCACTATTCGCTGGTAAAAGAGTAGCCCAAGAGTTGGCGGTGTGGGTTGATAACTAGCTAGCTGCCTTCCCTATAGTCTTACACTACTAAATTATGGACAGCTAGCGCAATAGTGAAATTAAAAAAAAAAACATACTCCCAACAAATATGTCTTTAACGTCACGGCAATAAGGTCGTTAAATCTTCATAAAAGTTCTAAAACCAATATCTACAATCTGTGAGTCGCTATCCCATTACATATTCACGTAGAATATTTGTAGAAAAGTTGATTCCTTAGCATGTGTTCCCGTGCTACCTGAATGAAAGATGGCGCATAATAATTTAATATAAAAGCACTAACATGTAGCTGTCCAAGACACTCAACCTTTAAGGCTACTTATAACTTGCTACTTGTTTCCTTTGTGTCTTTGCCATGTTTCTTTACCCACACGTTTGTAAAACCATTGACTGTGTTTAGGACACTTTGCTCTGAGTGTCACCATCGACTGTGTTTAGGACACTTTGCTCCGGATGTCACCATCGACTGTGTTTAGGACATTTTGCTTCGAGTCATCTGCGTTTAAACCAATTTTATTTATTATTAGTTCCTCAAATGATGAACAGACCGATATAAACAGACCGACATCTAGATACATTAATACGGTTCAGGTCAAAGTGACAGCCCAACAGTCTTTCTGCACCCAGTACGAACTTCATAATACACGAAATTTAACATGGGTGGGATCTTCTGAACCCGTACTATAAACAGTAGAGAAGAATTGATTTCTGGTTAAAACAAGTACTGCACACAAACTACCATTTGATAAATAATAATAATTTTTCCATTTTTTTTACTACGTGCTCTTTTAGTTGTCAGGTTAAAAGAAATGAAGTTACCACATTAGATTTATTTTGTACACGTGATGCCCGTGTAAGGCTTAGAAACGCTTCCAGGTAACAATGTATATAGCATCCAGCTACAAAGCCTACCGAAAACAAAAACAAAACTATGTGATCAAAGCGGGAAAAGCGAGTTTAGGTTCATCGTGGACAGTTGCGATGCCATTCTATCCTGCGATTTAACTAGCTGATAAAGGTCGCCATTTCTTTGTAAACGTCATTTTTCTTTGTGCAGACAGTAATGTGCATAAAGTCACCTTTCGGTCTTTACTCTCAAGACCACGTTCACAACAACAAAGTGGTCATGTTTATGAAACTCTCTACACAGCTAGTTACACGCTCCTAAAGGCTCGAAGGGGGAAGACCCTATTGACAGGGACATTACACTGAGGATAAAATACTCACCCCCTTTCACCACCACTTGAGTTCCCTTCTTGCTTATAGCGACGAAACACGTACGCCATAAAACGTTTAAAAACAGCTGAAGGCGGATCGTAAGGGTTAGCAATGAACAGGTTGATTTTGCCCCTCAGAATTTGATAATTAAGATACTGTAAATAAAACACTGAAAATAACACCATCTAGGGGAAGATATCTAAAGGTTCTGAATGTCCTTGCTTTAAGTGAACACTCACTCAACAAGATACAAACAATGAAACTCAGGTCAAGGTGTTAAGGTTCGTTATGTTATATACAAATAAACAATGAAAACTCAGATCAAGGTGTTGAGATTCATTGTGATATATATCAACAAACAATGAAACTCAGGTTAAGGTGCTGAGATGTATTGTGTTGTATAAATGTAACACTCGCCGAGCTGTTCAAACGGAGTCAATACAATGACCATTTCCTACCCATAAACGAAATATTCATAATAATGTTTTGATTAAAACAAGGAAGACCGATTCACACCATTACAAAGTTTGTCACGCTTAGTGTTCACAGACGTCAGGAACAGACATGTTCTCCATCCTTCTGACTTTGTGACATGAGCTGATGGACAAACGGGTCCGTATTTCTTATTCGTGAATTATTTTATGAGACGTCATAAACTAGTTTCTTTCATTGTCCCTTTAAGCAGTCTTTAAGCTCTCTTCAAACTTTGTTATCTTAAAGTGGACCTTCTAGTAATCGGGCGAGTCTTGGTTGACCTCTTTACAACTTGTGTTCATGTTTGGATATCTAACATTTATCACAGGTGAAGCACAAGTTAAAATATCGCTAAAAATACATTTTGTCTTGTTTTCGTATTTACAGAAACTTTTGTTGAACTGCCTTGTGAGTGGTCGATTACTGACTTAAAAGGCCTGCCTGCCATGATTTGATGGATAAGGCGCTCGACTCGCAGTTTGAGGGTTGTCTAAAGTAATTTTGATTGTTAGGAATTTTAGAAACAACAGCAACAAATGGTAATGGTTGTAACAGATTTAGCCAGTACTGGTAGAATGTAGAATGCAACAAAATAGCTCTATTACTTCATAAAAAAGCAACACGTAGAAAAATGTGTGTTTATTAATTATTATATAATAAAATGCTTCCCTATTCTCTATTATTCATGCAATCCCTGAAACCAGACATGATCGCCCTTTCAACCTT
The DNA here is from genome assembly GCF_004210375.1 of Tachypleus tridentatus. Taxonomy (NCBI): domain Eukaryota; kingdom Metazoa; phylum Arthropoda; class Merostomata; order Xiphosura; family Limulidae; genus Tachypleus; species Tachypleus tridentatus. Next base: position 207,790,690 of record NC_134837.1, read on the forward strand.
GAGGAAGTGATAATGTCACGATCAATCCCATATTTTGTTGGTAAAAAAGTAACTCCAGAGTTGGTAGTGAATGGTGATAACTAGCTGCTTTCTCTCTAGTCTTACAATGATAAATTTGAGATATTTATTGATGTTTACAATAAATTTTGTATAGAATAAGTTTTCCTAACTTTTTAACCCAATCATGAAGGGTCGTGGATCAAAGGACATGTCATTGCTTTTGTTGACTTGCATTCAATATTTTATTGAATTACAATGTTATTAATTTATATCAATGAGTTTGGTGTCAAACTGTAGATTATAAATCAAATTTTAGTATCATACATTAATAAATTTCTTAATTTAAAAGTAAATATTAAAAGAACACATTTAAATATTAATTTTGCAAGTCACGTGGCATGTTTAGTGCAGCACTGATTCAAATTAGATTTTTGTGATGTCACAATATTAAGATGGCGCTCCGGTAGCTTTGCGTGAAATTCGAACGAAAACAAACGAAATTTATTAAGAATTTGTCAAATAACAATAAATTTCATAAAGAAGGAAGATATTGTGTTAGAGTTACAATATGACATTTCGAGTCATTTCACTGTTGCTTTTAATTAGAATGGAAAGCTAACATCACTTCCTCAGGTGTTAGTGGATGGTCCCCTTGACTGTGAAAGTTCACTTTGATCTTTGATAGAATGGTCAGTTTTTAGCTCTCTGGACAATGTGACGATTCACGTAAATATAAATATATGCTAAATGCCTCGCTCGAAGTTATTCTGATTGCTATGAATTTTAGAAACTCAACAATAAGAAATTTCAATGTTAATCCAAACAGATTTCGGTAGTAATGGTACAGTGTGATGAATTGTGGAACAGGATGGTCCCATTACTTTCTAATAAGACACATTCACAAAAAAAATGATGTGCTTATTGGTCCTCCTTTTCTCTGAAGACTGATATGATTAGTTTATAAAGACATGGGTCCTCCTTATCTCTAAAGACTGGTATGATTAGTTTATAAAGACATGGGTCCTCCTTATCTCTGAAGACTGGTATGATTAGTTTATAGACACATGGGTCCTCCTTATCTCTGAAGACTGATATGATTATAAAGAAATGTGTACTAATAACCTCCTTCAGCTTAGAAGATAGGTGTAGTTACTTATTGGGTAACAGAATGTTGAGTAGCTGTCTGGAGATGTTAGACTAAACTTTAGTAGAATGTAACAGGATTTGAGTGGCTGTTTAGAGGTGTTGAACTGAGTTTGTGTAGTATCTTAAAGATAGTAAGTACTTTACATGAATGTTTCGAGAGTCGATGAGGTTTAGGGTGCCAATCGCTTGCGAACGTGGTCCACTACAAATCAGTGTTACCACCATCTCTAAGAGTTACGTAGCAACAAAATAAATGTTCAGAGCTACGAGTTTGGTCAGCGGAGAAAACGAACACCGAGTATATTCAATTACCGTCGATATTCCGTGTCACGATTTCTCGTGTTTTTCAGGTGCCCGTGTGAATAGTTCAACGCTCACTCAGAGCGAGAGTTTGTCACGTGACTTAACCATCATAAATGTCCATACGTTCATGACGCGCTTAGATTAATAGACAGTTCCTCGAGTAAGGTTTTTTTTTTTTTTACATATCACGCCTAATAAAGCGGCCTTAAAACTGAGCACTAATAATATTTTTATGTTGCGATTATTAGAAGAAAGTAGTGAACGAAAAGACGAATCATTATCCCCCCCCACTCCTCCCCTTGAACAACGGAGCCAAGCAGAATTTTAATGAAGGTCTTAAGTATCAATAAAGATACGAAACCCACTTACTTAACATTAGAAGATCACACGATAGTGAAATCAGCATAATAATTTACGAAGCAGGATTTGGAGGAAAAAAAAAATCATTTTCGAAGGTAAAAGAAAAGACTCGACAATGGCTCTTGTTATACTCACTTTTTTGATGTTGGTAATGACCTGTCAAAGACCACAGTTATTTATGTTCCTCTGTTTATATTTTAATCCTTAGACTGTTTTGTCATATCAGAAGAACAGTAAAAATATTTAAAGATGCAATTAATCATATCTTTTACGACAGCTCAATTTATTTATAATCGTAAATAAGTAATAATAACAATAAAAAAACAACTACAAAACCACTGATTTGTTAATGTGATGTCATTTTTTTTGTAAATATTTATTTCATTTCATAAAAAAATCTGGGAAATGAATGATGAAAAATACGATATACAATTCCTCTGGTTGCATTATATTTGAAAAAGTTATGTTAGAACAAAGAAATAACAGACCGGATATATCATGCTGTTTTTGTCCCTAAAATAACGTTACTTTTCAAGATTTTTTTTTCTAGATTACCTCGTTTTGAACATTAATGAGCCTCGATCTGGTTGTAAATGGCAGTAGGGTATAAAATTAGGTACAATTTATAGAAACGATGAATACCTTGGTAGGATGTTTCTTTGATTAAAGGAAATTAATTTACAGTAAAAACTGGTTACCTTCATATTTAATTTATTCTTAAAATTATGCAAACACGCGCAGTCACGTTGTATACTAAACAAGGAATTAAGATATTATGACGTCTAATAATAATAATTATAAATGGAAAAACAAAAATAGGACATTTTGAATAATAACTAGTAAATCACGATTAATAGTTAATAAAATATTTTATCATATTTATTTTTGTTTATTTTATTATTTATTTTATATTAATATATCTCCTCATTTTAGGTTTAGTTTGAATTTGGTTTGAATTTCGCGCAAAGCTACACGAAGGTTATCTGCGCTAGTCGTTCCTAATTTAGTAATGTAAAACTAGAGGGAAGGCAGCTAGTCATCACCACCCACTGCCAATTTTTGGGCTACTCTTTTTCCAACGAATAGTGGGATTGACCATCACATTATAACGCACCCACGCTGAAAGGGTGAGAATGTTTGGTGTGACTTCGAACCCCCGATTACGTGTCGAATGCCTTTACCACTTGGACATACCGGGTCTCATTTTAGGTTTCGTAAACATATTTAATCCCCTGCCAATGTGAATATTATACAGAGTTATAAGTGTAAAAAACGCACAAAAATCAAAATTAAAATCGTGTGAAAAAGAAAGTATTTGTATTTTATATCAAAACTACGTTTCACCTTCTCCAATTTCGAAGTATTAACCAGACAGAACGGTAATCTGAAGGTCGCATGTTCGAATCCCTGTCGCAACAAACATACTCGCCCTTTCAGCCTTGGGGGAGTTATAATGTGACAGTCAATTCGTTCGTAATAGAGTAGCCAAAGAATTGGCTATCTGCTTTCCCTCTAGTCTCACACTGCTAAATTAGACAACTAGCGCAGATAGCCCTCTTGTAGCGCGAATTTCAAAAAACAAACAAACAAGACGAAATGAAGTAGTCATACCATTTACATTTTGTAACACAGTTACTCCCTAAAGTAAAGGGGGGGATAATTTTGTGGTATGGGATAAACCCAGACTGTCAGCTCCAAACTTTAGAGCCTGTACCATAGGACCAACCTGTACCCGTAAATATTAACATTAAATGGACTTAGTACAATATTTCACTGAGTTAAATCTGCCTAAGTAGACATAACGTAAAGACAATTAAGTATTAGCACGTTATGTATAAGTATAGACGTCAGAGTATGTCATAAAAGAAAAATAGCCAATCACATTAAAGAGTAAAAACAATGTACCAGAACAGCCAATTTTGTTTTGTTTGGATGGTTTTGTTACTTAATAAAAAGCGAATTATTAATTGTTGTTCTATTTAATCTTTTTACTTAACCGTAAAATTAAAAACGTGTTTGCACGCTCGCTTACTAACGGTGGAGCTCGTTTGTTGCATCATAACGAACAATTGTATCTGTTCATCTTTTAATTAAAAACCCTCATTATAAATAATTACAGAATCTCATTAAGCACTGGCTCAAGTCACTTATTTTCTATGTAAGTAAATAGGAAGTTTCAGCAGTGATGTCCCCTGGTGGGACAGTGGTGAATTTACAGGCTTACAACACTAAAAATCCGAGGTTTCATTCCCTTGGGTAGTTTTGTTTTTGTTTGTAATTAAGCTCAAAGCTACATAAGGTGCAATCTGTGCTCTGCTCACCACGGGTTTTGAAACCAGGTTTCTAGCGTTGTAAGTCCACAGACATACCGTTGTGCTACCGGAGGACCCTTGCGGAGGAGACATGAGACAGCCCAGTACGACTTTGACTCATATATAATTAGTAACTCTCTAATCGATTACGTCAGGAGGATCATGAAGCATGACAAAGAAGAAACATGTTGAGAATATGATGGGGGTTCTGTACCCCATAGGCATTTCTGTGGTTACAAAAATGCACATTTATCCCACTTATATTTATAGTTCATATCAGCACAGTTTTTCCAATTTTATCAATCGTCAATCGTTTCTAATTATTTGGGATTGACTAGTGGGAAGGCAGTTGCTTACTAGCACCTGCCACTGCTAAATATTTGGGTTACAGTAATCAAATGTTGGGATTTAACGTACCTCATGGCTCTAAAATTTATACCGTGATTTTATGACACGAACCTTGGACCTTCGTATTTACAGTCCGGTACACTAACCACTATACCGTGCCTGGCCCCTTCCTATATTACTTCCTATTTGGGTCCGATATGGCCAAGCATGTCAAGGCGTGCGACTCGTAATCTGAGGGTCGCGGGTTCGCATCCCCGTCGCGCCAAACATGCTCGCCCTTTCAGCCGTGGGGGCGTTATAATGTGACGCTCAATCCCACTATTCTTTGGTAAAAGAGTAGCCCAAGAGTTGGTGGTGGGTGGTGATAACTAGCTGCCTTCCCTCTAGTCTTACACTGCTAAATTAGGGACGGCTAGCACAGATAGCCCTCGAGTAGTTTTGTGCAAAATTAAAAAAAAACCAAAACAACAACTTCCTATTTCTTTAACATTTGACATAATATTCGGACAACAGTGAGAAATATATATAATTAATAAATCGAGTCTCTGCTATTTTACGCCCTTGTTGACGAGAGAAAAAAATATCTTTATCTTAATAAGCCTTGGGCTTTATTTTGTTATATTACCTGCGTGCTTTGGTGGCCCTTAAAATAGATAAATATATATATTATATAAATATATATATATATATATAATATTACATTAATTAAGAAATTCTAAGCCAGCCAATGAAAAAAATTAAGCTTCGGCGTACAATACATACATATATATTTTTTATAATATGCAAATTCTGATGTCTTAATATTTCTTTAAAGAGAGAAACTAACACGGATTTCCTTTATTAAAGCAACCACGTGACATTTTTTCACTTATTGTACGCGTAATTAAAAAACAACAACAAACAAACGCGAACAAATAACAAAGGTTAGTAATTACTGTTTTTAATGAGCTCAAATAATGGCGAATATCAAATAATTACTTTTTTATACGTAGCCAATTAATGTGTAATTTCTTAAATTGGCTTTTGCAGTCATATTTCAAGCACATTTCCCAGTGCTGTATTACGTTCTAAGCGACACACATGCGTATTTTAAGTTGGTGTGAATACTGTTGCAGAACGAAACCAGAAACTTGCTACGACTCGTCAGAAGGTAAAGAATTTTAAAATTTCTAGAAGCTTAGAGATGTTCGTACAGAATAGATTTAAACTAAGTAACTAATTCATGATGTAAACGTTTCCTTCGATTAGGCTTCGATCGAGATTACTGTGTAGATTTGTTTGATCGATTTGTTTTTAAATACAATGCTTCTCCCACCCTGCGAGTATTGAAACCTGAATTTTAACAGGATAAGTTCCAAGACTTACCGCTAAGCCTCCTGGTACACTAATATGCAAATATAGTGTATAACATCACGTAGAGAAAAAACTATTGTTTGTTTATTGGATTTCGCGACAAGTTACACGAGGGCTAACTGCGGGGGTCATCCTTAATTCAAAATGATTGACTGGAACTTCACTAACTTTTCTTGTCAGACCGAACTGTGATATTTGACGATACCTCTTTTAACGCATCTATAGCTCCAGTGTACAGAAGACGCTTTTCTTCTGGTGAGGAGAGGGTTTGAACCATGGCACTTCAGTCTGACATACCTAACACTTCGTTCGCGCGGCCCAGAGAAAAGTAAAAATGTTATGTTAATAATAACTGAAGTGTATCATACTTGTGTATCAAGTGTATCATACTAATAATAACTGAAGTGTATCATACTTGTGTATCAAGTGTATCATACTAATAATAAATGAAGTGTATCATACTTGTGTATCAAGTGTATCATACTAATAATAACTGAAGTGTATCATACTTGTGTATCAAGTGTATCATACTAATAATAACTGAAGTGTATCATACTTGTGTATCAAGTGTATCATACTAATAATAACTGAAGTGTATCATACTTGTGTATCAAGTGTATCATACTAATAATAACTGAAGTGTATCATACTTGAAATATGCTTTTTTTTTCATCACACAGTTTCTAAAGAATTTATGGTCCGGCATGGCCAGGTGGATAAGACACTCGACTCGAAATCCGAGAGTGACTTGTGTATCAAGATTCAAGTGTATCATACTAATCTGAAGTGTATCATACTTGTGTATCAAGTGTAATCTAATCCGTCACACCAAACATGTTTGCCCTTTGAGCCGTAAGGGCGTTATAATGTGATGGTCAATCACACTATTCGTTGGTAAAAGAGTAGCCCAAGAATTGGTGGTAGGTGGTTATGACTAGCTACCTTACCTCTAGTCTTACAGATTAATTAGGAACGGCTAGCACAGATAGCCCTCGAGTAGCTTTGCGCGAAATTCAAAAGAAACCAAAGAATTTCTAAGAAAACAATATTTTTTTTTGCAGTTACAAAAGTTCCCCACTGATATAGCGGTAAGTCTACGGATTTACAACGCTAAAATCAGGGGTTCAATTCCCTTTGGTGGACTTAGCAGATAGCCTGATGTGGCTTTGCTGTAAGAAAACACGCACACACATAAGCACATAGTTACAAAAACCCCAAGAGTACTACTATGTTCGGGGCTCGAATCTCATGGCGAACACACACACATATGTATATGTGCGCAGTTTTACGCTGAAAAGACAGAAATATATGGCTGTAAAACAAATACATTATTACATAGTATAATATCAGTAAATTTTCAATCAGCACGGTATTCTAAAAAGTACAAAAGTAATTTCTGTTTAATGCAATGGTTTTAAGCTTCGATTTTTCTCCTTAGAAAAATTATGTAATAAGTCTTCATCTGAATTTCTGATTGGACTGTTCTGTATAAACGTGACAACTGTTTAAGTCAGTAAACCTTACAAGTAGTCAGTATGTCGTGAAAAGTACCATTCCCTTCATTGTTAACAATAAAGATCCCCCCTCAAAAACCTCCATTCCTGACTTTCCTTGATGCCTCCTGATGCAGGCTGTTTCTCTACCCTTTTTTTCTTCAATCTTTTTGCTTCTGACAACTGACAAAGTTTCAAATTGCTCCCTCATACAGATAGAGAATGAATGTCGAAATTTTACAATTAAAACCACTTTAAAGAAGCAAAAATGACAAAAAGACAACAACAAAATAAGGGAGGGTATTTGTTCCGGACTTGACTTCAAAGCACGCACCTTTATCATCAAGTTATTAACATTTCTGAAAGTGTTCAAAGTTTCTAAACCTATTCGCGGTTATATCTCTTATGCCTTGCTCTGATTACAAAAGCCCCGTAAAATGTTAGCACACTGCCTTCGTTCTCATCAGGTTAATGTTAACACACTGTCTTCCTTCTCATCAGTTTAATGTTATCACACTGTCTTCGTTCTCATCAGGTTAATGTTATCACACTGTCTTCCTTCTCATCAGGTTAATGTTAACACACTGTCTTCGTTCTCATCAGGTTAATGTTATCACACTGTCTTCCTTCTCATCAGGTTAATGTTATCACACTGTCTTCCTTCTCATCAGGTTAATGTTATCACATTGTCTACCTTCTCATCAGGTTAATGTAATCACACTGTCTTCGTTCTCATCAAGTTATTGTTATCACACTGTCTTCCTGAGAAGACATAAGATCATAATCAGTTTAATGTTATCACACTGTCTTCGTTCTCATCAGGTTAATGTTATCACACTGTCTTCCTTCTCATCAGGTTAATGTAATCACACTGTCTTCGTTCTCATCAAGTTATTGTTATCACACTGTCTTCCTGAGAAGACATAAGATCATAATCAGTTTAATGTTATCACACTGTCTTCGTTCTCATCAGGTTAATGTTATCACACTGTCTTCCTTCTCATCAGGTTAATGTTATCACACTGTCTTCGTTCTCATCAAACCTTCGATTCTTCTTGTACCGCAAGAAATATCCGTAATGATTAATATATAATAAATAATATAATAATATATAATAAATAATATAATAATATATAATAAATAATTAATATCTCGCGAACTTCTTTAGAACACGCATTTACCAACCAACCAGAGTTTGTAACCAGATTGGAAAAGCAATCATCTCCCGAGTAATTTTGATGCTAATTAGACTATGTTGTACTTGACTGTCTCTTTATTCAGGACGTAACGCATAGAAATTGACTTCTATGTAGCCTATTTTCCGGTGTCCTGCATGCCGGATAAGGATCGAGTCTCCGAGGATCATTCATTTTGCCATTCGTCATTGGAACGCTAACGGATTCTATTAAAAACCAAAACTGACGGCAACTTCCGAGCTTATTCACTTCGCGCTACCGATTCGAAGACTGACACAATGCGGCATTGAAAATGCTAATGTCCTCTGAGACCTCGGCTTCAATTTCCAAAGTACCTTTCCTTGTTCCAGCATTCCTATAGCTATATTAACCGACATTTCATTCTCTCTTAAAACCTTTGTCGTCTTGTCTTGGAGCACGATAAAATGGTTCACAAGTAGCCTCAGTTAGCAGAATTCTGGGTAAAGAACTAGATGAATACGTTAAGAAAGTACATATGCGAAGTTCTTTGTACGATATGTAAAAAAGGTGACTTCGTACACACGTTATTTGTATCCAAAAAGAACTTCCAAAGAACCTTATATATTTGTCAAGGAACCCGTTAAACTCACAAAACTGTCATAGATCTCATTGTATAGTCTTCCAATCTACTGGTAAAAACCAATTTCCTAGAGCATTTAGCCTCGTAACAAACCCTCATTTCCATGTACGCTCGCGCTCAATTGTTGCTTGTTTAACAGAGAACTTTTCTCACGTGCGTTTCTTCTTTGAGAAACGTATACTGTCACAATACACGAATCGTGGGCTTTCGGGTACGCCACTTCAACCCCATACTACAGAATGTGTAGATAGTCACACAAAAGAATGTGTAAGACGGTCCCGTGTTAGTTCTATATATTCACAGCCATCTAACCTTTCTCATTCGCTTGTCATTAACTGTTGCTGCACTACGACAAGACGACGAGTCAAAGAAAAACAGGAACTTCTATAAGTTACTGATGTTGTCCTAGCATCCCAGTAGAGAATCTCCTTGCTACTTCACTTGTTTAATAAGCTCGGAAGTCGGGTATTTGTACTCTGAAGGAAAAACAAAACAAAAACGTTTTTATTATTTTTAAGCAAAATGATTTCGAACCTGGGTAAGTTTACTGTAATATGGACACAGTGTTCTCAAGCTACTCCTTTCCATTGCCAGTAACTCTTTCTAAATCTCAGTATAAACTACTCTCGTATACAAACACAACGCTTATGAAGGTCAAACTGAACCTCTAAAGACAATTTTCTTTTCATGGGCTTAGTATACCCACAAATTATCACAGTTTGTAGATACTATATAAATACTTATAGTTTATAAATATTTATTTTTCCTTTGAAAACAACTCCATAACATAAAGTTTATTTATTCTGAAAATGAAAACTTTATGTAGATTAACAATTATAGTGTGTATTCACCTTTTACATGGAGACCATAACGTACTTTTTAAATGTAAGCACCGGATTTACAACGCTAAAATCAGGGGTTCGATTCCCCTCGGGGGTGGCTCAGCAGATAGCCCGATGCGGCTTTGCTATAAGAAAAACACACACAAACACACATAAATGTAAGCTAATTTATAGTTTGTTTTCTATTTATACGTAGACCAAAAGCTATAGTATTATGTCTTGACTTTCTGAATGTAGACCCGTGACATGTGCACTGATTCCAAGTGAGAGTGTATTGTGTATTGACTGTCTAGAATTATACTAAGGTATACGAGTGTTAAGTGTCTGAAAGTAGTCCCATAAGGTATACACTGTTGACTTTCTTAATGTAGACGAATAAATCATATATTGTTGACTTTCTAAAATTAGATTCTTAAAATGTAATCTGTTAGTTGTACAAAGTCACACCAATAACACATACTATATTGACTCTATAAAATTACATCCATAACACATTCTGACTTTTTAGAATTAAATTCATAATCAATATTCTGTTAATTATCTAAAAACAGACCCATAAAATGTGCAATATATTGAAAATTTGAAAGTGGATCCATAGTGTGCAAACAAATAATGTATAAACTTTCTGAATGCACACTTGCAACTACATATGTGTGTTTGTGTGTGTGGTATATTGAATATCTAAATACACACTGTGTATCGACTTTCTATACGTATACCTAGACGCGTATTGATTTTGTATAAACGGACTGATAATGGCTAATGACTGTCTCTGATTTATTCATGACTCACGATAATTTATATTGTTTAATGACTCTTGAAATATCCACGTACACTGCAGTAAACTGTTAAAGCATAAACCTTGAAAAGACATTATCAGTTATTTGTCTTTCCTGATTAATTATCGTGTCGTTTATCGCTCATGTCTAAACAGTACGTTTAGTTTGAGTTCTTAAATCCTTAACGTTACATGAGATATATGTCTTTCCGCAGAGGTTTCTTTGTTGTACAAGCAGATAAACCGTAGAGTGAACTAGCTGTCTGCCCTTCGCGACGATCAAACCCAGAATTCTGGCGTTACTAGCCCGTTGAACTAGCAAGACACTTTAGTAAATGAAAAACAAAACTGAAAGTATAGTGAAACTAGAAATTCAACAAGCAGTGTAATTAATCTGCCAAAGAAGTTCTTGTAAACCTTGAATTTTTCTATTTTGTAAACATAAGTTAGTAAAACTCAGCATTTTTAACCCTTAAACTAAGTACTTACTAATTCGGTTCTTAACCCTTTAACATTTAATCTAACTGTTTATTAATCCGTGATGACGAGACACCCACTTGAAGCGAAAATATATCATAGAACTGCTGGTATGGATATTAACACTTTTTACTAATAAAGCAGAGAACAACGTTTCCAACTACTTAACCAGCCGTCCTGAGATATATTCATACATTTATTAAGCCGTTTCTAAATCTTTTAACACTCAAACTAACTCTTTTTTTAATCCGTTACTTAAGTTTTTAGTCTTATCTTATAGTAGTTCTGTTTAGTCCTTTACTGTGTATTATACAGTTAGTTAATATACTTTGATATTCTGATGGCTGACTAAACCGACACATTTATATTTTATTTTTAAGCTAAAGATACAGTTTGGATGCTGACGTAGCTAGAAGATACACTGTTTATCTTCTGCGAAGACTCAGTAGATTTTATTCTACTAGGGTTTTATTTTCGATAGAATATAGATTACGTAACACACGCGTTCCCCGCTAGTACAGCGGTAAGTCTACGGATTTACAACGCTAAAATCAGGGGTTCGATTCCCCTCGGTGGGCTCAGCAGATAGCCCGATGTGGCTTTGCTATAAGAAAACACACACACACACACGTAACACACACGCAATTTGTGTGTCCATACATAAAGGAGAGAGTTCGCCCAATATCACACCCATACTTTCCACGACTAATCTGCAGTACAGTTTTGCTAAACAGGGAAATCCAGCTACTACCAACGTAATCACGTCTACTTTTATCACCTGAATTATATAATGCTTTAATTTGTTAGCCTGGTGGTACATTCATTATAATCAGGGAGTATCTAGCTGTCGAGGCAGGTTAGGTAATTTCTGTAGTAGTTACACGGTAATGTAATATTAGTTGGAAGAATGAGTGACGAATTTAATGAAGGAAATAAATTTATTATCATCTCTGATCCATGTAAAGATTATAACTTTATTGTATTCTTATAAAGTTAGCTTAACAATGAGTGAGCTCTATTCATAAAACTGGATAGCTAATGAACAGGAAATAGTTTATCGCCGTATAATATATGTTTCAAGTTCTGTATATACTACAACATGAAGTATTCTTTCGTGTTATGTATATACTACATGAAGTATTCTTTCATTTTATGTATATATTACAACATGAAGTATTCTTTCATGTTATGTATATACTAAAACATGAAATATTGTTTCAAGTTCTGTGTATACATTACAACATGAAGTATTGTTTCATGTTATGTATATACTACAACACGAAGTATTGTTTCAAGTTCTGTATATACATTACAACATGAAGTATTGTTTCATGTTATGTATATACTACAACACGAAGTATTGTTTCAAGTTCTGTATATACATTACAACATGAAGTAGTGTTTCAACTTCTGTATACATTACAACATGAAGTATCGTTTCATGTTCTGTATATACATTACAACATGAAGTAGTGTTTCAACTTCTGTATACATTACAACATGAAGTATCGTTTCATGTTCTGTATATACATTACAACATGAAGTAGTGTTTCAACTTCTGTATACATTACAACATGACGTATCGTTTCATGTTATTTACTCACCTAACCTAATTTTAAAAATATACCAAGATTATCATGTTAGAAGATCGTTATTTATGTTTGGTGAGCACTTCGCTACTTTTTATTAATTATGCTCACTTATTTAAAGGTTTTTACCAAGCTTATCTCACATAATAACAAAGACCTGAAATGTGTGAGTAAGAAAATGATATAAGAACGTAGGTAAACTATCTACCTTTCAAGTAAACTGTATCTTATGATGTTATCTGATATTTATAATTGTTTCATTAATGACCGTATAACGTAGCTCTTCCGAGTGTACACCTTTAAGTGCACGTCAAGGAAGGTTTTCATATGCTTTATAATGTAAACAGATATTATTATTATATGTTATATGAGAATATCTGGTGTTGTAGGAAAGCATTATATGTTGTGGATGTTAGAAGTAAGGAAGTAAGCCATTATAGTGTCACACTGTTATATGTTGTGGATGTTAGAAGTAAGAAAGTAAGCCATTATAGTGTCACACTGTTATATGTTGTGGATGTTAGAAGTAAGAAAGTAAGCCATTATAGTGTCACACTGTTATATGTTGTGGATGTTAGAAGTAAGAAAGTAAGCCATTATAGTGTCACACTGTTATATGTTGTGGATGTTAGAAGTAAGAAAGTAAGCCATTATAGTGTCACACTGTTATATGTTGTGGATGTTAGAAGTAAGAAAGTAAGCCATTATAGTGTAACACTGTTATATGTTGTGGATGTTAGAAGTAAGAAAGTAAGCCATTATAGTGTCACACTGTTATATGTTGTGGATGTTAGAAGTAAGAAAGTAAGCCATTATAGTGTCACACTGTTATATGTTGTGGATGTTAGAAGTAAGAAAGTAAGCCATTATAGTGTCACACTGTTATGTGTTGTGGATGTTAGAAGTAAGAAAGTAAGCCATTATAGTGTAACACTGTTATATGTTGTGGATGTTAGAAGTAAGAAAGTAAGCCATTATAGTGTAACACTGTTATATGTTGTGGATGTTAGAAGTAAGAAAGTAAGCCATTATAGTGTAACACTGTTATATGTTGTGGATGTTAGAAGTAAGAAAGTAAGCCATTATAGTGTAACACTGTTATATGTTGTGGATGTTAGAAGTAAGAAAGTAAGACATTATAGTGTCACACTGTTATATGTTGTGGATGTTAGAAGTAAGAAAGTAAGACATTATAGTGTCACACTGTTATATGTTGTGGATGTTAGAAGTAAGAAAGTAAGCCATTATAGTGTAACACTGTTATATGTTGTGGATGTTAGAAGTAAGAAAGTAAGCCATTATAGTGTCACACTGTTATATATGTGGATGTTAGAAGTAAGAAAGAAAGCCATTATAGTGTCACACTGTTATATGTTGTGGATGTTAGAAGTAAGAAAGTAAGCCATTATAGTGTCACACTGTTATGTGTGGATGTTAGAAGTAAGAAAGTAAGCCATTATAGTGTAACACTGTTATATGTTGTGGATGTTAGAAGTAAGAAAGTAAGCCATTATAGTGTAACACTGTTATATGTTGTGGATGTTAGAAGTAAGAAAGTAAGCCATTATAGTGTAACACTGTTATATGTTGTGGGTGTTAGAAGTAAGAAAGTAAGCCATTATAGTGTAACACTGTTATATGTTGTGGATGTTAGAAGTAAGAAAGTAAGCCATTATAGTGTAACACTGTTATATGTTGTGGATGTTAGAAGTAAGAAAGTAAGCCATTATAGTGTAACACCGTTATATGTTGTGGATGTTAGAAGTAAGAAAGTAAGCCATTATAGTGTCACACCGTTATATGTTGTGGATGTTAGAAGTAAGAAAGTAAGCCATTATAGTGTCACACTGTTATATGTTGTGGATGTTAGAAGTAAGAAAGTAAGCCATTATAGTGTAACACTGTTATATGTTGTGGATGTTAGAAGTAAGAAAGTAAGCCATTATAGTGTCACACTGTTATATGTTGTGGATGTTAGAAGTAAGAAAGTAAGCCATTATAGTGTAACACTGTTACCTTCTCAGTATTCAAGAGTGTCACACTGTCCTCTTCTTGGTGAACAAAAGTGTCTCACTGTCACCTTCTTGGTGAACAAAAGTGCCACACTTTCACCTTCTTGGTAAACAAAAGTGCCACACTGTCACCTTGGTAAACAAAAATGTCACACTGTCACCTTTTTGGTGAACAAAAGTGCCACACTGTCACCTTCTTGGTAAACAAAAATGTCACACTGTCACCTTTTTGGTGAACAAAAGTGCCACACTGTCACCTTCTTGGTAAACAAAAGTGCCACACTGTCACCTTGGTAAACAAAAATGTCACACTGTCACCTTTTTGGTGAACAAAAGTGCCACACTGTCACCTTCTTAGTAAACAAAAATGTCACACTGTCACCTTATTGGTGAACAAAAGTGCCACACTTTCACCTTCTTGGTAAACAAAAATGTCACACTGTCACCTTTTTGGTAAACAAAAATGTCTTACTGTCACCTTCTTGGTAAACAAAAATGTCTTACTGTCACCTTCTTGGTAAACAAAAGTGCCACACCGTCACCTTATCGGTAAACAAAAGTGCCACACTGTCACCTTCTTGGTAAACAAAAATGTCACACTGTCACCTTTTTGGTGAACAAAAGTGCCACACTGTCACCTTCTTGGTAAACAAAAGTGCCACACTGTCACCTTGGTAAACAAAAATGTCACACTGTCACCTTTTTGGTGAACAAAAGTGCCACACTGTCACCTTCTTAGTAAACAAAAATGTCACACTGTCACCTTATTGGTGAACAAAAGTGCCACACTTTCACCTTCTTGGTAAACAAAAATGTCACACTGTCACCTTTTTGGTAAACAAAAATGTCTTACTGTCACCTTCTTGGTAAACAAAAATGTCACACTGTCACCTTTTTGGTAAACAAAAATGTCTTACTGTCACCTTCTTGGTAAACAAAAGTGCCACACCGTCACCTTATCGGTAAACAAAAGTGCCACTGTCACCTTATTGGTGAACAAAAATGTCACACTGTCACCTTATTGGTGAACAAAAGTGCCACACTGTCACCTTGGTAAACAAAAATGTCACACTGTCACCTTTTTGGTGAACAAAAGTGCCACACTGTCACCTTCTTGGTGAACAAAAATGTCACACTGTCACCTTATTGGTGAACAAAAGTGCCACACTGTCACCTTATTGGTAAACAAAAATGTCTCTTACTCATTGTTTGTTAATAAAATTGGGAAAAGGTAAATAGTTTCATAATGTGAAATAATGTGCTAGATACGCTTTGTCCACACGGGAACGAAACTCTGAATTTTAGCATTATGTGTCCTCTTGAACACCTGTTTCAAATGAAAGTATTTATACACTTTCCGCGTTTGATTCCACTTGATAAAGATACATCATTAACCCATGACCTTACCAGTTTGTGCACTCTTATTTGTAGTTTCGTTTCTTCGTTTTTATGGACGTTTGACAGGTCTTTATTTAGTTCTGGAAAAGTTAAAGCGTCTTGTAGTAAGATGACAAGAGATGGGAGAGAACCAGTTTGATTTCAATCGTAGTTTGCGATGTCGAGCAGAGGAAATAAAAGAGAAAGGAATGATCACTGTTCATGCTCTGCTAAGGAGAGTAAAAGAGAAAGAACCCGTGTCTCCTGGGAGCTTCAGTCACTGATGCACAGAAAAGATTCGACAAATTCTACAAATGTCAAAGTCCTGTTTCGGTTACTGATCTTGTCCGGCCATGTCCCCTGACACGTGACAATGTCGGACTTTTCCAACAAAGCAAAGGATGATATGCTTTGCCCATGACATCACCCGATGATTAATAACCTTGCCTGTCCAGTGTGATAAGAGATAAGGGTGTAAGCTACTGGCCACCAAAGGTCAGTAGTGGACAATAACTTCTCCACTTGAAGTTTCTCGGCGACAGCTCGATGGAGGTGTTAGGTCTCCAGACCACGATATATTATGTCTCTTTACCCCAGAGATTATGTGACACTAAAAGCAAGACAATGTCCAGCTTTCGTCCATTCCCTAAAGGGTCATTTCTCTATATGTACTAGACTCCACTTGAAAGTAAGAGAGGTCATAATACACCGTAAGTTCAAGAAATGTTATATCACTGTTTAATGGACACGAAATAGGAGAAAGCCCTGCGTTACTTAAACTTCGTGATATGTTCAAAATGTTACGGTCCCTTTCTGTTTTCAGTCTACTTTACTGTGTGTTTAGTTATCAAACACTTACGCCTGCTTCAACTGGACATATATTGAATTTACTACTTTCGCGGAAGAATGAAGTGTTTATCTCGATACACGTTTCTCGCCTAATAAAACCTTTTCCCATTTCAACAACAATAAGTGTCGGTCTAAGACATAGCCAATCAGGGTAAAGAAAAGCATACGTCACCAAGAGGAAAATACGTACGTACATAGACGTATTGTAAGTGTATATATATTTATAAAACAACAACAAAAAATACGGAATATTATTCATATGAAGTATAAAAGGTAGCACCCAGTACTTCGCAGTCCAGTTTTAAAAGAACAAGTCCATTTCTGTCCGACTTATTTTAGCGAGACAGGAAGTTATAATCAGTTTCAGTTCTTAAAGCATACCACCAAGTTAACAGTGCTGTACCTTTGATTACTATTGCTGTTCTTGTCAATGACTCTCCTATCTTCGAATCCCCGTCGCACCAAACATGCTCGCCCTTTCAGCTGTGGAAGCGTTACAATGTGACAGTCAATCCCACTATTCTTTGGTAAAAGAGTAGCCCAAGAGTTGGCGATGGGTGATGATGACTAGCTGCCTTCCCTCTAGTCTTACACTACTAAATTAGGGACGGCTAGCGCAGATAGCCCTCATGTAGCTTTGTGCCAAATTTAAAACAAACAAACAATCCTATCTTTGTTTTGTTTTTTAAATCTACTCATTGTTTAGTATTGGTCCCCTGGTGGTACAGCGGTAAGTCTACAGATTTACAACACTAAAATTAAAGATTCGACTTCACTCGGTGGACACAGCAGATAACCCAATGTGGTTTTGTTATAAAAATACAAACAAGTTTAATATTTGTTGGCATCGCAGCAAGTACAATTGGACGCTTACATCAAGAGTATATGTCTTTTAGCTTTGGTTTCCCGTAAGTTTGAGGGTTTGTTACGCTAAAATGTGGGATCGATTCCCGCAGAGGGCGTAACTTTAATAGCCTATTATTGTGCAGCTTTGAGATTAAACAAATAAACGAAATATTTCTAAAGCGTCATCTAGTGACAAAAATGAGTCACATAGGAGAGGATGATATAGTAGAATACAGAAAGAACATAGTTACTTAACAGAGTCCGTTACCCACTCTTGGTTGCCCTTGTTTGACGGAATCGTGGGATTTGACTATCTATGTCATAGTGAGCCCATGGCGAAGGGCGTTTTTGAGGAAAGTGGATGTGAGCCTAGAACACTCTAATCATTAGGCCATGCCCGGTCTTCTTACGAAATTAAACTTATACCGTGTTTCTCCGAAAATAAGACAGGGCTTATATTAATTTTCACTCCAAAATATGACACTAGGGCTTATTTTCGGGGTATGTCTTATTTTGATATATTAAAAAAATGAAGTTACAAAGTAAAACTATTAAACTAACCATTTAAAATAAACTATTATTAAACTATTAAACTAACTGATTAATACTTAAACAAACTAATTAACTAACTATTAAACTAATTAATAAATTAATGTTTTTTATTTCTTTCCTCTTCCTGCCACTCTTAACTAGGGCTTATTTTAAGGGTAGGGCTTATATTAAAACTATCCCCAAAAATCACACTAGGTCTTATTTTATGGGTAGGTCTTATTATCGGAGAAACACGATAGTATCTTATAGTCTAGAAGACGACGCTAATTACTTGATTCCTAATTAGGGTAAATACACTTCTAATTACTTGATTCGCAATTAGGGTAAATACAGTTCTAATCACTTGATTCCTAATTAGGGTAAATACAGTTCTAATTACTTGATTCCAAATTAGGGTAAATACAGTTCTAATTACTTGATTCCTAATTAGGGTAAATATAGTTCTAATTACTTGATTCCTAATTATGGTAAATATAGTTCTAATTACTTGATTCCTAATTAGGGTAACTACAGTTCTAATTTGTTTTCTCTTCATCAAGTTAGTTTTACTTACTCTTATGTCAGAATCACCTAACTATTTCTTTTATGGCAACACTAGACATGACAATTATACATATCTTTCTGTTATACGAGTAAGTCGACACGCAGGGATTTTTTAACGATTCGAAAAACTAATTAGCATTCATCTTAAGTGCAAACAGCTTCCATGAGTTCTTCTTAAAATTACATCTGTAATTTTCACCGTCAATAATTCCTTAGATGATAAAGTCAGTGTAGATATAAAAATTGTCTAGTTTCTTTACGCCTTCACTGATTAAAAGACAAACAAACACTAATACTTACCCTTGTAACATCAAACTAATTAACACTTCCATTTGCATTAGTAGACACATTAATAACAAATAACTAATGATAAAAATAAATTTATGTATTCACTGATAGCAAGAAACACATTAAAAATTCAGTTTACTTAGTTACTTACGTTCTTAAAGCTTCAATCACTTTCTTTAAGAGCTGTAAATATTTGACCTACTATTTAAGAATTTGGTGAATAACGACATTTGTTCTTCCTAGGTGACAGAATGAAAAACTTCAGAAATTTATCGCAAAATATTCATACATATAGTTGAAAATATTGCAAATATACATTTGTATGTATATACAGTAAAACATGTTCATAGCACCTGATGTACCATAGATACATAATACAGACATGTACACAGCACCTGATGTACCATAGATACATAACACAGACATGTACACAACATCTGATGTACCATAGATACATAACACAGACATGCACACAACACCTGATGTACCATAGATACATAACACAGACATGCACACAACACCTGATGTACCATAGATACATAACACAGACATGCACACAGCATTTGCCTGATGTACCATAGATACATAACACAGACATGTACACAGCATCTAATGTACAACACAAATTTAATACAGACAAACACACAACACCTGATGCAGAATATAACTTTATAAAAGACTGACCGATAAGACATTTGAAGTACCTATATCACAAAGTCTTATCGAATAAACCTCGCGACTTTGACGATGTAATACAAGCAACGTGTTAATATTTAAGTATTTTCCTCGTGTGAAGACTATTAGAGAAAATAAGAACATTTCGACAGATATTTTAAGGAATGCTAACCAATGGTGGACCCTGTCCAGTGTTTTAGACTTCAACAAGAGGAGTTCACTCTCCGGTAATCTTACGAAAAAAAAAATAAAGTTCATTCGCATTTGATCTCCGTGATCTTTCAGTTGTACCCGCCAGGTTTTCATTACTGGCATCTTAATTAATGTTTTATGTTTTCTTTCTCCAAATGCAAGAATATTTCGAAAGACACGTGAACACGAGAGAGAGGGGAGTATCAGAGCTTGAAAGAAGAGTCAGTGCAACAGAAAATCTTTGTTTATAATTTTATCAGCTCAGCGCTGACCAACAAACACTCGTACAATTGGTCTGTTTGTCACATATTCTTCAGTGTCATGATCACTCCACGACTATCGCTCGTTTCGTGACGCCATCTACTCAATTACTTCATAATACCTCTTACAGACAGACAGTAATAGTCGCTCCATGTGAATTTTCATACCCCAGAAAGACAACAAACTTTGTGTCTATTGCTATGGAAAAGTAATTATTGTTTCGGTAATTTTAAGGAAAGAAACGACAAGATATAGATATCTGTTCACTTGGAGATTACACGTTGCACGCTTTTACACAAGCCGACTTAATATATATGTGTTCATTTCGAGATAACGCATTACCCACTTTTATACATACTAGCCTATGCAATAAATAAACTGACGTTTACAGTGACTTATCTTTATAGAAACTGGCCTTTCTACAGAGATTGTTATTTTTTTAGACGGACTGATCTTTACAATGATCAGTCTTTACAAAAATTGCCCCTTGCAATGTCTGGCATTCATAGACTGATCTTTACAATGATCAATCTTTACAAAAATTGCCCCTTGCAATGTCTGGCATTCATAGACTGATCTTTACAATGATCAATCTTTACAAAAATTGCCCCTTGCAATGTCTGGCATTCATAGACTGATTTTTACACTTGACATCTTGAATTGTTATCTTTACACGGTCTTATCTGTGGACAGTTGGAGTCTTGCAATTATGAATCTCTACAGACGAATCTTTTCTTTGACCAATCTTTACACTGAAAGATCTTTGAACAGTCTGACCTTAGGATCCTTACATTTTGTTATTTTTACGTAGGAAACATCTGTAAGTTGTGCTAAGTATTATAACGTTTCCAAGCAAATTATATCAAAATTATTAAATCCCTCGAGCGTGCTAAATCTCATAACATGTCCACGTTCTCATGTGGTAAACACGCCAACTGTTTACATATTTAAAACTGAAGAAAGGTGTTATCTGTTATCTGTCACTGTTGTTACTAGATAAATATTCTTTTAAATCATTTATTAATCAATCCGTTAGGGTCACCATTCTTCCTCCAAGTGTGTGGCCGTAAGAACATAACACATTCATTCTTACATATTACATACACTTGTTCAGACAAAGTTTCAAGTGATTATTTTTAATATCAAGTTAAATTTGAAAGAGTAATAATAAAAAAAAATATACAAGTGATGAAAATCGACTGCGAGTAATTTCAAAAAACGTAACCGAAATATTTTTCTTTTAGTTCAAAATAATAGACGGGTTTATGTAAATCATGTTTGTGCTAACGACCAAGGTTTTGACAGCACAGTTCTCTTGTCTTCTCTTCAAAGTTTAACGAACTATGAAAAAAAGACAATAAAAACTACGTTACATTTGGTTCTTATTTCCGTCCTCCTATACACTGGAATAAAATCTACATAATTGATAATTAGAATTTTTAGAATTAGTCGATAGTTAGGGTAGGGGATGTAATAGAGTTAATTGACTTTCTTTGAATCGTACAAGAATCCAAAATGTGTCCGAAGTTTTCGACACGAGCAGGGAATTAATGAACTGGTTTTTGTTTCCTGTAAGAGACATTGTGAAGCTTAATGAATAACCATTCTCAACCTCGCCACTGTTGCAAACACAGACATTTCAGAGATTTCCATTACTAGTAATTTCCTTTACTGAAGCCTTACCATCGAACCTCAACATAAGGTCAGTCTCTAAAATTTGGCCAAGGGAATAACTCCCTGAGATTAGCCACTTCAGACTAATTAGTTTGTCTCAGGCATCTGGTTCACAAAGTTAATTAGCCGTCCTCCATTAAAAGGACATTTCATTCCAAGAACCAATCAAGTGAACTATACTTTCTTCTAACTTTTACTTTTGTATCGTAAAGTGTGTTTTTTTTAAAGAACTTTTCGCACAATACACAAAGATACTTCTTTAGAAGGTTAATTAATATTAAAGCCATTGTTCTAAAGAAGGCTTAGTTGTGAAAAGATGGAGACAGCCATCTATTGTGGTCCTCTCCTGCCTTTCAAGGAATAATAGAATAAAAATCAGTTCGATAGAGAACAGAGAATCGTGTATCCAACGGCAAAGAACGTCTACAAATGTGATTAAAGGACGTGTACTATCGGCTCTTCTGGTTTGCATTGGATCTTTGCACCTGTGGTTCAGTATATTGATTTATCCTTAAGACAGAGAAAAGCAGACAGGCACGAGGAAAACAGAATGAAAGAACAGAGACAGGTTTAAGAATAACAAAGAAACTCAGGAGGAAGTGACCAAAGGCCCAAAAAAATTGACGAATGATAGATAGAGCACGAAATAAACGGACAGAAGGAAAAAAACGAGATGAAGAAAATAACTAATTAAATTGAAATACTGTAGAAATAATTAAATACTACAAACTAATAAAAGAATTTATAAAGAAAATAAAGGAAAAGAAAAGAGTTACAGGGAAGCTAAAATATAGGGGGAAAATAACAGTCAAGCGTAAAATAACTGCAAATATTTACTTACAAGACAAACAGAGATAGGTAAAAAAAAAATGAAAGAGGTGACGTGACCTAGTATTAAAGTGAAGTACTTATTTTACAGTGTAACATTAAAGTTTAATATTAAAAGTCATGTAGGGATAAGTCTATGTATAGCTGTATAATCCCTGTATACTTGCATCATTTTATGTTTAAAAATGTTTTTATCAATTGTTTTGTGACGTTTTTTCCCTGATTAAAATTTTGTAATATATAAATGTATGTAATAAAATTGATTATTATATGATTCAATTTTCCTATTTCTTCATTTCATAGATAATACATGAATTATTACATGATTCAATTTTCCTATTTCTTCACTTCATAGATAATACACGAATTTGCTTCCTAAACACACCTATTGTATAGTGTACAAAGCACTGAGCATTTTATATGATAAAGTCGTCTAATATTCATCTATTAATGGCTGGTAATTCCTGTTTCAACTTGTACGTAAGTTTTTTTAAAGGAATACCACATTTCTGAAATAAAGTTCACTTCAAGGGTTGATGATAACATTGTTTACACTAGTTTGTTTTGGTTTTTTATGACTACTAATTGATTACACTACTCACTTCCCAGAAACAGACAGAGTGGACTTAGGTTGTTGGGTGGAAAAAGAAATGAAACTGAGTGACAATCACCTCTTAAGGTAAAACTCGCTGTCACTGTTGATATTTTTAGTATGCATGTTTGTATTATGGTTATTGAGCATTATGTTTTGAAGTACAGTTTTACGGAGAAACCATGCATGTGTTACTATACTATATTTCATTAATTAAATGCTAGTATATGTGATGAAAATTGGTGAGGTCAGTTTTGATAAGAACTTTTGTTTGTATAGTAACTGAATATTACAGTTTTATAGTTACTAAATATATCATTTTTACGTAATGACCAAACATCAGAGTTTCTATAATAACCGAATATCACAGTTTTTATAGTAACTACATATTACAGTTTGTATAGTAGCCAAGTATCAGAGTTATTATAATAACTGAATATCAGAGCTTTCTTAACAACTGTATATCACAATATGGGATCTTTTATTACTACTGTTATTCCTTATTGTGAACTTTGCAAACTGTGTTTTCTTTAAATAATTTGACGAATTTTAATTTACTTTTTAAAATTCTTCAGAAAATTTAGGTTTAGCTGAAGTGTGGTTTAAGTGATTGCCAACAAATAACATATTCTATTAAACTGACCATTATTTAAATCTGAAGTCTGATGATCAGTGTTACCAGTTCTTATCACACTGTCTCTCCCTTCCTTACTAGAAGCACAGCGGAATGTCTGCTGACTTATAACGGGTAAAAACCAGAGTTTGATACTCGTCGTGGAAAGAGATTAGATATTTCATCATGTAGCTTTGTGTTTAACTTGTAAACATACAAACAAAATCCTATCGCACTATTTTACTCGGCATCAGATGATAGACATTGTCGATAGTTCATGTCGTCAAAATTCAACCGTATATTATTTGATGAACATTGTCGATAGCTCCTGTCGTCATAATTCAACTGTATATTGTTTGATGAACATTGTCGATAGCTCCTGTCGTCATAATTCAACTGTATATTATTTGATGAACATTGTCGATAGCTCCTGTCGTCATAATTCAACTGTATATTATTTGATGAACATTGTCGATAGCTCCTGTCGTCATAATTCAACTGTATATTATTTGATGAACATTGTCGATAGCTCCTGTCGTCATAATTTAAATGTATATTATTTGATGAACATTGTCGATAGCTCCTGTCGTCATAATTTAACTGTATATTATTTGATGAACATTGTCGATAGTTCATGTCGTCATAATTTAAATGTATATTATTTGATGAACATTGTCGATAGCTCCTGTCGTCATAATTTAACTGTATATTATTTGATGAACATTGTCGATAGTTCATGTCGTCATAATTTAACTGTATATTATTTGATGAACATTGTCGATAGTTCATGTCGTCATAATTCAACTGTATATTATTTGATGAACATTGTCGATAGACCGTTGATGAGTCACTTCTAACCGCTCAATAAAAGATACAGTGAATTACAACAAAACTGGCAATCTTACGGCGAACACCAACTATAACTACACACACACATATATGTGTATACAGAAAAAATGTAGACACAAAGGTTTAGCGAAGTATGATTAAAATAAATTGAGTGTACTGCGATCCACTAAAGTCATTTTAATGTTTTCGTGTTCGTTACATTGAAAAGAACAAATAGTAAATTTCATTAGCATGAGGCTAAATGAGGCCAATTTTAGCCTCCTGCATTAAGTATACTTTTGATAAAACGTGCTACACTCCAGATAATTAAACAATATGAAAACCTCAAAGAACTAACTTACAAATAGCCGAATAATCAGACAGACGTAGCCATAGTTAATAAATACCTTTTTATCAGAACTTTACTATAAAGGAATCCTTTCATACACATGCGCTATTGTTGTAACCAAGACAGCATTTCCGAAGGGGTTTTAATAGCTGAGAAAGTTAATTTAAGCTATTGCTTTCTCTCGAGAATACAGAATTACTGTTTGTTTGAAATCTTTTACGACATTCATTGTAAAAAATAATGTTATTTTTCCTAACAAGCTACTTTTTGTCCATGAAATACAGTCAAATAACATTCTACTTGTATTGTATGGTAATTTAAAAAGTGCATAGAAAGACTCGTTCCATTCTTCAGAGTCAGTTGCTATTGGTTCTTTTACGATCAAATCTTATTTAAGCCTGACGTAACTTCATTTAAAAATGAAGTATTCGAACACTATAATTCAGTTGAGAATTTAAAAAAAAATCTTTCATCAACTTTGGCTTTCAGCAATTCTAATCAACACAAAATTATCGTTTGTAATTATTTAGAGTTTTTGTGTGTGTGTTTTTTTTTCAAGTCATTAAGTGTATACAATACTGAGTTTATATGCGCCTGTTTATCAGGAAACATTAAAAACCGACATGAATTGCTAGTTTTTGTTATTTTGTTTTTAATTGCGGAATTCAAATTACAAATGTTATGGATTTTGTTTGTCAGGTTTTTCTAATTAATCACATTCACAGTAAACTGTTTGCTCTGAACATGCGTGTTTTAAACTTCATTCAACGGTTGAGGAACATGTTTTTGATTAGTTAACTTATAAGTAAGAGACTTCGTACATATTTCTGTCAACAGTCTCCAGAACAGAAAGCTTAAAACAGTTTACAACGCCAACACTTACTTTCAGAGTTCTCACGATATACATCCGGGTTTCTATGATACATTGCTCAGCTTTACGCTAAGAAAACAACATGGCGTTATCACTTTGCTTCTCTCCAGATAAATAGAATAAACAGTTTAACGAAATAGATTAGTATACAATTAGTATAAAACCATTTTATTATTTGGTCAGAATGTGGTCCGTTACTTGGCGAGTTAGAAACATGAACCTGTGTGTGTATCGCTTGCACCCCCTCTCCCCTGTGCACCTACAAAATAAATTGCACCACGAACTCTGAGATAATAGTACGTTTCAAAAATGATGGTTAAAATTCACTATTCTGTCAGACGAATGAAGGCTAAGAATTGGCGGTAACACTGTTGGTTGAGTGCAGATATCAGTTCAAGATTAGGGGCGGATAGCGTCTTTGAATAACTCTTTTTTTTTTTTTTTTTTTCGAATGAGGGTATCTAAAATCAAAGAAACATTATAATATTTTCTTGGAGTTTCAGTATTTCTAAATAGGGAATTTCAAAAGAAACTGTCAATCGAATCTCTTCATTTTGAGATAATTATACAGAACATTTCTAATTAGAAATTAATTCTGATTATAATAATCCACGCGAATTTGTACCAGAAAACGGTTTAATGTTTTTAATGATGAAAACGATAAAACTTCACAACTAATGTGATTATTTGTAAAAATTAGATACGTAATTAAAACCACTAATAAAAATACAACATACCGACAATATATCTGAAATGTTTCTCTTTGTATTATCAGAGGTAAAGAGGATCTATCTGATACATATAGCCTGGTGTTTAGGGCTCTTGACTCGAAATCTGAGGGTTATGGGATCAAATCTCTATTACCAAACATGTTCTGCTTTTCAGCTTTGGGGGCGTTATAATGTGCTAGTTAATCCCACTATTTGTTGGTAAAATAGTCCAAGATTTGGCGGTGGGAACCCACAGTTGCATAGCGGTATGTGTATGGACTTATAACACTAGAAATTGGGTTTCGATACTCGTAGTAGGCAGAACACAGACAGCCTATTGTATAGCTTTGTGCTTAACTTCAATCAAAGAAACAAACAAGCACCATAGTTGGCGGCGGATGCTATGGATTATTTGCCTTCCATTTAATCTATCACTTCTAAATTAGGAACAAATAGCGCAGATAGCTTTCGTGTAGCTTTGTGCAGAATTGCACAAACAAACAAAAGTATTAGAGAATAATACGTTTGTTCTCGGATTTATTTGTATTATTTGTATCCTATGAAATTAACCACAGAACGAACTGTTTTATTTCAGAATATAATTTCTTTCACGTTGTGTGTGGAAAGTCAGATTAGTAACCTTTCAAGAGTGCCTTGTTAAGGGTCGACATTCGATATTCTACAGATAAAACTAGTCACTCAAATTTTCTTTATACGTGTATAGAAACTGAAACATAAGGAATATTCAATTTGAACATCTCATGCACCTGTGGGGCAAAATGACCCGGTTAGAGATATAACCATCCACAATTTTGTGCTATTTATGAACCTCGGACCCTTGTGTACCTAGCCCGACATGTAATTACTAGGCCACCTTCTGTTCAACTCAAGAACCGCTCTCTACTCAGAAGTGATGAGATTAATTTTGTCATTAGAGTAGAAACTTTACTGTTTATATTAGTGTAAACTGTTGTAGCAAAACGTGTGTAGAATAAGAAATGTTTAAATCCATCTGAAAAAGTACATATAATGTATGTAAAGTAAGAAATCATGTTTAAATCAATCAGAAAAGTAGATATAATGTATAAAGTAAGAAATAATACCAAGAAAATAACTATTTACAGTTTTATATTTAAAAGAAACAACAAAGAGACGTAGGTGAATTCTTTCAAATACTGGTAACTACAAACATATGTAAATGATTTGTATGTCTGTTATCTGTGTATTTATACATACGTTTCCTATAATGCATAACTACAAGATAATCCATAAAAAATAGTCCCGTATATGTGATATATATTTAAATAACATATTCCATAATAAAAGCTTTGTATATGGGCTGTTATAACAAGGTTTATAATGTATCAATAACGAAGTTAGGCCTATTCGTTTCATCCGTATATTGCAGGCCTTGTTTTTTTGTCACCTGTATGCTTAGTGAATGTTCCCAATCAAAGTGAATCGCAAACTGTTAGCAACACATGCTGTTTAAAATTTAACTGTTAAAACTAACGCCAATCAAACGAGTAACGTTATTTCAGTGAAATGATGGCTATATAATTATTCAAACTAAATGTAATGCCTTATCGCTTCAACGCCCTCTACTTAATTAGGATCCTCATGTAGATATTCTATTATTACTAATTCTCACTACTCGTCTTGTGCAATATTTGCAAGACTTCGATTCTTTACACAAAATTAACAACTTAAGATTAAAATCTCCACTAAATAATCACATTTTCTCAATATTCGTTAAATAACTTAGTTAACAACCTCGTTATTGGAGCGTCTTGGGTCTAAAACAAAATTTGCTTATCAGTGATTATCGTTGAAAATTTGTGAACTCTTTCGGGTTTATTAAAATCGATCAATTGTCGCCTGGTTTTTCTTTATTTCTTTTTACAAAAACGTCTTTCCTTGTAGATAGATATTGGAAACATTCGTTAATATATTTATTAGAAAGTTTAAACATTTAAAGTTCCGTTTAATAAATCTTTCGTATTATAGAATATCTTGGCAAGTTTTAATCTTCAAATTACTGTCTTTGTTTTATACGAGTCTCCACACCAGTGGAGTTCGTATAATATTCAATGTTTTTATGTTTTTACCTATTCCATCACTTAGTGAAAAGAACCGATACACAAGGTGCTGAAATCGCCCATTTTTCGTGCACACAAGTGCAGCAATGAATAGCATAATTAATTTACTTATTTTCGTGTGGTCCGTGTGTAATTAAGGACAATGCTAGCAAAGTGCCGTGGACTTATAAGTAGTTTGACGTGTAAACAGTTTAGAAATAAACATTTTTTAAAGCTACATGATAATACTGAAGTTAAACAGCTATGTTTATCGGTACACTTATTTTTAGGAAAACTCTTTTCCCAAAATTGTTTAAGGTACAACCTGGACATAGCCAACAGTAAGGGAAAAGAGATTTCAGAGTAAAACGTGATGTTACTTCTTCATGACCATGGTTTAAAAGGTCATAACTATTCCTAAACTGGAAATCGTGAATTCTTTGATCCGTGTATTAGAGCTTCACATGCACTATAAAAGTGAGGGTTGCCCCCTATTCTATTAGAATAGCCCAAGAATTAATAACAGCTAGTATCTTTGGGAAAACAAACCCAACTTAAAATATATGTTTGAAATCAGTAGGTGATTATTTAATGATGACGTGTCGTATGTACTCCAGTTGTGTTTTATATCATGACGTCAGTTTTCCAAAACATTGTCACCATTTTAATATTTTTACAATAGCCTTCTTAACCCTAATGTTTAACAAACGTTGTTTAACGATATTCATCGATCTCTAAACGTTATCTGCTGCTTATTTACCAATATTTCAAATTCTTACCGAACTTATCCAATCTTATAGACGTATGTAACTTCAATTTCCTCGAGCCCGGGCGCATGCTCTTTATTCAAAGTGTGCTTTACTTACTTCAAGACAGACCTGTTACCCTATATAAAAAACATTGTGGTAAAGTTATAGACACCAGTAGAAAGAATTAGATGAGATGATTTTGGTCTCCACTAAATATTCCGTATGGTTTGTTTCACTTGTTTTGTTTACAATATTTAGAGATATTGTCCGAGTAACAACCTCTAGTCTCTGTGTTTATGTACTGTATTTGGGAATACTCAGTCTTAGTTAAACAGACGTCTATTTTGACCAGTTTGTGGCTCACAATGAAATTTTTTATAGACGAAAAGATGAGTGTTCAAACCCAACTTAAGCCTATTTCGGAAATCCTTGCATTGTTTTATTGGAAGATTTCTAGATTGACGGGAAAAGAAGTAACTTACGATACATCATTAGAAAGGAAAAACACTTTTTGTTGTTATTTTTCATCGAATCAGTTTGTAAAGATGTAATTCTCAAAGTTCGAATTTGTTTCTTTCATTTACTCATAAGAGATCACATGAACACGTTTCATGTATGGTCCAATAGCATTACATTCTAGTTACGTGTTCTTAACGCTTCCAAAATCCTTCTATGTCAATCTATCTTCATTAAAATATTCCTCATAATTCCCCATAATAATCCAGAGGGAATACAAGACAATCGTTGTCTACCTTCGTTTCAGATCAGGATCCATTTGTAAACATTGATGACCCAGTCAATAGCCTTAATACAAATAAATGCATCTCGCTTATTAAACGCTTACTAAATAACCAAATAAACTATCCACGTTTCGCAGGTTCTTTGCGACCTATTCGCGCATTCTAACATCCAGTTTTGGTTCGCGACGCATGGGTTGAAAAACTACTCACTGACTACTTACTGACTTCTACAGACGCAATATTAAGTAAGTTTCACATTCAGTGATAACTCTCCTTTCTAAACTCATTACTGGGCTCAGACGTTTTTTTTAAGTCGATACGCAGGTTTCTAGCCTCGCTCAAATAAAAGGTATCGAGCACTAACAGCTGATTCATATGGTGGAAAAAGAACTCTGATCGTGAATATTAGTCACAACTGTTAACATCTTCAATGAAACGAACGTTTCGGAATTACACGTCTTTCATCTTCAGTAAATTGTGATAACGACGAAGGGAATGATTTTTAGTACACTTATTGACCTTCACCCTCACGGTCAGAGGTCACATGTAGAGCCAACAACGGAGGCACAAGTTATTGATAATTTCATGTAACACAACTTGGATCACAGGATCAAATCCTGTTCTGGTAGAACACTTTTCAGTTCTAAGTTATGGGTTTAATGACCACAAACTGGTGACAAGGAAAGTCTACATATTATGAATAAAAATCCAAACCTCAAGAGAAATTTCATCTTTCTCTATTTTAAAATTGAATGTTTTATAATATCCTAACACTATCAGTGTATGTTTATATTAGTAATTGTACTAAACGTTGTTTCTCTCATTATTGTCATATAACCGTACATTAAAAATGAACGCACTCTACTGGCTTAATCTTGAACTATCATCTTCTTAGTAGAGGTTAAAAATGAGGTTAAGTGTACCGCAGCTCATATTGAAAACTATGATGTTTTTACTGTAATATTTATGTTTCACTTAAAACTAAGAACATTTTATCTTCTCCTTCAACCGCCATGTTTCATGTTTCAACATGAATTTCCTTCAACCATTATTATTATTAAACTTTTGGACTAACTTTCCGTCTCCTTCACTTGTCTTTTTTAAAACCAATATACTACAATATTTTCTCTTCTCCTTCAAACGAAACGTTGATTATTATTAGTGTATTAAACTTTCAGTAGTTGATTCTCTGTTTTTTTCATACAACTAGTCTTTAAACAGAATTTGTTAGCCAAATGTCTTTTGTTTTTTTCGTGTTTTATTGTAATAAAACATTTTTCCGTCGTTCTGAAACGCCGTTACGTGTACTATATTTCGCATATTATTAAATATGTTCTACTGTGTTAAATAGAGGTTTTCTGTTGTGGTTCGCCTTTTTACAAAATGATTGCAGCTATGGTCAATTTAAAAGGAATGCACACGAGTTCCTACACTCTACTATGACCGTATCAATGAAACTTATGTAAGATTTCTGAAGGGTTAAAGCAGTTTCGAAGAGTGGAATATAGCTGAGAAACCTTTGAACGTGACTTTGCGAGGACGGCACTTTCAGACATTTATGATTGACAGCTTATGGGTGGGGTGAATGTTTGAAGACCTCGGTGACGTCATGCGCCAATCACGGACAAGCTTACGATATTGAGTATTAATATAGTAGCCTAGCTTCGGTACTGGCTTCTTCACATCACGTCGTTATGATTTCAGCCAATAAAGAAACAGCAGCAAAATACTTTCGTCTCTAAGTGTTCTTGTCTCGTGAAGCGCACGAGAAAAACTGTGCAAAATCAAGCTGACATGCAGACGAACGCAAGTTTAGAAATGACGGGGAAACTCGCAGGAGCATTTTGCATTCTCTCTGTCTCTCAAAGAAAATAAATATTTCATAGCGTTAGAGATAGAAGATAAATAAATCAGACTTACCCTTTCTCCAGACATGATCATACAGACACTGCTTAATAAAACACGCAACCAAGTGATCACAAGGCCATGCTATTATGCACACGAGAAATCGTGGTTTGTATTAGTCGAAACTACTGACACGCAGTATTTGGTTCGGTTCAACAAAACTGAAACCTGCAACGAGGCGTAAAGTATTCTAGTTTTGTACGTGTGGTTTCAGACCTTTTAACAAGCCACGAGATGCACGAGAGATAAGTAGTCCTGGCCGCCGGTTTTTAAGTTTCGATCAGAACGCTGACGACAGAGAGCTGGTTGAAGTTGCAAGGGCTAGATAGAGGAAATGAGAAACGAGTCCGAGTGAATGCTAACTAGTCTCTCGTGGCTCACTTTACTCAAGCGCCTTCCACACTTTAGCTTCAGCGTCGATACCTGCATTACCAACGAGTCGTGATAATCACCAATATAAAAGGGGCTTTAAATTGTGTTTTGTCTACAAACCGTCTCGAAGGATTGGAAACACAGAAGAGAGAGCCACGAATAAGACTACACGACACCATTACCTAGACGTAATAATCTTACCCGATCCTCAGTGGCTCTTTTTGAAAAGTACTTTAAACCGTTTAAAACTTCAAATCCTGTAATTGTCTCTAAGCCTAAAGAACAGTAAGAAAAACCTTCTGTCCAGTCTCTTCATAATGTTATATTTTCTTTTTCAAATGAGTTACAGGAAATAAGCACATTATTTAATATACAACATTTGGGATTTAATTTTATAGATAAAAGGACACATTGAGTAACAAATTAAATGTCATACGGGATAAATAATTAAATAACTTTATTCTGATTATCACTTGTTACTATCCATGATTATGTAGCTATTATGCTTTTTTACGTTTTCGAACATGTAAAAATATTATCATTTCAAAGATTGTTTGATTTGAATTTTGAATTTTGCACAAAGCTACACAAGTGCTATCTTCGCTGGCCGTCCCTAATTTAGCAGTGTAAGACTAGAGGGAAGACAACTAGTCATCACCATCCACTGCCAACTCTTGGGCTACTCTCCTTTACCAACGAATAGTGGAATTAATCGTCACTTATAATGCCCCCATGGCTGAAAGGGCAAGCGTGTTTGCTGTAACAGAGATTCAAACCCTCAACCATCAGATTACGAATCGAACGCCCATCCATTTGACCATGCCGGGCCTAAACTGTGCAGAAAAATATCAAAAGATTCTACATATGAGAATAAATCCGAGAGTTTTACTTACATGTAAATTTCAGTATATTTTAATTCCCTCACCACCTAGGAGAGGGAGAGTTGGGAGGTAGCCAATAAATTGACCACATCAGTTTAATATCTTGGTTAACATCCGACAAAAGCAGGTTACTCACGTGGGTCAGAACTAAAATTGAACCCAGCGATGACAACTAATTTAATATATCGTCCATATTTATAATGATTTTAATGTATTGGTTCATCAGCGGGGACTGGAAATATTTCAAAATATAAGCCGTTTTACAAAGTACATGCTTTGTACCTGAATAGTCTGAACTTTGATTACAGTTATATGTCCACATTTAAAGAGCGTTAAGTTAAAGGGAATGAATGATACCTGGAGCTCAATAGAACGTTGGTTTGTGCCTCTGTTTTCATTTGCTACTATCAGATGGCGCTACAAATTAAGCCCACTTCGACGATGAGAAGGCTTAAGAGGAAGACAAACTGAGGGGGGTTCTCATGATTCCAATACTCATGGTGAGCAGAGCAGAAAAAGCCCATCTGGTAACTCTGTGCGTTACAACAAAGAATTATATGAAACTAAGAAATCAGGTGGGATAAAACTAAAGGTATAAACTATCCAAAAATAAACAGATAATCCCAGCTCTTTTGAAAAATATACTTTACTTCCTCAGGGGCAAACTTAGAGGGTTATATGTATTTTGTTACTTGTTAAGAAAAGTCCCTAAACGGTTGTTATCAGTTTTAGAATGAACGCCCTCAGTTAATTTGTGATATTACAGAAACTAATGAGGGCTATGAAACTCAAGGGTTTCAACAAAACCTGTAAACAGGTTCTAAATGGTTGTTACCAGTTTTAAAGTGAACGCCGCCCTCAGTTAGTCTGTGATATTACAGAAGCTAATATGGACTATGGAACTCAAGATGTTCAACAAAACCTGTGAACAAGTTCTGTAAAACATTTACACAAAACGTAGTTCGCATTTATTACCACCGCTTCTTTCACAAAAAGGTTTTTTTCCAATCACTCAGTTATTCTTATTGGAATAAAATATCCACTTTATTTTGCTGTATATAGTCCTAAAAATTGTTGTAATTAATTCGACGTTTTCATACTGATATTATTTCACTAAAGCCTAAATTGTGTCATTTAATTTGTACGTACAAAGAGATCTGATTAAAAACCAAAACTCCCGTTCATATACTGCGAAGACCACGTGATCGGCCAAGGATCTCGTTGACATTTTACGAGATTGTGATGGGCAGACGAAAAACAGGAGATATGAAGGAAAAAAAAAATAAAAGGAAAGAAAAAAACCCAACAAAGTTTAGAAATGGTACTCGAAAAACAAAATAAAAGTTGTTTTTTTTCAAAGATTTCATGAAACAGAATGTTATTCGTCCAGCTGACGTGTTGAAAGATTGTGATGGACTAGAACAAGAAGGTGACACCTTAATTAATGAAAGAGGTACTTTGCGAAAAGATGCGAAAACTACTTTTTAGCGCGTAAGGTTGCTTTGTTACAACAAGGTTAAAGCAATTACCATAACTGTCAGTGAAGTGTCACGAACGTTTCCATTCCAATCTTTTGTGTAAAGATTGTCCAGAGCCATTAGAGAATTAAATCATACGCACACGTTATATATCTTTGTACGTTTTGCATTCCATGTAAGAATTAATTTCACCCAAAAGGTGTTACATCTATAGTGTAGACCCGGGAATTGTCATTATATCACATGCAAAAACCATCACCGACTAGAAGAGGCGTAAGCTATGCCTCATACATATTAAAGCGATTTCGTACGTGACAAGGTTTTACCATACGCACTCCAGGCCTCAAGAGACGTCCATTTCTGGTGACAACTCCATCTATAGGAACAAAAGGTTAAGGGGGGTGCGTTTCTTCATTAGCATTCACAACCTGTCGCATTTTTTCCTTCTGAAAACCCCCTTCCCAGCCCCCAATAGCATAAAAACAACCAGGAGGGAAAAAAAATTCCCAAAAGCTCCGGTAAAGAAAAATGAAATTACTACTTCCTTGGTGAATAGTGTGGAGACTGTGGACGTCATCCAGTCTGGAGTACATTGGAAACAAATAAATGAAGCATTATGGTCGCTGCTTCAAACGATATTCCAAGATTTGAAAAATTATTTTTTTTATTCACGTAACTGAAGGTCGAGTAAACAGTTTGACTGTAACACAACAACAACAAGACGAAATAATAAAAACACTTCTACTTAGAAACACAATAAACAAGTAATGGTTATAAAAATTTACGGTGAATTTTTTTTTTTAATATGCACATATTTTATATAGTAGGTTTAGGTTTTGGTATGTGGTTGAAATGTGATGTAACGCCATCTTCAAGCATCGAAAAGGAGATGTGACATCTCAGTTTACCCTAGCGTAAACGATTCTCTAGTTTGTTTGTTTGTAATTAAACACGAAGCTACATAAATGGATATCTGTGCTTTGCCCATCACAGGTATCGAAACGCGGATTCTGTCAATGTAAGTCTAAAGACATATTTCTGTACCACTGGGGGGGGGCAGGATTCTCTAAATAATACGTATATCAATGTATATCATACATATATTAGCTATTTATTGTTACGTACTGTTAAATTGCATGCACCACCTCATAGACCGAGTCTGGCTCAATGGTCAGTGTGCCGAACTACAAATGTGAGGACCAATGGCTGGAGTACTATTACTATGAAAGAAAAAACAACAACCTTCGTACTCCGCACTTTAATGCCATGGATGTGTTATAAGAATGACAGACAAATTCCAGTTTTAGTCTCGCAAGAATAGCTCAGAAGATGACAGTGGATGGGACTGACAAGCATCCATTGTTTTACAGTTACGAAAAAGCTACATAATGGACTATCAACGCTCAACTTACTTCGGGTATGAAAACGTAAGTTTTTACATCATATGCTCCCTGACTTACCTATGATCCAAACTGCTTGGAGTCTCTACTAGTTTATTTCTTCAAATTTAAAGATAGCTGGGACAGGTAACCCTCACGTAAATTTGTGCCTGGTAACTTATTTCACTTGTCCTTCAGAAAATGAAAACCCAAGTCTGTACAATCAACGACCGGTAACATAGTGACCAAAACATTTGAGCAGTGAGCAAGGTTATAAGATCGTCGGTTATACGAGTAGAATTAGCCCGTGACATAATATGCCTTTACTACGATGGTAATAATTTTATTTCTTCGTAACGTGGGTTAATGCAGAAAAAATGGGCTCTACACGAGAGTTATTGTTTGTTATTAAGCACAGAGCTACACAAAGGACTATCTGTGCTCTGCCCGCCACTAGAAACGTGGTTTTTTGAGTCCTCTAAAGTTTCTGTGGTCCATGCTAAACATTTTATGCCCCACAGTTTCTCACGGAATTGTAGATGTAGAATCTAAAGCAAGTTACCGTTGAGATGTTTGGATATTCCAATTTAATGTAGGTGTTTGAAATAAGTGCAAAAATAGTCATATATTAAACAAAAGTAATGAATAATCAAACATTATTGTTTTTTATTCATTCAGAAATTGATTTTTTTTAGAGGTTTTGGTTGCGTTATTTTTAAAATATTTATCAACATTAAACTTCAAAAGCATAATGACTGTAACTAATTACCCGAGATACGCCCGACCTCATCACTTTTTTGGTGCCTGTGTGTTTGGGGGGTTAGAAGGATCTTTTTCGTGGCGAACAATGAAGGCTTTCTTTTCAGAAATTTCGTTAAACGTGTCGCTCGTGTCGTAACACTTATTAAAGAGCACTCAATAATTACCGTATAAAACCTTTCTTATAAAGAGGGACATCCTTCTATACATATAAATAGGCTGATAAAGTACACGTATGAAATATTTCATTCAATATTCTGTTCTAAATAGTTGACAAAAATGTTGACTCTTGAGACTTAATTAGACGACGTTCAAAACACTTAGCAGTCAAGTTTCGACGAGAAGTATAATCTAGTGATTAGTGTGTTGGACTGTAATTTAGAGAGTCCAAGGTTCGTGCCCGAGTCAGACTGCTGAACAGATGAAGTATTTCAGCTGTGAGCACGTCATAAGAGTGACAGTCAACGGCATTATTCATTCAAGAACAACTACTTGCTACTGACAAGTTAGTTTCCATCCGTTGTGACAGATCTAAATTAAAGAACGACTTGTCTTCAACATGACATATGTCGTATTTCAGTACGTTCTGGCTGAAAATGCGAAAATACCAATAATTGATAAAAAGATCATTATAAACGGTTTATAAAAGGGTAAGAAAATTTTTAAACGCTGTTATTTAATTGATACCCCCCACTTCTATGAAATGTAAATAATTCAAAACATTTCCAGTGTTTCAAAAAGTCGGTACATTAGAAGGTTTAGATATTAATTTAAAATATGTTTAATTAATCAGATATTTACTGTTGTTAAAACTGTTGAATCATCATGTATAAGTTAACAAGCATTCTATCATCATAATGTCTAGTTAACAAACATTGTATCATCACAATGTCTAGTTAAATAACATTCTATCAAAATCATATCTAGTTGAAAAACATTGTATCATTATCGTATCTAGTGAACAAACATTCTATCAAAATCATATCTAGTTAACAAACATTCTATCACCATATCTACTTAGCAAACACTGTATCGTCATGTTTAGTTAACAACCATTGAATCATTATCATCATATCTACTTAACAAACATTGTATCAACATGTCTAGTTAACAACCATTGAATCATTATGATCATATCTACTTAACAAACATTATATCAACATGTCTAGTTAACAACCATTGAATCATTATGATCATATCTACTTAACAAACATTGTATCAACATGTTTAGTTAACAACCATTGAATCATTATCATCATATCTACTTAACAAACATTGTATCAACATGTTTAGTTAACAACCATTGAATCATTATGATCATATCTACTTAACAAACATTGTATCAACATGTCTAGTTAACAACCATTGAATCATTATCATCATATCTACTTAACAAACATTGTATCAACATGTTTAGTTAACAACCATTGAATCATTATCATCATATCTACTTAACAAACATTGTATCAACATGTTTAGTTAACAACCATTGAATCATTATCATCATATCTACTTAACAAACATTGCATCAACATGTTTAGTTAACAACCATTGAATCATTATCATTATATCTACTTAACAAACATTGTATCAACATGTCTAGTTAACAACCATTGAATCATTATCATCATAACTACTTAACAAACATTGTATCAACATGTTTAGTTAACAACCATTGAATCATTATCATAATATCTACTTAACAAACATTGTATCAACATGTTTAGTTAACAACCATTGAATCATTATCATCATATCTACTTAACAAACATTGTATCAACATGTCTAGTTAACAACCATTGAATCATTATCATCATATCTACTTAACAAACATTGTATCAACATGTTTAGTTAACAACCATTGAATCATTATCATCATATCTACTTAACAAACATTGTATCAACATGTTTAGTTAACAACCATTGAATCATTATCATCATATCTACTTAACAAACATTGTATCAACATGTCTAGTTAACAACCATTGTATCAACATGTCTAGTTAACAACCATTGAATCATTATCATCATATCTACTTAACAAACATTGTATCAACATGTTTAGTTAACAACCATTGAATCATTATCATCATATCTACTTAACAAACATTGTATCAACATGTCTAGTTAACAACCATTGAATCATTATCATCATATCTACTTAACAAACATTGAATCAACATGTCTAGTTAACAACCATTGAATCATTATCATAATAACTACTTAACAAACATTGAATCATCATCATATCCGGTTAATAAACATTCTATCATTATGCCTACTTAAAAAATATTATATCGTCATGCATGGTTAACAAAAATGTATCACCATCATCACATCTAGTTAACAACTATTACATCATCACCATCTCTGGTAAAGAAATATTGTATCACCATCACGTCTAGTTAACAAACATTATATCATCACATTTAGCTAAAATCATTATATCATCATGCCTATTTAAAAACGTATCATCATGTCCAATGAACAACCATTGTATCATCATGTCTAGTTAACAAAATTGTATGATTATCATATCTAGTTAACAAACATTGTATCAACGTATCTAGTTAACAAACATTGTATCATCATCATGTCTGGATAACACACATTGTTTCATTATGTCTAGATAAACAACTTTGTACCATCACCATGTGTAGTTGACAAACATTGTATCATCATAATATCCCGTAAAAAAACATTGTATCACCATATTTAGGTAACAAACATTGTATCACCATATTTAGGTAACAAACATTGTATCACCATATTTAGGTAACAAACATTGTATCACCATGACTACTTATCAAGCATTGTATCGTCTTGCCTAATGAATAAAGACTTTTTGATCATCATGTCTAGTTAACAAACATTGTGTCATCATCATGTGTAGTTAACAAAAATTGTGTCATCATCACACCTGATTCATAAACATTGTATCATAACAATGTATAGTTATCAAATATTATATCATCATGTCTACTTAAAAAACTTGTATCGTCATGTGTTGTAAACGAACATTGTATCATCACGTTTAATTAACAAACATTGTTTCATCATTATCTCTAGTTAACAAACGTTGTATCATTACATCTTGTTAACAAACGTTGTATCATTACGTCTTGTTAACAAACGTTGTATCATTACGTCTTGTTAACAAACGTTGT
The DNA here is from genome assembly GCF_004210375.1 of Tachypleus tridentatus. Taxonomy (NCBI): domain Eukaryota; kingdom Metazoa; phylum Arthropoda; class Merostomata; order Xiphosura; family Limulidae; genus Tachypleus; species Tachypleus tridentatus. Next base: position 207,831,056 of record NC_134837.1, read on the forward strand.
ATCATTACGTCTTGTTAACAAACGTTGTATCATTATGTCTAGTTAACAAACAGTGTATCATTATGTCTAGTTAACAAACATTGTATCATTACGTCTTGTTAACAAACGTTGTATCATGTCTAATTAATAAACATTTTATCATTATGTCTTGTTAACAAACATTATATCATCACGTCTTGTTAACAAACGTTGTATCATTACTTGTTTTTCCTTAGAGATATGTTTTATTTCCCTGTTTAATTTTATTTATTGTGTCACCTCTGTGTCTTGTGTCACATTATTATAAATACCTTTACTTATCCGTGTCTGGTTTAAAGAAGCTTCTCATTACCATGAGTTATATAAAATTATTTTTACGTATAATACCCCAGTTTATGTTTTGATTGATAGATATCACTTCGGATGGCAAGGGGCTTTCATGAAATATCGCGAGGTTAAATTGAAATTATAGTATTTTGCCTCATTGAACATCTCAAAACTCTTGCAATTAGAACTTCTGTAACGTAAAGTAGCTCACATTACTCGTAACTTTGTTGACCATTATTAGCATTTCCATTGTTTATTCTTGTGAAATATAATGATGGAACCAATTATTTGTAGCTAGCTACCTTTAGGCTTAAGTTAAAAGTAAAAGGAAATGATTTTTTCAGTGTTGTGGGTGTTTATAGAAGGTATTGAAAAGGCTTAACGTTGTATATGTACAGAATAAATTGTTGGACTTGTCTGGAAAAACGTTGGAATGTGTGGATCATTTTCTCCCTGTTTTTAATTTGATTTTGTTCGTCCAAACTGCACTTTTGGAATGTCTATGACGGAATGAGACGCTTTCCCTTTATATTGATTAGCTTACCACGTGTCCAGTTTCAGTAAAACTTCACTACTCCATAATCCCTCCCATTGTGTCCTGAAATAACAGTAGGTCTGCGACAGCTATGAGCTACATAAAACACTTGCCAAGTGGCATTATCGGACCTTGAATGGCGCTCACATACGGAATTAACTTCGTTTTGCCCATAAGGGCTAACGAAATACTATCAGCGATAAAAGATGCCCCCTCTCCCCCGAAAGATACAAACTTCTAATTCGAATCGGACAAAGGGTTTCTGTCGAAAGTATCGACAAGTACAGCTCTAGGAGAAATTTATAGACAGTCGCCCTTGGTCAAATCTGCACGAGCTATTCCTCAGTCAGCTTATAAGCCAATCAGTTGATTTACAAAAGTACTATAAAGCGTAAGAACCTAGCGAAAACGTAATAAGAAAACGGGCTATTGTACCCTCGAACACGGTGTTCGACTGATCTACAGATTGTATAGTTTTCAACTATAACACCTACAGATCTGTCAGAATGATTTGAGACTTTTGTCATACAATTCGCAGGGGCAATTTCTTAATCAACAATTAGTATTATCATCACCTGTAAAATATAAACTAATAATTATTGATATTATAATCACCTGGCCTCTTTCTTAGTGGTGTATATTAGATCATTAATATTATTTTTACTTTACTTTTTGTTTGTTTGGAACTAAGCAAATCTTCCCTTTAGTCTATGACGTCCTTTTAATCTATCAGCTCAAAAATGTATGTGTGCGTGTTTTTATAGCAAAGACACATCAGGCTATCTGCCGAGTCCACCGAGGGGAATCGAACCTCTGATTTTAGCGTTGTAACTCCGTAGACTTACTGCTGTATTAGCAGGGTACTAGCTCAAAAATTAGGGACCCCTATGCGCAGAGAAGTCCTGCGTAGCTTTTTGCAAAATTCTGAAATAAATCGAGCAATAGTGTCTAAACAAATAGTATAGCCCACAGTGACACAGTGGTACGTCTGCGTACTGGCAACGCTATAAATCGGGTTTTGATACCCGTTGTCAGAAGAGCAAAAATTGCTCATTATGTAGCTTTGTGCTTTATTTGAAACAAACGAACGAACAAAAAATATGTACTAATTTTACCCTAGATTTAGAAGTGGTGACACTTTAGTATTTCATAACTACATCTCTTCAACCTTGGACTTCTGTATCGGTTAGAAATGCCACGTCCCTAACTTGGCGTTCCCCGCAAGTACAGCAGTAAGTCTACGGAGTTACAACGTTAAAATCAGGGGTTCGATTTCTCTCGGTGTACTCAGCAGATAGCCCAATGTAGATTTGCTATAAGAAAACACACACACATATCCTAACTTGGCAAAAGTGTGCATTATGACATTTATACCATGAACTGTTGACACACATGAAAAACCATGAAATTATGTATGGTGTAATTTCCGTCCTTACATTCACTACTATTTGTAATTAGTACACCTCACATATTTCAATTAATGATATACGTAAAATCCTCCCCAGTGGCACAATGGTACATCTGCAGAGTTACACCTTTAGAAACCTGGTTTCGATACCCGTGGTAGTCAGTATAGCTTACAGTGTTTAACTTCAAATAAGCTGAGAAGAAATAATTTTACCATAATGTTTTTCTCATTCATCTTTGTTCTCCGCTAGTACAGCAATAATTCTACGTATTTACAACGCTAAAATCAGGAGTTCGATTCCCCTCGGTGGACTCAGCACATAGCCCGATGTGGCTTTACTATAAGAAAAAACATGCACACTTATCCAACTTCTTTGAGTTGTTATCTCATCATTTAGTTGTACGAAATATTTGGGTTAGTAACGGTCTTGCCTAAAACATGACTTCTTATGGTTACTAATCCGTATTTGCTTTACATGACTTTTCCCGGTTAGTAACCTGTACTTTCTATACATGACTTCAGTGAGTTAGTAGCTTAGATGTTTTCTGTTTAACTTTGAATTTGATTTCCCACTCTTTTAAAACACTGTGGCAATAAATATATCTAATTAACTTTTCTTTTATTTTAAGGAGAAGTTACGTTCTTATTGAGTAAGACCTATTTTCATTTATAAACCTATTTTAATGTGATCGTGCGTGAACAAGTAAGATTTGAAAACTTGAAAAATTGGAATATACAAATATAATACTTGAAAAATAAAAGTCTTTGTGTTTATTTTAACAAAACTTTGAGATAAAAACCACGTGGAATTAGAGAAAAGAGAAAGATTGTATAGGCCCGGCCTGGCCAGGTGGGTTAAGGCGTTCGACTCGCAATTCGAGGGTTTCGGGTTCGAATCCCCATCGCACCAAACATGCTCGCCATTTCAGCCTTGGGGGCGTTATAATGTGACGGTCAATCCCACTATTCGTTGGTAAAAAAGTATCCCAAGAGTTGGCGGTGGGTGGTGATGACTAGCTGCCTTCCCTCTAGTCTTACACTGCTAAATTAGGGATGGCTAGCGCAGATAGCCCTCTTGTAGCTTTGCGCGAAATTCTAAAAACAAACAATAAACAAAAAAGAGATTGCATATTTTCGCCACTTGGCTACTTTTAGACATTACACTAATTTTTATTGGATAACCCCAAACTTTCAATAAGTGCTATTTTCCCATTATAAAAAAAAAAAAAACAACTGCAAAGTGATCCAGTATCCGTACCTGGATCAGGATCAAACGTGGGGAGAACTGCCTCCTAATGGCCCCTCTTGTGAAAAATTTTTGTGTATTTTGGTAAATTACTTTTCGAGAAAAGCGCATGGAAAGACGGAGATACATACAAACACCTAAAATGGCTCAACTCACACACAGGTGTATCACACCAGGTGCACATGATTAGAAGATCGTTACTCAGCAGTTTGAATGAGGCTCGCCCTATTTAAACCTCAGACATCTAGTTTGGTGTGCTCCTGACTGTTGAAGTGAGAGTGAGCACCATGGTGAGAGCAAACGAGCTGTCTGAGGCCTTCAGAAAGAAAATTGTAGCAGCTTATGAGTCTGGTAAGGGATTTAAAATGATTCCAAAAGATTTTGAAATCAGCCATTCCACTGTCCGGAAAATAGTCAACAAGTGGAGGGCTTTCAAAACAACTGCCAACATGCCTAGGTCTGGTCGTCCAAGCAAGTTCACCCAAGAGCAGACCGCAAGATGCTAAAAGTGGTCTCCAAATACCCTAACATGTCATCACGGGACCTACAGTAGGCTCTGGCTACTGTTGATGTGAAAGTGCATGTCTCTACAATCAGAAAGATACAACACAAGTTTAACTTGCATGGGAGGTGTGCAAGGAGGAAACCTTTGCTCTCTAAAAGAAACATCAAGGCCAGACTGAAGTTTGCCAGAGAGAATGTAGACAAAGACCAGGACTTCTGGAATAATGTTCTTTGGAACCTCATACCAACTGTGAAGCATGGAGGTGGAAGTGTCATGGTTTGGGGTTGCTTTGCTGCAGCAGGATTTGGACAGCTCATAATCATGGAATCCACCATGAATTCTACTGTGTATCAGAGGGTGCTTGAGGATCATGTGAGACCATATGTACGAAAATTAAAGCTGAAGCGGAACTAGACCCTGCAACACAACAATAACCCAAAACATACCAGTAAATTCACCAAGTACTGGCTGAAAACTAAGAAACAGAGAGTCCTGGAATGGCCGAGTCAAAGTCCAGATCTTAATTCCATTGAGATGCTATGGGGTGACTTGAAACGGGCTGTACATGCAAGAAACCTCTCAAGCATCTCACAGATGAAAGAATTCTGCATTGAGGAGTGGGGCAAACTTTCTTCAGACTGATGTCAGAGACTGGTAGATGGCTACAAGAAGCGTCTCACTGCAGTTATTTCAACCAAAGGGGGTAACACTAGCTATTAGGGGGTAGGGTGTCCTAACTTTTTCCTCAGTTAGAATATGCATTTTTGTAGAATCACATTTACAAAAGATCTTGAAAAGTCTTTTCTTCAGTTTTAATTGTTTAGTTATATTCCTATGATCTCTCAGTATTGTTGAAATTCAGATTAAATATCTATATATTCAAAAATGTTACAAAAATATACACGCTTTCATAGGGTGTCCTAACTTTTTCATATGACTGTATATTATGTCATCTGTTGCGTGGTAACGACTTGAAAGAAATGTATGCTTTTCGTCTTGCCCTAAGCGTTTTCTAACCCTAATTCTTTTCTTTATAAACTATTTTTAACCCTAATTCCAAGATTATTTCACACGAGAGTAAGAACTGTGGAATGATTAAGAGTGGAAATTACAAAAAAAAATATTTTTGTAAAATATTTTGTAAAAAAAACACTTTTTTTTTGGGGGGGCGAGTGTAATAACGGACACAAAATGACCCTGGAATTGCAAGTACACCCAATTCCCCAGTGTACACAATCAGAACTAACGTCTAGTGGACAGAGCCACGGTTAATAACGAACACGTGTGATCCGAATTCTTTGCACAAGCACAACTGTGCCAACCAATAGCGTAGGGACTTTGTCCAAGAACATGCTCTTTCACCTCTTCTAACTAGGTGCTCGGTCGTATGAAAGTCTGTATGCTGTTCCATCTAGATCTCAAGGATATTGATACTTTCTTTTGATACACCATAACAATTTTCTTATTACTCGTTGTTATGGCTTCTTTACCTTTTCGAGTTTTTAATTAGCTGCAACTATACACGTTGTCAGGCAAAGTACAGAGGAAAGCGACCTCTTATTGGAAACTTTACTACGTATGTGAGACCCCAGCTCTTGGATAAATTATCACAGGTTTGTCGTAATGATGAGTAGCGAGAAGCGTAAAGAAAAAAAAAAAAGGTTAATTAATAATTCGAGGTTCCACTGGCATTTTAATCTTATTACTACCAGAGGCGATGTGACGTTCCCGTCCACCTATGATTGTTGAAGAAGAAACTTATGGCTAAGGGGCCTGGCTTTAAGTCACGTGCTGCAAGGTAAACACGTAAGGAAAAAAAAAGGCAGTAACACATTTATTAGGCCTTCAGGCAAGTCGTAAGAACTATGTAATAAAAATATTGCTAACGATCGGTCTGTAGTCATATGGCTTGTCGCATTAGCTGCAAAGGTCAGCTTCTTATCGGCTTTTCATTAACGTCTCTTAGATTCGACAATCTGGCATATTTGACATCAAGTGAATCAACTAGTACATGCATGATGTCGAGAAACCCGCTTGAAGTAAAAACGTGTTCTAAAAACGGCTGGTGTGAGTAATAAAACTTTTACTAAAATAAAGTACAGAACAACGTTTCGACCTTCTTGAGTCATCTGCAGGTTAACAAAAAAACTGAAGAACAAATAATCTTTGTTAACCTAAAGATGATCTAAGAAGGTCGAAAGGTTGTTTTGTGGACCCGGTATGGTCAAGTGGTTAAGACACTAAACTCGTAATCCGAGGGACGCGAGTTACAATCTGCGTCACACCAAACATGTTCGCCTTTTCAGGCGTGGGGGCGTTATAATGTGACGGTCAATCCTACTATTCGTTGGTAAAAGAGTAGTCCAAGAGTCGGCGGTGGATGGTGATGACTAGCTGCCTTCCCTCATGTGTTACACAGCTCAATTAGGGATGGCTAGCGCAAATAGCCCTCGTGTAGCTTTGCGCGAATATCAAAACAAATTGTACTTTATTTTAATCAAAATTTTAATACCCACACCGGCCGTTTTTAGAACACAAATAATACACAGACCCTTCTAGTGTACATATATATGAGAGTTTAAAATAAGATAAATGTTATTAAGTCTCTTTCCAGAAATAAAATAAAAAGCAACAACAATATAGAATTGAAATATTCAAACATGAAAGTTGAAACGGAGATTACAAGTGAAACGACGTTAGGCCTTTTTCTTCCTCTTTATTCATCCGCTAATTTGAAAATAACTTAAGTAATATTCAGTATATTAGTGAGCACTAATGACTATTTAACAATGTAAAACATAAAATAAACGCATATTTCATGTTGTTTCAACGGAAAAATACCAATTTATCTAACTAGATTGTAAACAGCTTAGATGGCGCTTTTTGCGAACTTCAATTTATGCTGAATATTATTCCTTTAAAACCAATTGGAGATTTTTAAAAGCTAGAAGTACACAAAGTAAACTTAAATTTAGACTAATATTTCATTGAAGAACTTTTGGTGTGAAAATTGATGAATTTAATTCAGAAAACTGGTCCCGTTAGAATAGTTATGACGTAATACTTCCATTTCCAGTCTCATACGGGCCTTTCAGTCTGCTGCACTGCGAAAGAGAATTATACGTTTTTTACACACTCGCCTACAGTCATTTCTGTTGCAAATACATCAATCATGCTCCTCTCTTGAAAGTCAAGAAATGATTTAGGTTTCTTTAAGACCAGATTCTAGGGGGAACAGTCATAAATAGTAATGTTACGTTTTTTTTTGTATTTTTTTAATGACTACTTTCGGTAACCTGCAACACGACGCTACAATTTATGATTACGCTTAGACTATAAATACTTCTCAACCATTATTTTGAGTTTTATCTTGAATTATTTAGTGGAATTTTTATTTAATTCTTTATAACTGATCTCTGAAACTTATTCGACGACCCCTTCCGGGTAATGTTACCGACAGAGGGCGTGAAATAGTCCTTTCCTTGTTAAACCATGAGAAGGACTCACAGTATCAATCTCCTGCCGCAGGCCTACCCATCATGTGGCCCGATAAGTGAAGTCTTGTCAGGAGGTTCCATGTTATTGTCTGATTTATGTCAACCACTCCTTACGAGGGGGAAGGGGTAGCAATGTCATCTGATTCTGCGGGAACTTAAGCTGTGAAAATTCTTCATCTGATTCAGCGGGAACTTAAGCTGTGAAAACTCTTCATCTGATTCTAGGATTTCTCAGCACATTTAATGCTCGCTTTCATTATCTCCTTAATTTCATAAATTGTATTAAATGGTAAGTTCGTCTGTCATCACAAACAGTATTATATTTTACTAAGTGTAGCAGCAGTTTGGAGGATAAAATGATATTGTGTCCAATCAGTCACAGATACTGCGACAAAAATTGACATCAACGACAAATTGAATGTTTGAATAATTCTCTTACCAAACAAAGACTATTACAGAGCAGTGGGAAAGCCTCGGTATAAACTACAGAGGAAAAGTTTACTAAAAGTTCAAAGTTCACGATACAACAACATAAACTATAGGGGGAAAATTTACTCCGAGTTCAAAGTTCACAACCCAGAACTTAAATTATGGGGAGAAGTTCACTCAAAGTTTAAAGTTTACAATTCGTAATATAAACTATGGGGGAAAATTCATTCAAAGTTCAAAGTTCACGACCCAGAACATAAATTATGCTCATGATCTGCAATATAAACTATGGGTGAAAATTCATTCAAAGTTCAAAGTTCACGACCCACACCGGTGGAGCGAACGCAGATACCTTGTTGTGCAGCTTTTCACTAAAACAAACATTTCGATTAGTTAACTCATATTTTGCAAGCTTTATTACCATTTAACTATCTTCACTTCACAGAGCTGATGAAAGCTTCTCGTCTTGACATCACAAAATCAAATCAGTCCGGTATTGGTCAAGTTGGTGTGTCACCATTCAACTTTCATTTATATTTTAAAATAAAGTATGGACTTCAGCGAACATTCGTATTTTCCAAGCTGCGATTTTAAACGACGGATTTTAATTTTAGTCGAACAACTGAGTAACTAAACTTCGTGGTGTTCGAATTTTCAGAAAGTTATATATTATAACAAACAAACAGAAGCATGTTTCAAAATTAATCAGTTACGTTTGCCCTTTCTTATTTTTTGCCCTCCCATTCTATAATGGCTCAGCAGTAAGTCTGTAGACATACGACGCTAAACTTGGGTTTAAATACACTTACTGGGTACTTTGTTTTGAATTTTGCGCAAAACTACACGAGGACTATCTGCTCTAGCTGTCCCTAATTTTGCATTGTAAGACTAGAGGTAAGGCAGCTAGTCATCACCACCCGACGCCAACTCTTAGGCTACTCTTTTACCAATGAATAGTGGGATTGACCATCACATAATAAAGCCCCCACGACTGAAAGAACAAGCATGTTTTGTGTGATAGGGATACGAACCCGCGATTCTCTTATTACATGTAAAGCGTCCTTTAACCACCTGGCAGTCCATTTTGTAAATTTGGGTCTAACAAGAAACAAAATAAACTTTCTTTGTTTTTAATTATTATTAGTGTTAACATTTTTTGTTTGTTTTCAACTGCTGTTACCTCTAAACAAGGCAAATGAAGTACATTAAGATTCGAACTATGATACTTTAGGCTTAATTATTATCTATGTGATATTAGTATCAACAACGACTGTTAGAAAAAGAAGGGTGGAGTCACATTTACTAGAATAATAACAGTGAGTTTTAAATCTTTTTTTACATCACTCAGTCCTCGTGTTTTGTTTCCATCATACATAAACAGTAGAACCAATTCAATGAGGCATTTGACTCAGATCTCCTGATCTCAGATCTAAAAGATGATGGCCGTACGTTATACCATTATCCGGGGTCAATAGAGAACACCTAAGATCTTTCCCAGCCGCATGGGTCTTAATACAAGCGATATAACCATAGATATTTCGGATCATAGCAATTTGGTAGTCAGCTGAAAATCAAACCAGATTTACAGACAAAGTACAAATAAAAACAATACAAGTTTGTTTGTTTTTTATTAAAGAGACAGTAGAGTAGTTTTATCTGGTTATATGAGAAACATGGTCTGTTTGAAAACGTCATCAAACTTTTGTCCAATCAGATGTCACAGCGAAACCCAAAGGGCAGTCCCAAGATAATTACCTCCTGGCTGAAGAGACTTAAAAGGCACCAGGGGATACAACCTTAGATGCGAAGTTTCGAACTTGTAACTGTTCGCTATTGGAGCCTCTAAACAGATAGATACTTACTGAAGCGTACGTGACTGCCGAGCCTAAATCTGCCGGAATATTTTTTAAAGGCGCCACTTTTGTCAACTTTCTGCTCAAATGAATATATGGAATAACTACTTTGTACGAGTTCCTGTTTTCAACAGTTACCACTTCGTATTCTTCTATTTACTGCCACGATACCATCTCTCTGGAAGTGAGGAGAATTCTATGTTCAGGGATTAGGGCCTCAGTAATAATAAGGGGGAAACGAAGTGGTACCCCTTCCTTGTCTTGTCTGATAACCGATTCGAAGAAACCATGAGAAGAGAAGTTTCCAAAGTTGTTGAACGGCAAGCTAATCTCAGTTTGTGAAATAAATATCGTATATGGATGTGGTAACATAAGTTACAGTCACATACATATCTTTTACATAAGTTTCATGACGCCATGCAAAAATAGTGTAATTTAGATACAATGTATCGAAGTGTTATAACTTCGTATAAAAATATGATTATAAAATATGGTATATTAAAGTGTTATAACGTTATGTGAAATACAATTTTCTTTTAAATATGATATACTGATATGTTACAAAGTTATACAAAAGTAACATAACTTAGATACGATACATCGAAGCGGTGTGACGTGATATAGAAAAATAGTTATTTATATATACTTAAATGTTGCAACATTACGAAGAAGGTATAACAACTTACATATCTTTCACCGTTGGGATATTAATTCATACAGAACACCAACAAATTCATAAAGCTGTACCACAGTTATTCAGGTATAACTCAATATTTGTATCATATGCTCTACGAATTACGTATCAAAAGTGACCGAAGATAAAAGCGCCTCGAAGTTCAACTCCGATTGGTTTATTTGGTGATCACGTGAAAAACATACTGAAATATATTTAGGACTAAATATTCTTTATTAATTTAAAATAGTATTTGAAATCTACGAAGAAAATTGTAGCTAGTACGATGTATACACAAACATACAAACTTAAACTTTAGAACTTAACTTTGGCGACATTTCACGTTTTTGATAATACAATTATTTTTTGAAACTGGGTTATCCAAATTAAATATAGCATGACACAAAAGTCTTCAACCATCATGGTTTAACAAAGGGATGTCGATTTTCTACCCACTTGTAGAAAAAAATATATATATGTAAAATCGGTCGTTTGGGTTGAGAAATTTTTTTACGTAGAGGAGCGAACAACGTTTCGACCTTCTTCGGTCATCGTTAGGTTCACAAAGAAAAAAAAGAGGTAACTGATCACATGTTTGAAAGGGATTGTGTAACTGAGTGTCAGAATGTAGAGGGCGCGCTTAGATGTTTGAATATATAATTTTATATTATTTATTACATATTTTTAACATAGATATAAAGGTGTTCCTTTGTATTGGTTTATTTTGGGCTTGAGTTGTTGTATAAGTAAGGCTTCTTTAACTTTGCGTTTGTTTATGTTTGTTTCTGTATTTAGTATTTGACACAACATAACCACAGAAATCACTCAAATCTTCCAACGTAAGAGAATGACTGTCACTCTTCATTTAATTAGTATCCTTTAGTATTATCAAGCCCATAAAATTAAAGCAATTAATAAAAACAGAAGTAGGGGAAACTGTAATGACACGGCAGTAACTAGGGTACGAACTTAAGGGGAAACTGTAATGACACGACTGTAACTAGGGTACGAACTTAAGGGGAAACTGTAATGACACGACTGTAACTAGGGTACGAACTTAGTCAAATTATAAATTAAATTCTGAAACAAACAATCGGTTTTTATTTTAATATATTTTCTTTCGTGTGTCTGTCAGTCAATATCTATCTGTCTGACGTAATTATAATTACAGCATTGAATAAGGTAACTTTTGTTTTCAAATTTTCATTTTTTTTTGTAAGAAAAAAAGAAAGAATTAGTTCTGCATTCGTCATCAAAAACCAGACTTTAGTTTTTCGGAACCGATTCTATACTAGTGTTATAAGGCTAGCGTTCAACCTGTCTGTCTATCTATCTTTTTTTAACTTCATGAGTATTTTTTTAGCTGTACGTCTTTTTGCTATTCGTATATAAATAGGCTGTTTATGCAGTTGTTTATTAATTTCCATCTGTTTGTCATTTTTAAAATAAAGCTTTCATAATAATATTATCTGATAATTTCCAATAAATAGTTAAATATGACACCAAAGTTCAGAGACTATTTACTAAAACGTTACTGATTAAAATAATATTCTACTTGTGAAGATTTTAGTCCTTGCATTGTTAAATTTGCTTGATTTACTATTGTTCTGTAATATATGGCATTGTTAACTTTTACTCTATTTACTATTGTTTTATATTATATCGCATAGTTAAACTTTTACTGGATTACTATTTTTCAATATTATATGCGCGTGAATGTGTTATACCTGTCGAATTTTTGTTCTAAACGAGTTTCGTAGATCATGAATGTTACTCGGTGGGACAGCGGTAAGTTTATCGACTTACAAAGCTGAATGTCGAGGTTTGATTCTCCGCGTTGGGCACAGCCCAGAGCCCCAAATGACTTTGTTTTAAAACGAACGAACAGATTATGAATTAGTTTATCACTACCTGAATAAAACTCAGCTGGAACACTTTTGGGACCGTTAATTAATTTTATGAGCATGAAAATCGCCCTAGTCTAATGCCTTTCAAAAGCTTTATATAAGCATCGCTTTTAATCTAGAGGGACACCCAAAATACTGTAAGAAAAGTCTGGGAGTCTGCATGAGCAGAATATTTTGTTTTAAAGTCTATGAAGGGTGGTTGACGGTAGCACATGACATACATTGTAGACAGTGTTTCACGATACTTTATATTGTAAACCGGACTCGCTCACTCGGTGTTTGTGAATTATTAACGTAAATCTTTAGGAGAAAACATTTGATCAAAAACTCCAAACGCAGGAAGAAGACTTAATAGCACGCGCCATTTGGTTGACTTCCACACGCTCATTATTCATTATTCATTCTTCTATTCTCTTGTCTTCAAATATCCGGACTTATCCGTAGGAGTATACTGCTTTCATCTCCTTGGCTGTTTTCTTTTTCCATCTTCTTGTCGTCCTACTAAGTAATTCATTGGAAGCACAGCAAGTTTTCAGAGGCACCTACTGAGTTAAACACATGTCTCAACTATCAACCGCTAGAGAGCGCTCTCCACTTAACAGTTCGACCTGAGAGAAAGATATATCTTATTCAGTTTCTTTGCTGTTTCGGAAATCGGTACAAATTTACCAACCAAGGGCTATCCACGCCCCCAATCCTCTAAAATATGCGAACTTAGAGAGCAAGTAGCGAAACAGCAACCTTCGCCAATTTTATGAGCCACCCTAACCGAACGGTAGGATTTGACTGTCACTCTGATAACACATCCTCGACTCCCCAAAAACAAACGATTTTGTCTAAAATTAAATGCGGATTCTGAATCTTCGAATTCACGGTCCTATAGAATAATTTCGGATTCACTCTCCCCTTTTAGTTTGCATGTACAATTTAACTTCAAACGTTGTACAAACATTGTTAGTTTATTAGTTTGTTTGTTTCCTAATTAGTAGTATAGTTTCATTTAATAAGTTCACATTGTACGGAATAGCCCACAGTGACTAAAACTTAAGATGTAAACAATTAATAAAGAAAAGTAGTTTGTTTTTTCCGTTAACCAGCGAACTATCTTTGGGTGAATGTGACTCTCTTTCTTTTGTTTCTCCATCTTAACTACCAAACTAAGAGTTTGGCTTGAATTTCGAGCAAAGTTACACGAATTATAATGTTACGAACAATCCCACTATTAATTGGTATTCTTACAATGCTAAATGAGGGACGATTAGCCGAGAGGCAGCTAGTCATCACCACCCACCACTTATTCTTCGGCTACTCTCTTTTACCAATGAATATTGAGATTGTACGTAACATTATAATATCCCCAAGGCTGAAAGATCGAACATGTCAGGTTGGACGGGGATTCGAATCCATGATCCTCAGAATGCTAGTCACGTGCTCAAATCACATAGCCATGTCGGACCTAAACTTTAAGCTGTTGAATAAGTTTGTTTGTCTGTACCTAACTAAAAAGGTACACACAATGGGCTATCTGTGCTCTGCCCATCATGGGTATCGAAACCCGTTTTCTAGCGTTGTAAATACGTAGACAATCGGTTGTACCTCGGAAGAAGCCAATTTGAGGGGTTATAACTGTGTCAACACTGACTCACATTACTGTTAAAACCCACGAGTCAGGAACAACCACCCATCACTATATAAAAATAAAAGAGCTTCGACTCACGTAGTAGGTGTAATAGTCACACCACCCTTCTATGAATTTAAGAAAAACAGTTATACATATAAGAACCCGGTATGCACTGGTGATCAGGGAACTCGACTCTTAATCTCTGAGTCGTGGGTTCGAATCCTTTCACTGAACATGCTCGCCCTTTTAGACGGGGGGCATTATGATGTCACGGTCAGTCCCATTATTCGTTGGTAAAAAATAGTTGGAAAGCTGGCGGTGAGTGACACTGGATGTCTTGACTTCCTTCTAGTCTATCACTCCAGAATTAGGACGATCATTCTCCGACAGACTTTGCGTAAATTTACGCACAAGTTTACAAAAACAATTACCAAAAATAAAACTAAACTGTTTAACCCTAACAGACTCAAATTCTGCTTTTCAATCACTTTCTGATGCTGGTAGATAGAGCACAGATAGCCCATTGTGTGTACCTTTGTATTTAACTACCAACAAACAACTTTATTACCAGACCTATTCTTTAAGACCGTCTTTTTTGTTTCCCAATCACTTTAACAGTTTTGAAATCTAATCCCGCCAAATGTCACCCCCTCTTTCGTCTTACATAGCAGAACTAAATAAGTTCTAAAAAGAAATATTCTTGCTTGTCATATTGAAAATATCCGGATTTTTAGTCTTGCTTTCTGTTCCTAATGTCTAATACTTGGAAAAAGACCATCTGGAGATACCAGGTGATGACCCTCCAGTGCCACTGCAGTATATCTACAGTCTTACAACTCTAGAAACCGGGTTTCGATACCAATGGTGGCAGGAGCACAACCGAACAAACAGTCTGCTTTAAACATAAGTCAATCATTGCTTTGTTGTTTGCCTTTTTTCTTGTATATTAACAATAAATTGACTAACAACGCATGGATTTGATCAACATTTTAGAAAACATACGATCTCTTTAGTTTCTAGTCTGAGGAATCTTTTTTTTTGGGGGGGAGGTCATTTGTTCTCAGTTGCTCGCTTTCCTCTTAAAACAAATGGAACTCATCTATTTTACAAAGACTCTCCATTTCAGTGGACACGCTAGCTACTTAATGATCTGGATCACCCTTAATTACGGCTGGACATAATAATAGCCACACGATGAGCACGTGCACAGCTGGGTACAAATTCTTAGGGTTAAGCTTTCTTCGAACGTTGAGCTCTTTTTTTTTTGGCCAGCTTCATCATCTCTCATTTATGTGAAATAAACTTAATTAGACAGATTGATTGTTAGGTAAGGGGTGATAAATAACTCAATCTCTTCAGTCGAATTCCACGTTCAAATTTACTTAACTATAACACAGGAACCTGAGGATTAGGATACACACAACAGAATAAAACACGAGCAAATAATGGTTAAAACTACACAACAGAATAAAACACGAGCAAATAATGGCTAAAACTACACAATAGAATAAACACGAGCAAATAATGGCTAAAACTACACAACAGAATAAAACACGAGAAAATAATGGCTAAAACTACACAACAGAATAAAACCACCAGCAAATAATGGCTAAAACTACACAATAGAATAAAACACGAGAATATAATGGCTGAAACTACACAACAGAATAAAACACGAGCAAATAATGGCTAAAACTGCACAATAGAATAAAACACGATCAAATAATGGCTAAACCTACACAATGAAATAAAACACGAGCAAATAATGGCTAAAACTACACAACAGAATAAAAGAATGCGAAATACGTAACGTAATAAAAAGTAAGTAATATGAGATACACAGTACAATACAAGGATTAAAAGCTCTAAAAATATATTCGAAAGAAAACGAATCAACGCATTAAGCGCTCTGCCTAATATTCAGATATAAATATTGCTAAGAGGCTTGCAATAAAGTAATTAACATTTATGTTATATTAAAAAGTTTTAATAGGGGGTTCTGCTTCACTTAAAAACGCTAAACGGCGAAACCCCAGAAAGTACTTATAAATAATAATATGAAAGAAAAATGTGAAAAGAAACAAAACGTGTGTAGAAGTTTAACAAACAGGAACTGAATGATACTTTATAAGTTTATTCCAAGTAGTTTTCGTGTTTTAAAACTCGTAAAGATGTCTTCAATTAAAACAAAAAGGACGTCTACAGTGGCTTTTATCTGCTCCCAAGCCTTAACTAAGCGGATTTCACTTGCTCTAGTTCTATTGGGACGATCGTGTGGGCTGAATTATAAACACAGCTAACAGTTGGTCATTAGTAAGCTTTCTGAAAGTGCTTACAGTTTTATTGTTTCGGATGTTCGTGTATATTAATGGAGACTCGAGAGGAAATACTATGTAATTTTGTTTCTTTCAGTGCAAAGATACAGAATAGACTTTTTGGTGATGCAGGGATCGAGTCCGTAACCCTATGGTATTAGAGGAAACGTTTGTTGGTTTTTGTTTTTGAATTTCGCGCAAAGCTGCACGAGAGCTCTCTGCACTAGCCGCCCTTACCTTAAAATAAGACTAGAGGGAAGGCACCTTGTCATCACCACTCACCGCCAACTGTTGGGCTACTCTTTTACCAACGAATAGTGTGATTGAAAGTATGTTATAACCCCCACGGCTAAAAGGGAGAGCGTGTATGGTGTGACTGGGATTCGAACCTGCGACCCTCAGATTATGAGTCAAGCACCCTAACCACCTGGCCATGCAGGGACCCAATGAGGAATTGAAGCGGATCAACACACTCTGTAAATATTTAGCTGTAAGATTTAACAACAGAGGTTCACAAGTACGTTAGTAATATAGGATTGAAATAGAGGCCATGTTCTGTCGAAAGCTTGTTCATCTGAACCGAAAACTAAGCTCAATGTTGCACTTACTATATAAGGGATGGAAACAAAGAGAAGTATGAGTAAATATTGCCTGGTTGTCTAATGTGTTTTCATATAAGTTTTCTTAACGTTGGAAACTTTCCGACACAACTCTACTGCCACCTAGTGTATAACGACTGTCGCGCCACCTGGTAGCTTCCTTCTAACCGTTACTCAGTGCAAGTTCTTTAAATTCTGACCTATGCTTCCTCTTGCACTCAGATATGCAGTATTGATATTGTTACAGCTGTGGTCTTGTTTGTCACGTTGAAGCAGGTTTTTTTCGGACTTATAGCGCTAGAAACAGGGTTTCGATACCCCTGATGGGCAGAGCACAGTCAGCTCATTAGGTAGTTTTGTGCTTAACTTCAAATAAAAAAACAAATTAACTAAAGAAGTAGATTTTGTAAACTCATAAAACAGCCATTTTACTGGCCATTCTGGCTAATGCATAGGTCGCACATATGTGACATTTCCACCAGAGGAGGGGTCGTCACTCATCTGTAATTTGTTTTCAAAACTCGAGTGCTTGTCTAACGATCATTAGGAAAGGAAGTGATGCATTGTTATTAGGCACTCCTGACACGGAGCTAGGAGCCGTCGCAGATGAGTGAACAGGTGGAGACAGTTGCTAAGCCCCCTCTTTTCGCCTTTTATTATGTTCTGGGATGAATTCAGTAACAAGTAATGGTTCACTCCATATCGACATTTTGTTTTAGAGAGGTAGGTAGGTGGGAATGGTAGAGAGTACTGAAAGGAAGGCTGATAAGTGTGGATTAAGTTCGACTTATAAGCAGTGGGTCTTTCCCGACTTTTCTCCAATCGACACAAACTTAGTTAGGCCCTGAACAAACCTAAGCCTAGATAGCACTTCTCAAGCGCCTCTTACTGAAAGGGGTTGTTAGCAAGACTCATAGACAAATAACTACTAGTTTATGAAGCCTTCAACTGAGATCTGAATTAATCAGTAAATAGACTCCACGTCGCCGGAAGTAACACAAAACGGTTTCATTTCATTGCTAAATTGAAGTCCATTTGAAAAGGACGTCTAATTTCAATGGCTACATACCCACCATTTTTTTTCATTTAGTCACAACAACTCTATCTCGTACCCTCGTTAGGAGAGACAGAACTAGCAATAAACCAATCAAAGCGCGGTGGACCGGAGAAGCTTTCAATCAACTTTTGGAATAGCCTTTAACAATGACAAGGAACTGGTTGTCATTACTGGTAATGTTTCATTCTGGTTGACTCCACTTCTTACATTCTTCTCCGAGATTACAGTTTAATATCCACTGATTAATGGCTCTTTTGTGTCGTGGTTTGGCTCCAAAGCGACACGTGGCTATTCGTGAATTTTCTGCATTTTTTATTTTCTATTGACAGCTTAATGTTAACTCTTATTAATCGCACATTGAAAACTGTATTTTTATTCGTTTTCCTGGAAAGTAGTTTACTGTTGTTTTTTTATCTACTAATACACTTAACATTTCTGAGAATAGAGGGAGATTAATATTTTTTTATCCATCTACTCATCCCTTCTGAAGGGTTTGTAATTATGGAATTTAATACGAATTTCACTGAGACATTATTTGTCCATTCTCTTTTATATTCTGCTATTTATTAGACATTTTGATATTATTTGCGATACGTTGGGTGCTTTAGACTCTGCAAGAGGAATTTAAAATAATTGAAGCACATATTTATACACTTATGACTTACTCAGGTTTCTAAAATTTTCGCTGGCGTTATATCTAGCAAGCAAAGTTGGTCTACATTTTTAGATACTAGTTATTAAAAAGTTAGTTAAGTGTATCGAACTTTAAATTATTGAAATTTAACAATCAGGTATTCAGACTATTAATAAAGAATTAGTCAACTACATTACATCTGTCATACTGGTGCCAACGAGGCTTTTCGTATAATATCAGAGGTCGTCAGGTTTGGTTTGAATTTCGCGCACAGCTACTCGAGGACTATCTGCGCTAGCCGTCCCTCATTTAGCAGTGTAAGACTAGAGGGAAGGCAATTAGTCATCACCACCCACCGCCAACTCTTGGGCCACACTTTTACCAACGAATAGTAGGATTGACCGTAACATTATAACACCCTCATGGCTGAAAGGGCGAGCATGTTTCGTGTGATGGGGATTCGAGTGCCTTAACCGCCTGGCTATGCCGGGTCAAGTCGTCAGCACTGCTGCGACAGTATTGGTTCAGACAATATTTATTTCAGTAAGTAACTTTATAGAAACAACTACGGTATGAACTGGATTAAGCCGGTGAGAACATTTCTTAAAATAATTTTATTTATGCTACAAAACGTCAGACTTAGGGTTAAGAATTTATTTTAAACTGCTTTTCTCTCCGTTTGAAAGACCAACCACTTCGTCGTGTCTGGTATTAATTAGTATATGACGAGGCCTTGGAACTACAGAATAAAGAAACCAAAACCTAACTGCGACGAGAGTTACGTATCACGAGACAAATGTGATTAGAAAAAAAGCGTAGAAAGTCATGGACCTTTGTTTGTTTATTGAATTTAATACCCTATAGTATTAACACAGAGGAAGTATTTGTTGTGTTTTTTTTTTTAATTTTGAGCAAAGCTACATGAGGGCTATCTGCGCTATCCGTCCCTAATTTAGCAGTGTAAGACAACTAGTCAGAAACACTCACCGACAACTTTTAGGCTACTCTCTTTCACCAAAGAATAATGGGATTAACCATCATATTATAACGCTACCCACAGCTAAAAGGGTATAGCATGTTTGGTGTAGCGTGGATTCGAACCCGCGACCCTCAGATTACAACTGAAGTCTTGGGCCCTTAGAAACGGCAGGATTATTTACAAAGTACAATAAGCAGAGCTGCTGCTGTATTGTCCGCTTGTGCACCAATTTAATGAGTTTGACTTATACGTTACATTATTTGCTAATATAAATCACATGTTGCATTTAAAATTATACATTAGGACGTCCACATAAATTACTCAATGCTGTATCTAGACTTTTACGACATTAGAACACCCACATGAATTACTGAATGTTGTATCTAAAATTTTACGAAATTAGAATGTCCTCATGAATTACTGAATGTTGTATCTAAAATTTTACGACATTAGAATGTCCTCATGAATTACTAAATGTTGTATCTAAAATATTACAATTAAAAGGGTATTACTGTACAGAGACATGGAAAAGCATTGTTCAGCATTTGTTGAAAGGGTGTCAAAATGCGTTGACAAATCAAGTGCGTTTGAAGCGTAGTGACATAACAGGCCGCGAACGCACAAGAGATCTGATGATCGATATCTTCGCGAGAGCAACACGCGCCAGCACGTGGTAGTGCTCGAGGGACAGAGAGATTAATTGGTTCATAAATATGAACATGAAAGATGAACTTAGATTAATATTGTACATTGTCATTCACCGTTACGGCTCAGCGCTAGGACCAATCATTGAGATTTATGAAGCGTGGGTACAGTGTTGTACAGACGGAGTGTTCGTGTCACATTCACAGAAAACGGCAATTTTAAGCCTGAAATGAAGCTCAGTTACTATTCATCTTATAAGGAATCAATTTTTTAGCCTTGGTTCAGAATATATAACCAGAACTTAAAGAAAAGAAACCTAGTGTTAAATAGATAGAAAGAGAAACTTACAGAGAGACATACAAAAAATAGACAGATGAACAAGCAGATAGATAGGTAAGTAGACGGACATACAGATAGATAGGTAAGTAGACTATAGATACACAGACAGACAAACAGATAAATATAAGGATAGACATAGAGATAGATAGATAAAAGGACAAACAGACAGCCAGATAGATAGATGAATAGACAGACACAGGTAGAATGATTTGCTGAATAGAAGGTCTACTTAAATGTAACTGGCTTAGGTTACGTGCGGAACCACTAGCGACTTCCTCAACTCGCGATTCATGTCTTATTCTAGTTTCCTCGCGCTTAATGTGTTTATTTTTACTTTCTGAGATCTGCCCAAGAGGATTTATTTATAGATAATATACAGTTAATTTATGGCAAATTTCTTACTCCCGATATGTTATCGGTTAAACGACTTTAACACGAATTAAGAAGGATGAATAGACAGGTCGGGAAGGAAAGAAAAATGCCCGAAGAAATATTCTAAAGGCTCACTTGGAAAGAGACATTAGGAAGAGGAAAGTATAGCGGAAAAATGACACTTCAGCCTCTCTTTCTAAGCCTCAAGGGTCTGTTGGGAGATGTAAAATTCGTGTCGACCATATTGGCTGCAGTCACACGTTGTTTGTTCTAGAACATTCTTTCAGTCCATCAGACGTGTATATAGATATATATTTTTACTATTCATACAAAAGTCAACAAATCTTATAGCGATTAACACCGATGCTGAAAGAAGTTTGGAAGCCGACAGGAATCGGTCTACCAAACGAAAACTTAACCTTTGTTTCTACGGCAAATGGACTTTTATTTGGACTCAATATAAATAGAAAGTTTAAAAGTTTGCACTTAGATAGCCGTACCAACTTTATGTTCAGAACGTTCTAACAGGGAGGTTAATTGTTTTGTATTGTGCTCAGAAGTTTTATGCTGAACGCGCTGGGCTTTCTTGTTTCGCAGCAAGTGCTCGTTGTTTGTTTAACGCACAATTATTGTTGGGAAACGATGTTTAGATTAACAACAGTGGAACAATACGAAGTTTATATTGTATTGCAATATACATTTTTCAAAGTAAATAAGATTAGGTTTTAGAACACGACGTTTCAATCACTTAATAATGACCGAAACGTTGTAGCTGTTATAAAAACTAATTTTAAAAGCAGTAAATCCTAATAAAGTACACGTTATTAATATTGTTTGTTCGTTTTTGAATTTCATGCAAAGCTACACGAGGGCTATCTGCGCCAGCCGTCCTTAATTTAACAGTGTAAGACTGGAGAGAAGGCAGCTAGTCATCACCACCCACCGCAAACTCTTGGGCTACTATTCTACTAACGAAAAGTGGGATTGACCGTCACATATAACGTTCCGATGGGAGGAAGGGGCGAGCCTATTTGGTTCGACGGAGATTCGAACCCGCGACCCTAAGATTACGAGTCAAGCGCCTTAACCACTTAGTCATTCCGGGCCCTTTACTATTAAGTAAACTCAAAATAAAACTATTAGAAATACCAAATTTATGTAGGTATAGTTTCGTCAGACGTTAGATTGAAGATAATTCATTAAAGTTTTAAAAGTTTAGTTTAGGTAAGTTTGGTGTTTTCCCCTTTATTTTAGATCCCTCTCTATGGGTTTATATGTTTTACCGACCATAGTTGTAACAGTTCTCTAGGGTTGGGTGTGTGGGTGTTTTCCTATAGCAAAGCCACATCGGGCTATCTGCCGAGTCCACCGCGAGGACTCGAACCTTTAATTTTAGCGTTGTAAATCGAAGTAGACTTACTGTTGTACTAGCGGAGGACCCTCTAGATTCGAATGAATAGTAGTAAAGAAAAACACGTAGAAATGAAATATTTTATTTGTTTCTAGACCAAAGCCACACTATGTCCATAATGCGCATTCGCACCTCGGTAGCATTTTAAGTTCTTAAACTTATCGGAATGAATTAAAATATCTTACATAATGTTATCTTAAATTTATCTTACATAAAGTAAACTTGGGATTGTTTACTGTACAAATAAACACCTGTGTTTTCAATAGACTGGTAAACGTAAAAGGATGGCGTGAGCTAGATAGTTAGTTGATTATAAATATTTTAAAAAGGGAAATAGACGGATAACTTATTAGACTCACTCAAATATTAATGTCTTAAAGACGTATTCGTTAATTAGAACAGGGAAATTGCAAATATACCTGTTACTATTAAAATACTAAACAGTAAAAACATTTACCCGTTACTACTAAATTACAAACAACAACAAACACATCTAGCAGTTACTACTAAAATAATAAACAAACAACAAATAAATCTACCCGTTACTACTAAAATAATAAACAACAATCAAATCTGCCTGTTACTACTAAAATAATAAACAACAAACAAATCTGCCTGTTACTACTAAAATAATCAACAAACAACAAATAAATATACCCGTTACTATTGGGTTGAGGAATAATTCGTGAGCGTTTTTTCAAGTTAAAAAAATATATTCATAAATGAAACGCTTTCGCAAAATATTTCATGTCATTTGGTAGATAATTTTTTGCTCTAATAGATGGTGTGTTTGATTTTCATATGTCTTTAATTTTTGCTTTCATTTTCAGCTCATTAAATGGAATGTCAAGTGGACAAAATCGAGCATTTTCGACACCATCTGCTTTTCGCATTTAATTTTTTGCAATTTCGTTTAAAACAATGCATACTATATACCTAGGTATTACATGAAATAAAGTATCATAATAAATGTTTTGGGTGTAATGTGTTCATGCATTGAAGTATTGTATAGTCTTGCATGTAATGCTTGAATGAAATTATTTAAAAACGCTCACGAATTATTCCTCAACCTAATACTTAAATAATAAACAAACAACAAACAAATCTACACATGACTACTAAAATAATAAACAAACAACAAACAAATCTACCCGTTACTACTAAAATAATAAACAAACAACAAACAAATCTACCCATTACTACTAAAACAATAAACAACAAACAAATCTGCCCGTTACTACTAAAATAATAAACAAATCTACACATTACTACTAAAATAATAAACAACAAACAAATCTGCCCGTTACTACTAAAATAATAAACAAATCTACACATTACTACTAAAATAATAAACAACAAACAAATCTACCCGTTACTACTAAAATAATAAACAAACAACAAACAAATCTACCCGTTACTACTAAAATAATAAACAAACAACAAACAAATCTACACATTACTACTAAAATAATAAACAACAAACAAGTCTGCCCGTTGTTACTAAAATAATAAACAACAAACAAGTCTGCCCGTTATTACTAAAATAATAAACAAACAACAAACAAATCTACCCGTTACTACTAAAATAATAAACAACAAACAAATCTGCCCGTTACTACTAAAATAATAAACAAACAACAAACAAATCTACCCGTTACTACTAAAATAATAAACAAACAACAAAAAATCTACCCGTTACTGCTAAAATAATAAACAAACAACAAACAAATCTACACATTACTACTAAAATAATAAACAACAAAAAAATCTGCCCGTTACTACTAAAATAATAAACAAACAACAAACAAATCTTCCCGTTACTACTAAAATAACAAACAAACAACAAACAAATTATCCGTTACTACTAAAATAATATACAAACAACAAACAAATCTACACCTTACTACTAAAATAATAAACAAACAAAACATTCTGTTCTTTAGTATTAAAATAACAAACAAACACATATCTATTTGTCATCACTCTGTCTTAAGCCAAGATAAATAAGATATACTATACACATAATCATAACAGTCTCTGACAAACGTCCTGTATTACGTAAACTTCTGCTTCCAATAGAAGTTTGTATCTTTCCTCATAAACAATATTTACGTGTACGTGTTCATTTTAATGAACCCAGAATGTCTTTTAGAAAAGTCGCCGTCTAGCTTCTAATCTCAGTGTCTACTGGTGATAACACGAAGACAGAAGATTTATAGTACATGTTCCCGTCAACAACTGACGACCAAGTCTAGAAACTGGGCCCACAACGAGAATGTAAAGAAACTGAAAAGAATAAATTCTTTAATGGGTTCCAGTCCTTACCACGACTTGATAAATAGCCGTGCCAAGAGGCTACTTTACAACGATAAAGATGGAACTGAAGTGAAAGCCAAGTCGCAGTTCCTGGAAACTGTAGAGTCGCTTTCCTTAATCAGTACACATAATTTATATTATGAAGTTGTTCAATAGGGTCCAAATATTTAAGTAAACTCTCTCCATATATATACATATACATATATGTGCAATCTAAACACAAATACAATTTGATAGCAGGTTTGGCCAAATATAAAAGCGTTTATTAACACACCCTTACAAAGAAATGTGACTAGCTGCGCATTTGTCGAAAAGATTTAAAACAACAGAAACGCAAATCTGGAACTTGATATAAGAATAATATTAAAAAAAACGACAAAACCTTTACCTCGGGACATTTTGTTTTTTTAATGGAGCTTGGTTTGAATTTCGGGTAAAATTACACGAGCGCTATCTAGACTAGCCGTTCCGAATTTAGCAGTGTAAGACTAGAGGTAAGGCAGCTAGTCATAATCACCTACCACCAACTCTTCAACTACTTTTGTACCAATGAATAGTGGGATTAACCGTAACATTATTACGTCCCCACGACAGAAAGGGCGAGCATGTTTGGTCTGACGGGGATTCGAACTCTCGACCCTCAGATTACTAGTCGTGTACCTTAATCACCTGGCTATACCGAGCCGTGTTAAGTAAAACAAGAAATTAGACCAATACTCGTCGATGAGTGAGAAGACCGTTTCGAACATACTTTTCTAAATAAATCGAAGAGTACATGGTTGTAATGATTACTTACTGAATTCGTTTTACACATTTGGAAAGAAAACACGGTGCATCAGGGGGAAATTGGAACTCCACGGTAGCTGGTGAAAGGACACGTGGTTTGAGTCTGCTAGAAATCTTCATAAAGGTACCACTACGGGTGAATTAGCCAACGTGATGGGAAAATATTTAATTTTGTTTCTAAACACTCTCCCCTAATTATAACTTAGATTGACAAATTGTTAAACATCGTTTAAGAAATACAATGTAATCAAAATAGAATTTCATAATCCCGTTTTTTCGTAAAATAACATGATTGTTCCTGTTGTAAGTGATGACTAGATATGTCCTCTTGCTTCCCACTGACCAGTCTTTCACTGTTAACTCATGGAAGATAGCCCTCGTGTGGCTTTGCAAAAAATTTGAAACAAATCAAATTGCAGAATGTCAGTCTAAAGTCCTCCGGTAGGAAAGTTTATGGTCCGAGGCTAGATTCCCCCTTCTCCGATGGACACAGCAGGTAGTTTAATGAGGTTTTGCTCCAAAATAACCAATCAACCAGACCAGTCAAAATAGCCTCTGGTATTTTAGCCTTACAGTATATTCAGAAACTTGTCATTTTGTTTTTCTCTCGTATCCATTCATTTCAAACTAAATATTGCAGTAGATGACGTGAGAAGAGAAACAGATGTGGTACAAGCGTGATGTTTAATCTGTTAGGCGTAACACAGCTTCAGGTTTTATAGTTTCAAAGAGGTTTCCACTCTTCCAGTTTTTGAACAGAATACAATGTTTTAAGTTTCTTTAGTTACTTTGATCTCCACTTGATTGGAGAACTGTAGTTATCAATGTATAACTGTCACGTGATGTTCCACATCCAAATACAGGTTTTAAATTGATGGTTCTTGTTTAACAGCTGGAGACACTGTTATGAAGATGTGACGAACAGATGTTACACAATGAACTTCGTCACGATATAGTCAATAAAACGCGAGACTGTCAGTTTCGACGTAATTACTAAAAAACAACTTCTGATAAACATGAGTCTACTAAAACGAACCCTAACTAAGACACTACAGTTCATTTCATTTGGGCAGATAAGGGATTAGTGACTGTTTTGTTATTATAAGCAATGGATTTAAACAAAATGTATGTGTTTAGTACAACTTGACGCACTCTTCTCAACTCGCGAGGTTTCTTGGATCAAACGAATCCAAGGAACCATGTCATGTAAATACTATTAATTTACACTAATTTTGTCCACCGTGATGGACAGAGCATGGATAGCCCATTGTGCAGCTCTGTACTTAATTACAAAAAAAAAAAAAAAAAATATTAATTTCAGGCGAAAAAAATGCCCGGCATGACCACATAGTAAAGATACAGTAAAGATAGCCCATTGTGCAAATGGATTCTTGATAACAAACATGAACGGCGAAGCTGACCATTGACCTTCTATGTATTAAATTACTCTGAGTGAACAAAACGTGCCACGCATGAACAAGTGGTTAGGACGCTCGAATCGCAATCTGAGAGTCGCGGTTTCGAATCCCCGTCACACCATACATGCTCGCCCTTTCAGCCGTGGAAGCGTTATAATATGACGGTCAATGCCACTATTCGTTGGCAAAAGAAGAGCCCAAGAGTTGGTGGTGAGTGATGATGACTAGCTGTTTTTCTTCTAGTCTTACGCTGCTAAATTATGGACGACTATCACAGGCAGCTTTCACGTAACTTTGTGCAACATTTAACGCAAACCAAACCGTAGAATTCCAGTCTAAAGTCCTCCTGTGGGATAGCGGTAAGCTTATGGACTTATCTTCACAAATCGTCCCAAATTTAGCTCTGATAAATTAGAGGGAAGATAAGTAGTCAGCATCTCCCATCGCCAGCTCTTGGACTTTTTTTTTTCTTTTTACCAGCATATTTAGTGTGAAGGGGATTCGAACCCGCGACGCTTACATTGCAAGTCGAGACCTCTAACAACCAGGCAGTATCATTCATATTTGTTATCAAGCACACATTTGCTCAATGGGCTATCTCTACTGTGCTTACCATAGCAATAGAACCTAGAATTATAGCTATATAAACCCGCATACTCACCGCTGGCTGAACCGCCCAAGGATGGACTTAACAATTCAGAACAACCTTTTTTCAGAGCGTGAACCATAAAAGTTTCCTCCAAAACAAGAATAATTTTAAAACCTATTCGACCAAAGCTCTAAAAGTAATGTCAGTTACCTCTTCACCTTTTAAGTTAATCCATAAGTTTGCATTTCCAATACATATTTCCCTCTCTTTCAAAAAAACAAACAAACCCACTTTGTTACCAAAGTAAATGAGAAAAAGATTCATTTTCTAGGGATGAAATAATACAGTGTTTTACTACAAAGACAGCCAGTACTATTCTGGAAACTTTTACTTCATACTTCGTTCTCAGTAGCTTTGTGGTGACACGCCACTTGTGACTGTTTTATAATGTATGTTCTCTAAAGTTATTCGTGTCATTGACGGGTTTTCTTTAGAGTTGAACATTTGTCACAACTTCCAGAACTTTGACCTATCTGAAAATAATACATTTTATTATAAGATATTAAAAAATAAAATTCACGTGGTATTTACAATGTTTCACCACCAGATTACCTGTGGTATTTAAAACTGGTTTTAGTTCTAGATTCTCTGTATTATTAGAATCAGATTCAACGTTAGATGTTTCACCACCAGATTACCTGTGGTATTTAAAACTGGTTTTAGTTCTAGATTCTCTGTATTATTAGAATCAGATTCAACGTTAGATGTTTCACCACCAGATTACCTGTGGTATTTAAAACTGGTTTTAGTTCTAGATTCTCTGTATTATTAGAATCAGATTCAACGTTAGATGTTTCACCACCAGATTACCTGTGGTATTTAAAACTGGTTTTAGTTCTAGATTCTCTGTATTATTAGAATCAGATTCAACGTTAGATGTTTCACCACCAAATTACCTGTGGTATTTAAAACTGGTTTTAGTTCTAGATTCTCTGTAATATTAGAATCAGATTCAACGTTAGATTTCTTGAAGTGGTAATTTGTTTTGTTTTTAATTTCGCGCAAAACCACACGAGGACTATCTCCGCCAGCTGTCCCTAATTTTAATTTTGCAGTGTAAGATCAAAGGGAAGGCACGTTCTGATCACCACCCACCGCCAACTCTTGGGCTACTCTTTTACCAAAGAGCATTAAAACGCCCCCACGGGTGAAAGGACGAGCATGCTTGGTGTGACGAGGATTTGAAGCCATGACCCTCAAATTATGAGTAGAGTGCGTTAACCACCTGGTCTTGCCAGGCCTTTGTAGTGCTTAGATTTAATTTCTATACTAGATTCTCCATAGTGTGATAATTAAAAACAGTTTCTATACTAGATTCCCGGTGGTGTGGTGCTTAGAAACAGTTTCTATACTAGATTCCCGGTGGTGTGGTGCTTAGAAACAGTTTCTATACTAGATTCCCGGTGGTGTGGTGCTTAGAAACAGTTTCTATACTAGATTCCCGGTGGTGTGGTGCTTAGAAACAGTTTCTATACTAGATTTCCAGTGATGTGGTATTTAGAAACAGTTTCTATACTAGATTCCCGGTGGTGTGGTGCTTAGAAACAGTTTCTATACTAGATTCCCGATGGTGTGGTATTTAGAAACAGTTTCTATACTAGATTCCCGGTGGTGTGGTGCTTAGAAACAGTTTCTATACTAGATTCCCGGTGGTGTGGTATTTAGAAACAGTTTCTATACTAGATTTCCGGTGATGTGGTGCTTAGAAACAGTTTCTATACTAGATTCCCGATGGTGTGGTATTTAGAAACAGTTTCTATACTAGATTCCCGGTGGTGTGGTGCTTAGAAACAGTTTCTATACTAGATTCCCGGTGGTGTGGTATTTAGAAACAGTTTTTATACTAGATTCCCGGTGGTGTGGTATTTAGAAACAGTTTCTATACTAGATTCCCGGTAATGTGGTATTTAGAAACAGTTTCTATACTAGATTCCCGGTAATGTGGTATTTAGAAACAGTTTCTATACTAGATTCCCCTCGGTATGGTATTTAGAAACAGTTTCTATACTAGATTCCCGGTGGTGTGGTATTTAGAAACAGTTTCTATACTAGATTCCCGGTGGTGTGGTGTTTAGAAACAGTTTCTATACTAGATTCCCGGTGATGTGGTATTTAGAAACAGTTTCTATACTAGATTTCCAGTGATGTGGTATTTAGAAACAGTTTCTATACTAGATTCCCGGTAATGTGGTATTTAGAAACAGTTTCTATACTAGATTCCCCTCGGTATGGTATTTAGAAACAGTTTCTATACTAGATTCCCGGTGGTGTGGTATTTAGAAACAGTTTCTATACTAGATTCCCGGTGGTGTGGTGTTTAGAAACAGTTTCTATACTAGATTCCCGGTGATGTGGTATTTAGAAACAGTTTCTATACTAGATTTCCAGTGATGTGGTATTTAGAAACAGTTTCTATACTAGATTCCCGGCGGTGTGGTATTTAAAAACAGTTTCTATACTAGATTCCCGGTGGTGTGGTGCTTAGAAACAGTTTCTATACTAGATTCCCCTCGGTATGGTATTTAGAAACAGTTTCTATACTAGATTCCCGGTGGTGTGGTATTTAGAAACAGTTTCTATACTAGATTCCCGGTGATGTGGTATTTAGAAACAGTTTCTATACTAGATTCCCGGTGATGTGGTATTTAGAAACAGTTTCTATACTAGATTTCCAGTGATGTGGTATTTAGAAACAGTTTCTATACTAGATTCCCGGTGGTGTGGTATTTAGAAACAGTTTCTATACTAGATTCTCGGTGGTGTGGTGCTTAGAAACAGTTTCTATACTAGATTCCCGGTGGTGTGGTATTTAGAAACAGTTTCTATACTAGATTCCCGGTGGTATGGTATTTAGAAACAGTTTCTATACTAGATTCCCGGTGGTGTGGTGTTTAGAAACAGTTTCTATACTAGATTCCCGGTGGTGTGGTATTTAGAAACAGTTTCTATACTAAATTCCCGGTGGTGTGGTATTTAGAAACAGTTTCTATACTAGATTCCCGGTGGTGTGGTATTTAGAAACAGTTTCTATACTAGATTCCCGGTGGTGTGGTGCTTAGAAACAGTTTCTATACTAGATTCCCGATGGTGTGGTATTTAGAAACAGTTTCTATACTAGATTCCCGGTGGTGTGGTGCTTAGAAACAGTTTCTATACTAGATTCCCGATGGTGTGGTGCTTAGAAACAGTTTCTATACTAGATTCCCGATGGTGTGGTATTTAGAAACAGTTTTTATACTAGATTCCCGGTGGTGTGGTATTTAGAAACAGTTTCTATACTAGATTCCCGGTGGTATGGTGCTTAGAAACAGTTTCTATACTAGATTCCCGATGGTGTGGTGCTTAGAAACAGTTTCTATACTAGATTCCCGATGGTGTGGTATTTAGAAACAGTTTTTATACTAGATTCCCGGTGGTGTGGTATTTAGAAACAGTTTCTATACTAGATTCCCGGTAATGTAATATTTAGAAACAGTTTCTATACTAGATTCCTTTCGGTATGGTATTTAGAAGCAGTTTCTATACTAGATTCCCGGTGGTGTGGTATTTAGAAACAGTTTCTATACTAGATTCCCGGTGGTGTGGTATTTAGAAACAGTTTCTATACTAGATTCCCGGTGATGTGGTATTTAGAAACAGTTTCTATACTAGATTTCCAGTGATGTGGTATTTAGAAACAGTTTCTATACTAGATTCCCCTTGGTATGGTATTTAGAAACAGTTTCTATACTAGATTCCCGGTGGTGTGGTATTTAGAAACAGTTTCTATACTAGATTCCCGGTGGTGTGGTGCTTAGAAACAGTTTCTATACTAGATTCCCGGTGGTGTGTTATTTAGAAACAGTTTCTATACTAGATTCCCGGTGGTGTGATATTTAGAAACAGTTTCTATACTAGATTCCCGGTGGTGTGGTGTTTAGAAACAGTTTCTATACTAGATTCCCGGTGGTGTGGTATTTAGAAACAGTTTCTATACTAGATTCCCGGTGGTGTGGTGCTTAGAAACAGTTTCTATACTAGATTCCCGATGGTGTGGTATTTAGAAACAGTTTCTATACTAGATTCCCGGTGGTGTGGTGCTTAGAAACAGTTTCTATACTAGATTCCCGGTGGTGTGGTATTTAGAAACAGTTTCTATACTAGATTCCCCTCGGTATGGTATTTAGAAACAGTTTCTATACTAGATTCCCGGTGGTGTGGTATTTAGAAACAGTTTCTATACTAGATTCCCGGTGATGTGGTATTTAGAAACAGTTTCTATACTAGATTTCCAGTGATGTGGTATTTAGAAACAGTTTCTATACTAGATTCCCGGTGGTGTGGTATTTAGAAACAGTTTCTATACTAGATTCCCGGTGGTGTGGTATTTAGAAACAGTTTCTATACTAGATTCCCGGTGGTGTGGTATTTAGAAACAGTTTCTATACTAGATTCCCGGTGGTGTGGTATTTAGAAACAGTTTCTATACTAGATTCCCGGTGATGTGGTATTTAGAAACAGTTTCTATACTAGATTTCCAGTGATGTGGTATTTAGAAACAGTTTCTATACTAGATTCCCGGTGGTGTGGTGCTTAGAAACAGTTTCTATACTAGATTCCCGGTGATGTGGTATTTAGAAACAGTTTCTATACTAGATTCCCGGTGATGTGGTATTTAGAAACAGTTTCTATACTAGATTCCCGGTGATGTGGTATTTAGAAACAGTTTCTATACTAGATTTCCAGTGATGTGGTATTTAGAAACAGTTTCTATACTAGATTCCCGGTGGTGTGGTGCTTAGAAACAGTTTCTATACTAGATTCCCGGTGATGTGGTATTTAGAAACAGTTTCTATACTAGATTTCCAGTGATGTGGTATTTAGAAACAGTTTCTATACTAGATTCCCGGTGGTGTGGTATTTAGAAACAGTTTCTATACTAGATTCCCGGTGGTGTGGGGCTTAGAAACAGTTTCTATACTAGATTCCCGGTGGTGTGGTATTTAGAAACAGTTTCTATACTAGATTCCCGGTGGTGTGGTATTTAGAAACAGTTTCTATACTAGATTCCCGGTGGTGTGGTGTTTAGAAACAGTTTCTATACTAGATTCCCGGTGATGTGGTATTTAGAAACAGTTTCTATACTAGATTTCCAGTGATGTGGTATTTAGAAACAGTTTCTATACTAGATTCCCGGTGGTGTGGTGCTTAGAAACAGTTTCTATACTAGATTCCTTTCGGTATGGTATTTAGAAACAGTTTCTATACTAGATTCCCGGTGGTGTGGTATTTAGAAACAGTTTCTATACTAGCTTCCCCTCGGTATGGTATTTAGAAACAGTTTCTATACTAGATTCCCTGTGGTGTGGTGTTTAGAAACAGTTTCTATACTAGATTCCCGGTGATGTGGTATTTAGAAACAGTTTCTATACTAGATTTCCAGTGATGTGGTATTTAGAAACAGTTTCTATACTAGATTCCCGGTGGTGTGGTATTTAGAAACAGTTTCTATACTAGATTCCCGGTGGTGTGGTGCTTAGAAACAGTTTCTATACTAGATTCCCGGTGGTGTGGTATTTAGAAACAGTTTCTATACTAGCTTCCCCTCGGTATGGTATTTAGAAACAGTTTCTATACTAGATTCCCGGTGGTGTGATATTTAGAAACAGTTTCTATACTAGATTCCCCTCGGTATGGTATTTAGAAACAGTTTCTATACTAGATTCCCGGTGGTGTGGTATTTAGAAACAGTTTCTATACTAGATTCCCGGTGATGTGGTATTTAGAAACAGTTTCTATACTAGATTTCCAGTGATGTGGTATTTAGAAACAGTTTCTATACTAGATTCCCGGTGGTGTGGTATTTAGAAACAGTTTCTATACTAGATTCCCGGTGGTGTGGGGCTTAGAAACAGTTTCTATACTAGATTCCCGGTGGTGTGGTATTTAGAAACAGTTTCTATACTAGATTCCCGGTGGTGTGGTATTTAGAAACAGTTTCTATACTAGATTCCCGGTGATGTGGTATTTAGAAACAGTTTCTATACTAGATTTCCAGTGATGTGGTATTTAGAAACAGTTTCTATACTAGATTCCCGGTGGTGTGGTGCTTAGAAACAGTTTCTATACTAGATTCCCGGTGATGTGGTATTTAGAAACAGTTTCTATACTAGATTCCCGGTGATGTGGTATTTAGAAACAGTTTCTATACTAGATTCCCGGTGATGTGGTATTTAGAAACAGTTTCTATACTAGATTTCCAGTGATGTGGTATTTAGAAACAGTTTCTATACTAGATTCCCGGTGGTGTGGTGCTTAGAAACAGTTTCTATACTAGATTCCCGGTGATGTGGTATTTAGAAACAGTTTCTATACTAGATTTCCAGTGATGTGGTATTTAGAAACAGTTTCTATACTAGATTCCCGGTGGTGTGGTATTTAGAAACAGTTTCTATACTAGATTCCCGGTGGTGTGGGGCTTAGAAACAGTTTCTATACTAGATTCCCGGTGGTGTGGTATTTAGAAACAGTTTCTATACTAGATTCCCGGTGGTGTGGTATTTAGAAACAGTTTCTATACTAGATTCCCGGTGGTGTGGTGTTTAGAAACAGTTTCTATACTAGATTCCCGGTGATGTGGTATTTAGAAACAGTTTCTATACTAGATTTCCAGTGATGTGGTATTTAGAAACAGTTTCTATACTAGATTCCCGGTGGTGTGGTGCTTAGAAACAGTTTCTATACTAGATTCCTTTCGGTATGGTATTTAGAAACAGTTTCTATACTAGATTCCCGGTGATGTGGTATTTAGAAACAGTTTCTATACTAGCTTCCCCTCGGTATGGTATTTAGAAACAGTTTCTATACTAGATTCCCTGTGGTGTGGTGTTTAGAAACAGTTTCTATACTAGATTCCCAGTGATGTGGTATTTAGAAACAGTTTCTATACTAGATTTCCAGTGATGTGGTATTTAGAAACAGTTTCTATACTAGATTCCCGGTGGTGTGGTATTTAGAAACAGTTTCTATACTAGATTCCCGGTGGTGTGGTGCTTAGAAACAGTTTCTATACTAGATTCCTTTCGGTGTGGTATTTAGAAACAGTTTCTATACTAGATTCCCTCGGTGGTGGTATTTAGAAACAGTTTCTATACTAGATTCCCGGTGGTGTGGTGTTTAGAAACAGTTTCTATACTAGATTCCCGGTGGTGTGGTGCTTAGAAACAGTTTCTATACTAGATTCCCGGTGGTGTGGTATTTAGAAACAGTTTCTATACTAGATTCCCGGTGATGTGGTATTTAGAAACAGTTTCTATACTAGATTTCCAGTGATGTGGTGCTTAGAAACAGTTTCTATACTAGATTCCCGGTGATGTGGTATTTAGAAACAGTTTCTATACTAAATTCCCGGTGGTGTGGTATTTAAAAACAGTTTCTATACTAGATTCCCGGTGGTGTGGTATTTAGAAACAGTTTCTATACTAGATTCCCGGTGGTGTGGTGCTTAGAAACAGTTTCTATACTAGATTCCCGGTGGTGTGGTATTTAGAAACAGTTTTTATACTAGATTCCCGGTGGTGTGGTATTTAGAAACAGTTTTTATACTAGATTCCCGGTGGTGTGGTATTTAGAAACAGTTTCTATACTAGATTCCCGGTGGTGTGGTATTTAGAAACAGTTTCTATACTAGATTCCCGGTGGTGTGGTGCTTAGAAACAGTTTCTATACTAGGTTCCCCGTGGTATGGTGTTTAGAAACAGTTTCTATACTAGATTCCCCGTGGTGTGGTATTTAGAAACAGTTTTATCAGTGATGGTTTCTAGTCTGTAATTATAAATTCATCTTTACACTTTACAGATTGCACGTGACACATATAAGTTAGTTTTTAAGCCTGTTCTTTAATTAATGGATAATTCCGGTACTTGACTTCTTATTATAATTAAGAACATACCTTAACATCTGCCTATTTTGGTACATAGGAACTGATCTTAAAACTAACTCTTTGTAGTATGTATAAACAAATGTTGTTACATCCTTGTTGTAGCTGATCATGGTATATCTTCTGTTAATATCTAAAGACTGATATTTCTACTTGACTCGTATGCTAGCCAATAGTCGAATACCGATATTAATATGACCTTTTGCGATATTTTACATTTTTTTCCTTGTGGTATATTTATAAACTATTCTTCATATCTGACCACTTTTAGTTACAAGAAACTGTTTTGTTCTTAAGATACTTATCTCGTTGTGGTAATAATTAAATAATCTTGAAGTTTTTACCCTGGTGGTTGTCACTAGAAACTGTCCTGTTCTTGTGATATTTGTTTCGTTGTGGTAACAATTAAATAATCATGAATTTTTTACCCTGGTGGTGGTTACTAGAAACTGTCCTGTGCTTGTGATATTTGTTTCGTTGTGGTAATAATTAAATAATCATGAATGTTTTACTCTGGTGGTGGTCACTAGAAACTGTCCTGTTCTTGTGATATTTGTTTCGTTGTGGTAATAATTAAATAATCATGAATTTTTTACCCTGGTGGTGGTCACCAGAAACTGTTCTGTTCTTGTGATATTTGTTTTGTTGTGGTAATAATTAAATAATCTTGCATTTTTTATCTTGATGTTGGTTACTAGAAACTGTTCTGTTCTTGTAATATTTATTTCATTGTGGTAATAAATAAATAATCATGAATTTTTTACCCTGGTGGTGGTCACTAGAAATTTATTCAGATTTTTATAATCTCAAAGCTGCTCTTCCTGTCACGTTTCCTTCAAATTAAATCTTCATCCAAATATTATTACTTTGGATGTAAAATTACCATATGTACAGGTAGGTTAAGGAAAAAAATTGTAATATATATAGTTTGTTTTGTTTTATTACAGCAAAGCTACAGCGGGCTGTCTGCTGTATCCACCCAGGAGAATCAAATCCCTGATTGTAGCCTTGTAACTTGCAAGAGAAATTACGTTCAATGGTCGTAAATAAAAAATCACATCCAATATTAATTAAATAAGTAACTTTGTCTCTAAATATTCTGAAGAGGGAAGACACTTCTTCAAACCTGTCCAAACTAGCAATATCAGGTAAAATATTAGGTTGAGGAATAATTCGTGAGCGTTTTTAAATAATTTCATTCAAGCATTACATGCAAGACTATACAATACTTCAATGCAAGAACACATTACACACAAAACATTTATTATGATACTTTATTTCATGTAATACCTAGGTATATAGTA
The DNA here is from genome assembly GCF_004210375.1 of Tachypleus tridentatus. Taxonomy (NCBI): domain Eukaryota; kingdom Metazoa; phylum Arthropoda; class Merostomata; order Xiphosura; family Limulidae; genus Tachypleus; species Tachypleus tridentatus. The sequence goes on from NC_134837.1 coordinate 207,867,778, forward strand.
TGCATTGTTGTAAACGAAATTGCAAGAAATTAAATGCGAAAAGCAGATGGTGTCGAAAATGCTCGATTTTGTCCACTTGACATTCCATTTAATGAGCTGAAAATGAAAGCAAAAATTAAAGACATATGAAAATCAAACACACCATCTATTAGAGCAAAAAATTATCTACCAAATGACATGAAATATTTTGCAAAAGCGTTTCATTTATGAATATATTTTGTTAACTTGAAAAAACGCTCACGAATTATTCCTCAACCCAATACAACAAAATAAACAAAGAGTAAAATTTCAGGCTTCTAAAAGTTTCAAATTTCTTAAGTTATCAAATAGAGACAGAAAAAAATTGAACAAACTTGCTCTAGCAAATTCATCAGGCGTTAGTTAAAATATGTAATTAACTAGGAGGTTTTGTATAACAGGTAATAAGTGTTACACAAAGTCTTCCAAACGTCAAATCTTTGTAATATTACACTTTTCTCCCCTACATAACTTTTTCTTTTCAGTCACACATCAGTTCACGGATAGAGAACAAAATCATTGAGTACTTTCGTCATTAAAATAATAAAATTAGATATTTGTGACGTCCGAGCGCTCGTGTTACATGTAAGAAATGAAAAACTACTATAGTGGTTATACGTAAAAGTTTCTTATTTCACCACCAAGGAAGGACTCGTCACCACCACCTCAGTGACTTCGTCTTAATAAAGAATTCTTATCCTTCCCGAAAAACGGCTCATTAAAAATGTTTTATCGAATAACAGATTAGTTTATAAACTAAAATTTAATTGTTTAAAGTTTTAGGCAATTTTTTTAGTTTCCGTGAGTTTTCGAGTCTAAAACGGAAAAACAAACAATGTATTTTTAGTTTCCATGAGTTTTCGAGTCTAAAAGAATAAAAGAACATAATTGTTTATTACTTGTTTTGATCGACGTTTTTGAAATTGTTTATTGCGATATTTCCTACGATTCTATGTCATTTATATCGATTGTAGCTCTGTGAAGAATATACTAATAATGTATTAAAAAAGTGGTTGATGCAAAGTTTGAAAATGGTGATATCACACTTCGAACGTATGACCTCTGTCAAAACGACCATCACTTTCTCAAAGCAAATCCATGACTACGAAGAGCTAATTAGAGAAATAAATTAAGAGCATATATTATTGTTTTACAAAATGCACTGTACGTTGTTTTTAATGTACTAGGAAACAATGAGGCATGGCCCGGCATGACCAAGCGTGTTAAGGCGTGAGACTCGTAATCTGAGGGTCGCGGGTTCGCATCCCCGTAGCGCCAAACAAGTTCGCTATTTCAGCCGTGGAGGCGTTATAATGTGACGGTCAATCCCACTATTCGTTGGTAAAAGAGTAGCCCAAGAGTTGGCGGTGGGTGGTGATGACTAGCTGCCTTCCCTCTAGTCTTACACTGCTAACTTAGGGACGGCCAGTGCAGATAGCCCTCGAGTAGCTTTGTGCGAAATTCCTAAAACAAACAAACAAACAATGAGGCACTTGTCGAATTCATTGATCTGTTCACAGCAGGTCATCAGGGTAAGTTGGCCATGATTTTAACCGAATGGCTAACTACATAAACATTTAGTTTCTAAAGAGGTCATTGTATAGGTCACTGCTTAGCTCATTTTTGCAGTACTGTGTTAAGTCTTGAGATCCTTACCAGAGAAAGAACATTGGACTGTTCCAAATGGTTCAGAGGAAAACTTCTAGAATGACATAAGAACATTGGACTGTTCCAAATGGTTCAGAGAAAAGCTACTAGAATGATATGAGAACATTGGACTGTTCCAAATGGTTCAAAGGAAAGCTACTAGAATGATATGAGAACATTGGACTGTTCCAAATGGTTCAGAGGAAAGCTACTAGAATGATATGAGAACATTGGACTGTTCCAAATGGTTCAGAGGAAAGCTACTAGAATGATATGAGAACATTGGACTGTTCCAAATGGTTCAAAGGAAAGCTACTAGAATGATATGAGAACATTGGACTGTTCCAAATGGTTCAAAGGAAAGTTGCTTGAATGATATAAGAACATTGGACTGTTCCAAATGGTTCGGAGAAAAGCTAGTAGAAGAGCACTTGGTGTTGATAGGTTGCCGTACAAGGACAGGTTAAAATCTCTGAAATTATGTTTTTTGGAAAAAATGAAGACCTGGTGGGTCATTTTAGGTGTTAGATTGTAAATAGAATTGTTGATGTTGATGTATCATCTTTTTTTTATATATTTAACAGATAGAATGGTAGAATTAGGGGACACTAGTGTGCATTTTGGCTGGCTAGGAATGAACTTCAGCTAAGACAGCTTTATTTTTCTAACAGGGTGGATGGCTTTTGAACTTGGTTGTTCATTTAAGGAAATTTAAGGGAAAATTTTATAAATACTTAAATTACAAAGTTTGAGTCCGAATAGTTTATTTTTTATCTTATAGTGATGTGTGATGGATGGGATTGCCTAGACAGTCCACGAGATCCGTTGTTATCCTTACTTATATATATATATGTGTATTAGAAACCCATATTTCTATCGACACTATAGTGCTATTGATACAAGCTTCCACGTTTGGTAAAATGTTACTGATTCCAGTTTATTATGCATTAGATTACTGACACTCACTTTCACTTCATTATGATTTCGTCTTACTTCGATGCCTGGCATGGCCAGGTGGTTAAGGCACTTGACTTCTAACCTCAGGTTCGCGGGTTCGAATCCCAGTCACACCAAACCTGTTCACCCTTTCAGCCGTAGTGTCCGTTATAATGTGAGAGTCAATTCCAATAGTTGTCGGTGGATAGTGATGACTAACTGCATTCCCTCTAGTTTCTCATTAATAAATTAGGGACGGCTAGCGCAGATAGGTCTCGTGTAGCTTTGCGCGAAATTAAAAAAAAATAAACAAACAAAATCGTCTTGCTTTGCAGTCCTATCCTTTAAATTAGTCCAAAGTGTCTGCTACTTTTGCGTATTAAACACTTAGCTCTTTATCTCAGAAACTGAAGGAAGTTTGTGTTCGGCTGAAACATTGTGCGACTTTTCAGCCAAACTGTGATATAAAATAATTCTTTTGATTCATTCTTAGAGGGATCCCGCGTTGAACACCACGGTTTGGACACCTAATCCATCCAGTTTTAAAGCTTCTTTGCATATTGGAAATGTTAACTATGTTAGCCAAATCGATCTCTTACATAATGTGACACCGCTGAATTTGTTTGTAATATTACTGAAGTCCATTATCAACGTTTGCTCCAAATCCATAAATAATAATAATGGTGACGAAAACTGTATTTTGTTATTATGGTTGCTAAGCACAAGGCTACACGATAGGCTATCTGTGCTCTGCCCACTACGGGTATCAAAACCCAATTTTTATCAGTGTAAGTCCGCAGACATACTGCTGTGCCACTGGAGGGTAAGAACATTATTATTATTACTTGCGCCTCTCCGTCATAACTTGTCGACGTCCCAAGTTAATTTCAACCTAACATTTACTTACATGTGATTGAGTGAAATGTATCCCACCTTTTTTTAAAGCACAAAGGTATACAATGGGCTACCTATGCTCTACACAACAAAGTGAAGGGGGGGCTTCAAGAACGAAAACAATAATTTAAAATAAATTAGTATTCATTTCTCTTTATTGATTTCCATTTAATAATTCGACATCCTCTCTCACTTTACTCATATAACGATCTAAATATATAAAGAACTTTCTTGGCTACTCGCACCATACATGCTCGTCCTTTCAGTCGTGGGGAAGTTATATGTTTGGTAAATCCCACTATTCGTTGGTAAAAGAGTAGCCCAAGAGTTGGCGGTGGGTGGTGATGACTAGCTGCCTTTCCTCTAGTCTTACACTGCTAAATTAAAGACGGCTAACACAGATAGCCCTCGAGTAGTTTTGTGCGAAATTCAAAAACAAAAAACAAACAATTCTGGCTACAAAAACCACATAACTAACTTTGTTTCGGAGTTCAAGTATGTCACTTTTACTTCTTCCTTGTTTGTTACTCTGATCAGATGCAAGAAGCACACACGCACGGGAAAAAACAAAACAAACTACGATAAAACTCGTACGTCTAAGGCATTTGCATTTTAAAATACGGGAATATTTCTCAGGTTTTCTTGAACTTACGTAAGTGCAATGAACATAATCGCTTCAGCTTTGACCGGTAAAGAAATTATATATAATGATATATATTTTTTTTTCCAAGCAGGTTCGTTTGGTAAGCATAGATCTTCACTTCAGTAGCGAGAACAGTCATCGTGATAAGAATGCTAAAAGAAGTGGCCAAAGCCCTGGTGGATAATGAAGAAGAGATATTTTGTTGAAATAAAATAGCCACACTGGGACTAATTTGGGCAGGAAAGGTGTGTGATGACCCCCAAATGAGATGTTCTTTCTGCTACATAGCTATTAGGACGAGATTACAATAACTGGAATCTGAATTAGGCTTAGATGTAGTCATTCGTCGTTAAACTTCTAACTTCTATTTTATTTCTTATTTTGCTTAATTATTCTTCTGAAACTATTCTGCCGGTAGGGCTCATAAGCGTATTTTTATAAGCTTTTGACTTTCCTAATTTCACCTTTTTTTTAGGGGAAGGGGCTGTTTCATACGTACTTTTTTCCTTGCTTAAGAATATGTGGAGTATTGGAGTAGTGTTAAAACATTTGGATCTTGGGCACAGCTTTTCTGTAAGGTGGTGCACTGGTCTTAACACCAGTTCAGGGAATCTTCTGAACTGAGTGAAATAAAGGCTATTAAACTCGAGTTTGCTCTAAACTCAGAGCTCGCGCGACCAGTAATGACATTCCCCTTTTATTTGTTTGTGTGGTTTTTGAATTTTGCCCAAAGCTACACGATGACTACCTAAGCTAGCTGTCCCTAATTTAGCAATGTAAGACTATAGAGAAGACAGCTAGATATCACCACCCACCGCTAACTCTTGGGCTATTCTTTTACCAACGAATAGTAGGATTGACTGTCACATAATAACGCCCCCACGGCTGAAAAGGCAAGCATGTTTGGTGTGACAGGAACTCGAACTCGCGACCCTTAGATTTATGAATGGCCAGGTGGTTAAGGTATTTTTGTTACGTCTTTTAAAGTTTATAGTATAATCTTAAGGTAAGGCTGAATTGATGTCGATCTTATGAACTCTGGAATTGATTGAAAGTTTTCTTCGACACTGGATAAGGCAGATGCATTGTGGTTCGCATGTTTTAACGTATTATCCATTGTCTTCACTTATGAGTTCTTAGAATTTTAGTTGCATTTGTATTTTTTGTTCAGCCAGCAGGAATCAGACGTTAGTAATAACACCTAGCATGAAAAAAAAGGGCTGTTTTGGTTGTCTGCTTTACTAAACACGATAAAACCTAACTTATTCAGGACTGAAGGCAGAAAGTGCCATATTAGAGGTATCGTAGTACTATTTTTACAACTCATTTCAGATATTCTGAAAACGCGGGTTCCAAAGTATTTCTTTTGTTGCTTTTTATTTATGTTTTAATACGAAAGTTTTCTAACCATAGAGCGCCATCTCGTGCTGATTATATGTTACTTTCGTGATGAAAGAGAGTTCTGATTGAAAAATTACCGCATACAAGAGATTGTATAAATGACGATATCACTGTGTGCCCGAGCAAAAGTATGCACGTTATTATCACCATAGGAACTGCAACCAAAGCGTAATAATGCCATGATTAGAATTACTAACGTTAGGTTAATTTAATTACCAAACCGGGCGAATTAGAGCTCTTAATAATGCAATTATCGACGGAAAAGGTTCCAATTAGCTCAGCCCTGTCTATAATTTATCAGGCAAGTCATGAACTGGTGACCTTTCCGTGGATAATCCCTAGAGTACTCGACCTATCATGTCACATGGCTCCCATAAATGCAAGACAAACAAGATATTTCACATTTTCCACTTTCTAGTTGTGTTTTATTTCCGAAGCCAAGGGTAGCCTTAGCAAAGCAGGCAGGGCATTGCTTTTATTTTGTCATGACATAATTGTATCCATACCACATGTCTTCAGAATGTGTCCATAGGACACCTGGAAAACCATATTATTTGCTCCACCCCCCAAATCGCTTAGCAGTGAGCTCTCTCGAGGATAAAAGTGCAAATTTTGATTGGTAAACAGATAAAGTGAGAAAGTACACGAAACCATTCTGTTATTTTTATGGTAATATTGTACATGTTTATTATGATTATGATATTACAGAATTATTCGACACGTTTTATGATTATTTAATTTACTGAAATAATACTTTGTTACATTACTCATTTTTTGAAGAAAGATTTTAAACGAACGCAGAACAATTGGTCTCGCGTAATAGTCTTAAATAATCAGTGTTTAAAATCAAGGTAATGTAATTAGTTTTCTAATTGGACATGTATATTTGTTCTGTTTCGCTGTTTTTTTGTATACTTGTTTCTACACTGCTATTGTGGCATGATACGTTCTAACGGTTAGTGTACCGAATTGCTGTTACAAAGGTCTTTAGTTCAATACCTTAAAAACATGTTGAAAATAAGGCAAGAGAGTATTATATACATATATGAAATACATGTTTGTTTGTTTGTTTTGAATTTTGCGCAAGGCCACACGAGGGCTATGTGCGCTAGCCGTCCCTAATTTAGCAGTATATGACTAGAGGGAAATCAGCTAGTCATTACCACTCACCGCCAACTATTGGGCTACTCTTTTACCAACGAATAGTGGGATTGACCGTCACATTATACTACCCCCACGGCTGAAAGGGCGAGCATGCCGGGTCACGAAATCAGTGTAGTGTATTTAAAGACAGTAATAACATGTGTTCAAAATGGCCGCCGCTATGTTAAAAACATGTTGGTAAACGATACAACATGTTTCTCTGAACATTTTCCAACATAAAATTAATACATAATATTCCAAATAAAATATATTTACGTTGACTCTAGACTTTATGGACACCCTACAACTACCACCCCTGATGATGGCAACGGTGTTACCTAAACTAGCTAGCCCTAATAAATATATTTTACCTTTCATTGTGCAAAAGGAAAAACGTTTGTATGCATGTAACTTTATTTTTTATTTCACACACAGGTTGTTGTGTTTAATTGTGACTCTTCATGATTTGTATTGTTTGATAAATACAATAATGATTTTAATTGATAAATACAATAATGGTTGACGAAATTTCGAAGGTTAGAATTATCTGTTCAAATTTTATTGTTTGTTTGTAAGCACAAAGCTACACAATATGTGTTTTACCCATCACAGGTATCGAAACCCGGTTTCTAGCGTTATAAGTCCGCAGATATACCGCTGTGCCACTGGGGGTTGGATAGTTTGTCTAAATGTTAATGTTTACAGAGTGAAGACTGGTCAAATTTATACGAAACCTTGTTGTTAAATAGTATGTTATTTTAAACAGTTTTACAAGTTGAAGGTTGGACTGAAACGGATTATTTTATACAAAAACCTGAACCCACTTTGTGAACTACTATATATATATACAAATACCTTTAAAAGATTTCCGTTAAGAAAGTCAGCTCTCTAGGTTGTATTCTGTTAAACATTCGTTCTTTAATGTACACTTCATCCTCAGTTTTTGTTAAATTCATCTCATTTCTTTAGCAAATAAACTGAATAATTTGGGCTTTGTTACAACTTCTTGGCCGCTCAACCGGGGCACTCTGGGAAGGCAAGATCGCTCAAGCTAATAAAGTAAAAACTTACACGAGAACAAGAAACTTTCGGCTATCGATTCGCTTGTTCTTAAAAGAATGAACTGTCTTCTAGCTTCAATCAACTGTAAAGCAGTGGAGTGCTTCCGAAACGCTTGAAGATCTGGTTGGTTTGAGAGCCACCTTCACCAGAACCAATTACAAAGAACTACTTTCTTTATGCTTCGAAAGATTCTTGTATTGTTTCTCCCCCCTCCTCCCCAAGAAAGACTTCAGCATAAAACCTACACCCCCCTCCCGGTTACATTCACCAGTAGCTAGCATATTGTTTTACAGGTATCGTATTCTCAGAGATTAAGGCTGAACCCAAATCTTCTCAAGATAACTTGGTTCTCTGTCTTCTTGTTTAGGTTTTTTGTTTTGTTTTTGTGTATTCGTTTTACCGAAATACAAACAATGGAATTTCCTAACCTTATAATAATCAATATAAGTTTGGTCTGGCTAGATAATAATAAATAAAAATATATAACACACTACGAAAACTTTACACGTGGTGAGTGAGAAACGTTCGGTTTCTAAACTTGATATTAAATTTCCTTTTGAATTCATTCTGTTGGTTACAAAACTTTATATTACTGTAGTTTAGAAGAAAATTATGGAATACTTTAGGCTTTTCTGTAAAGCTCAGATTTACACATTTTTACAGGAAATTTCGGTTAATTAAGTCTGAGTAAAAGTAACAATGTGCAAATGTGCACTTCAGAGCCTGACTTTGTTTTAGCTCTGCTTCTATGCATAATTTTGCGTAAAAGCGTTGGTTTTTTATCATGCTATTTCACATAGGTCTGCCACGACGATCGAGCCTCGAATTTTGGCGTTGTAAACTCTGAAGCTTACGCTTGAGTTACTGAACGATTTGTTTGTAATTAAGCATACGGCTACACAAAATGGCTATCTGTGCTCTGCCAATCTCAGGTATCGAAACCCGGGGTATAGCGTTGTAAGTCCGAAGACATACCGCTGTACCACTGGGGAGAAAGCTACTTAAGGAAGGGTAAATATTAATATAATCTTTTAAAAGGAAAACTTGGGTTAATTAAAAAAGAAAGGAAACGTTCATTCAACATTTCTGTCTGTTTGAATTTCGCGCAAAGCTGCACGAGGGCTATCTACGTGAGCCGTCCCTAATGTTGCATTGTAAGACTATAGGGAAGGCAGCTAGTCATCACCATCTACCGCCTACTCTTGGGCTTACTTTTATTAATGAATAGTGGGATTGACTCTCACATTATAATGCCCCCACGGCTGAAAGGGTGAACATGTTTGGTGTGATGACGGGGATCCGATTAATTAATTAATTAAGTGAAAACAAGTTCAGCTTCACATTTCTGTTTAAGAAAAATCGTTAAAGTATATCACGAAAAAAGTCCAACAAAGAAAAGCATTTGCCAGTAAATGTGACTTTTGTTTTCATGTCAAAAAGTGGTAAGAACGTGCTGACGTAAGAAACATCTGTTGTTGTTTTTGTTAATGAATTATTTAATTTTTAACAACTTCTCTTAGTAGGTTTGAAACTTGTCCAGAAACTATTAATCTCAAACGCTGAAAGATACAGCATGGTTGTATGGTGTTAATAATGTTTGTAGATACGTGTTATTTGTCTTACCTCAAAGCTACGCAATAGACTGTTTAAGCCCCGTCCACCGCAACGAATCGAAACCGCCGGTTATAGTTTTGGAAGTCTGACTTGAGGATGAAGATGGAAACAAGTGGTTGGTTGGTTACGAGTATTTCCATTCCTTTGCGACTTTGCGATGTACTAGAAGTTATAATAGTAATTATCTATTCATCTTTGATTCTTCCTTCAGTGTAGAAAATAAACAAATTGGCGAGCGCCACCTTTTGCCCTGCATATTTAACGTACGCCTCGTATCGGTGAAAAACTGCAGTTTGCTGCTCAACTGAAAAATTTAAATTTAATTGAAAATTCTATGACCGTACTATTTCCAATTTTGGATCGCTCGTGGGGATCTTATATCATCTTCTCGGCGTCAAAAATTCCCTAGCCACCGGCTCACAAAAGGTGATACACGGCAGAGGCTTGAAGTGGAAACCCTTCTTGTTATGTTGATACAAGGCTAGCCTTGCATATGAAGTGTTTTGATAAGACATTCAAAATAATGAGTTCATATTCAGATCAGGCGAAATGTCAACAACGGCCTAAATTCAATACCTTTTCAACGTCCTGTATGTGTGTATTCTCTGAGGCGAGCACCTTTCTCACGTGCTGTGTGTATGTGCACGTATTTATTCCCTCGGTTTATGACTGCTAGAATCTTTGAACCTCTGTTTACCCATACAGTTCTTATTTCTCATGTATAAAAGATGATCTAAGAGTGTGATGAATTCGTACATTCTTTGCATGGACAGAAAAGCACGCACGAGCGCGCGTGAACATTAGATATTCGCAGCTCAAATATTTTTCTTTGAAAAAGACATTGATATTAGCAAATAAAGTTTCTTTTATAGTAGCACCTGGCAACAACGTGGCTTATTATAAAGGATAGAAATCAAACAATATATTACTGACTTTAATTTAGATGTTTGTTTTAATAGAGCAAACATCCATTAGTTAAAGGAACGCCGAACTGCGCGCTTTATTAGAAAACGATGATATTTACGGGTATGTTTATATACATATACATTATATAATAATACATTCAAAGGTCCGTGCACCAATTAACAAACTATCAAATAAAACTCACCTTGAAACACTGGAATCACACTTTTGTCGTAATGTCTATAATTCGCGTGTGTTGTACTTAACAGCGTTAAGGCCAAAAGAACACACGAAAGATATAACCCATACAAAACAAGTTAATCTGTCGTTTGTGTTATTCTTAATTTCGTTACAAAGGAGAAACCGATACAGTTTAAAATGACACAATGATGTATCATAATTGTTTCTTTATTTGGATTGAGAACTTTGGCGCATATAATCCACTCAGAGTAAACTTCTGTATCGTGTCTCTATAGTACACAAATATTTACATATATTTGTGTGTACACGAACGTGTATTTAAGATGCTAGACTTTTGACTGTTACTTATTGTGAAGGGCACAACAACATAGTTTTACAGACACAAAATCTAAGTATCTACAGACACGACAACCATGTTGTTGTTTTTTTTATCCGAACATAAAATCGTAGTATTTCTAGACACAAGATTTAAGTTTTTCCAGGCACAGCAACTAAGATTTCCAGACACAAGCCCTAAGTTTTCCATACAAAAGATATATCTACAGACGAATTTAATGTTACATAGTAGCTAACTAAATTCTCGCTTCCGTCCAATGATTAGTACAATAAATCTGTTGCACGGACTCAAAGTAAAACACGTTTACTTCTATCACACTTTAGAGTTCTTTAATGTTACGATATTTTAAATAATATAATCTTAAAACACTTCAGAGACACTTAATCTTAATACATTTTAGAAATATGTAACCTTAATACACTTTAGCTACCTTCAGCTTCTATTCTTGAGATACTTTTAACCTTAATACACCTCAGATAAATTCAGTCTTAACATAGGTTAGAAATATTTAACCTTATCCCACTTTAGATACACTTAATACACTTTATAAATTATTACATTTAATACGCGTTAGAGACATTTAACCATAATACACGTTTTGAAATTAATTTTAACCCACTTTAAAGATAATTAATCTTGCTAAGCATTTAACTTTTATACATTGTACGAATGTTTTAACATTAGTATAGCAAGAAAATATAACCTTAATTTACTTTAGAAACATGTAACCTTAGTACACTTTCTGTATAAGAGGTATAGTATGTTTCAAACATTTAAATGATTTATCTTCGTGAATAACAGGTTATGAACGTATGAAGAATGGGTCTTTCCATTTCAATTTTTACAAATTGTATATGCAAGCTAAATCTGTTCAAAGACATACGTGATTGTGTTATAAAGAATTTATAAAATAAAACCTGAATAAATACTTTAAAAGTTTTCGCGTAATACAAGCTAGCTTTTTCACGCGCGCAGAAAAGCTAAAAAAAGGGATGGTTTGTGTTTATACCTCCAAGCAATGCCTACACTCGTACTGTGTTTATTGTTCTAAACGTTGCAGTAAGATCAAAGAACAGCTTTTACAGGGGAGTTGAAACCTGAATCATGTCGACATATGCACAGTTTACTATCTGCCAAACGTTTTGTCTTTGACAACATAAACTGTTCAAGTTTCATAAATATAGTTTTTATGCATCACCTGAAGTTAATTTTAAATATAGAAGTTGTTAGAAAGTAGTGTTTAGATAGAACTTGTTTTACGCCCCTCATTAAACAAAGGTCGCGTGGATCAGTTAGATCGTGGACTAACTGAGTATAAATAGAATAACAGGCTTCCTAGCGGTTCTATATTTTAATAAAAATAACGTGTAGGGTTGTAAGAGAAAAAGGCTTAGTTTCACGTGTGTTTTAAACCTGTCGATTCTTTAATACTGCTGAAAAGAATGGATTGTTTGATACTGGTGTGGAACACTTATTACCATGATCAAAATAGTCCTCCGGAATGTAACGATTATAGCATGGAATATGATTACAGGAGATACATCGTTAAGAATAGTAGTGGACTTAATAACACTTGACATTAATTTGTTGATGTCACACCAGTAAGTACAGTACTAACATCATTAGATGGTTGGTGTCATACCAGTAAGTACAGTACTAGCATCATTAGATGGTTGGTGTCATACCGGTAAGTACAGTACTAACATCATTACATGGTTGATGTCATACCGGTAAGTACAGTACTAACATCATTGCATGGTTGATGTCATACCGGTAAGTACAGTACCAACATCATTAGATGGTTGATGTCATACCGGTAAGTACAGTACTAACATCATTAGATGGTTGGTGTCATACCAGTAAGTACAGTACTAACATCATTAGATGGTTGGTGTCATACCGGTAAGTACAGTACTAACATCATTAGATGGTTGGTGTCACACCAGTAAGTACAGTACTAACATCATTAGATGGTTGGTGTCATACCAGTAAGTACAGTACTAACATCATTAGATGGTTGGTGTCATACCGGTAAGTACAGTACTAACATCATTACATGGCTGGTGTCATACCGGTAAGTACAGTACTAACATCATTAGATGGTTGGTGTCATACCGGTAAGTACAGTACTAACATCATTAGATGGTTGGTGTCACACCAGTAAGTACAGTACTAACATCATTAGATGGTTGGTGTCATACCAGTAAGTACAGTACTAACATCATTAGATGGTTGGTGTCATACCGGTAAGTACAGTACTAACATCATTACATGGTTGGTGTCATACCGGTAAGTACAGTACTAACATCATTACATGGTTGGTGTCATACCGGTAAGTACAGTACTAACATCATTACATGGTTGGTGTCATACCGGTAAGTACAGTACTAACATCATTACATAGTTGATGTCATACCGGTAAGTACAGTACTAACATCATTACATGGTTGGTGTCATACCGGTAAGTACAGTACTAACATCATTACATGGTTGGTGTCATATTGGTAAGTACAGTACTAACATCATTAGATGGTTGGTGTCATACCGGTAAGTACAGTACTAACATCATTACATGGTTGATGTCATATTGGTAAGTACAGTACTTACATCATGAGATGGTTGATGTCATACCGATAAGTACAGTACTAACATTATTAGTTTGTTGATGCCATATCAGTCAGTACAGTACTAACATCTTTAATGAGAACAGATGTAGATCATGTATTTTTATGGTATATCTCATACTAGTAGGGACAGAAATAGACCAATCTTGTTTCCATTAAAGAATAGGGCTGCCATCGTCAGTTAGTACGAGGAATCCCAACTTTTAGTTTCTAGTATAAACATATTAAATGAAATTTCCTTGTTTCCATAATTTCTTACAGAGACATCCAGTTGGATGCGATCTAACACTATTAAGTCGCGATTTGTCTCTATAATTCAGTTGTGTGAATAGTTTATAATACTGGTTGTGTACAGCTTTAGCATTACAGGTTTGACAGACACCGTAATCTTGATGAAAAAGGATGTAACGCCTCCGTCAATTTTCCTTTAGTATAAATAGAACTATATATCGGTGGATGTTGTACAATACTCCAAACACATGCTATCCTGAGACGTATGCTACAAAATGGTAACTTCCCAAAATGCAGGCGGAACTGATTGCACGTTCCCCATAAAGGACACTCAACCATGCCAAGATGGGCTGTTGAGCGTGATTATGAGTAGAGGTCACGTGCCCCTTCACGTCCAGGTGATTCGTACGAATGTGAACGTTGCACCTGTTGAATGGTTCGTCTGTAAATCGAACAACAACAACACTTATAATTTGTCTATAATAACCTTTCCAAATCAATGTACAAGAGACATGTATTCATTACCTGTTATAGTGTACCCTTACACTTCAGTCATGCATATTTTATCATGTGCTAAACATTTTATGTAGCTTGTGAGCCAGGTACACATCTCAGTGACCTAGCGTTGTGTTGATTCAGACAAGCCATAATTCACGTGCGTATCCTTCACTTTACGAGGATGATATCTCTCCTAGTGGTTTTCGTTTAGTATTGATTGATTTCGAAACTATAAATCTATACCTCATATATATTGCATCATGTTTTACCATAACTAATGATTTTGCTAGCAACCACACTCGGTTTGTCACGTCTTCAGTAAAATTTCTCTGTTGATTATCGATGAGCTAAAATATGTATGAAAATATATATATCTCAGTTCATAACAAAAAAGACTGTAATTTATTACAGACAGACACATCGCAAACGCATTCAACCTCAAAACATTGTGGCACATCGAAGTTTAATAAAAAATATGAACAGGTCGTGTTACACGCAAGTGCAGTAACGCATGGGATATTTAAATTGTTACTATAAGTTTCATCAGTTTCATGTTTTGTAAAATCAATCGTAAATTACATACTTCTGAATGTAAGAGACATTATTTAAAAAAGTCTGATACATAGAACTATATATTGCACGATCGTTAACGGTGGCCATTAATAGAGAATTTGTGTTAGAAAAACAGATAACTGTTTGATTACTTTCACAGAACTCCTTAAGCCTAATGGAAGTTTTGTTTCAAATCAATATTTTTACTCTAATAATTATTCCATATTTTTTTCATTTCGATTTCCAGTGCACATTATTATTATAAATAAGTATTCTAACCAATAATCATTCAAGTATCTATAGTAACACAGCGCGAGCCAAAGAGAAAGCGGATCAAATCAGTCGTCATGGCAACAGTCCACTCTTTAACAACAAGAAAATGAATGCTATTGAGTTTATAATCGGCGACCCTTGTTTACTTTTAATAAATAAAACTCGACATAACAAATATAAGGATAAAACTTTTTAAAAAGCAATTGTTCAAAATACGTCTTCAGATTTTTGAAAACATAATGACGAACTTCAAAAGAGCTCAACTTCTACCCAATGCCACAACCTAATCTGATAATCTAATCTATATAAATTAATTACCCAGTTCAGCAAACTACTGGCTTAACCTATATAACCTAATAACCCATTTTAGGCTGATAAAAAACATATTTTACTACTGAGAATACGTGCATGACTATGCTTTACTATTATGGCGTTCATATCGCAATATGCGGTTCCCGGGATCGAAACCCAAAATCATGGTTGCTGTTTCAGCTGGGGAACTTGTTATGTGATGGTAAATCCCACTATTTGTTGGTAAAGAGTAATCCAAGAGTTGGAGGTGGGCGTTGTTGCTTAGCTTCTTTTAAATTTGTTTATTAGCTCAAAATTAGAGACGGTTAGCGCAGATAGCCCTTGAATGGCTTTGCGACAAATTCGGTAAACAGTTAAAATTAAAAACATATGACTTCAGATTTAATGAAGTTATATCAAAACTTCTATTGTTTTACGTTAAAGTATATGGTGGGGTCTGGACTCCATTGGAGGTTAAAAAAATTGTGTTCGAACAATTCATGTACCAAATTATTTATGGATCCATGACTTTGTTGTTTACACGGTTCTTGAAAAAAGATGAGAGATCTGACATCGCCAGATGGTTAGGGCGCTCGACTCGCAAGTTTAGAGTCGCGAGTTCGAATTTCTGTCCCATCGAACATACTCTGCTCGCCCGTAATCCGACGGCTGGTAAAAGAGCAGCCCAAGAATTGGCGGTGGGTGATGATGATTAGCTGTTTTCCTTCTAGCCTTTCAACTAGGGATGGCTAACACAGATAACCCTCGTATAACTTTGAGTAAAATTCAAAGAAATAAGTAAAAGATAAATCACATTTTTCTCGGTACCTTCACGATGGCACGGATAGGGTTAATCGTGTGTCTTTTGTCAGTTCTTTACGCTAAGCATTGTAACGGAAAAAACATATTACTCAAAAGTTGCGACGGTATCTGAAGCCAACAGCTAAGAATGTTGTGTTCCGTAAGTTATAATCAATTATTTATTTATCGTTATTTCCTTTATCATTATTGGTTACAATGTTTGTTTTATCTAATTGTATTACTTTTTAACCTTATTTTTATTGTTATAGGTTTATCGTAGAAATCTTTAGCTTATCCTACTTAGTACTAACATTGTAGAATATTTTTGGATTTACGGCCGAAAATGTCGTTAACAGTGAGGCTACGTGACTGACGAAATAATCCATTATAATATTATAATTTTATTAATTCTGCTCATTCACTTGACTTTATTGTAACTTATTAAGACTGTGGATCTACTTTTTAGTTTCGCTCTAAGTAGTTAGATTTTTGTGGTCTATATTCATTAGTATCGTGGAACATGTTGATTGAAACGTGTACTCATCGATGAGGTAGTAAACCAATAACTTGAAGACTATTTCACAATAACAGCTTTACGTTCTCAAACTCTTTCTACGACGCTGTTAATACGTAGTATTAATAAACGTACGACAGTTGTGAAAAAAACAAAACCATGCTTGCAGTAAACACGACTATAACTCTTTAATTTTTTTATCTGTTTTATTACACTTCAGGGCACCAAAGAAAAGTTTGAAATGCAGTGTTTTGTTCTACACTTGATTTCAGAGCTTCAACAATAACTATTGTTAGTTTTTGTAGTAAAATTCATTTGTTTGTTTGTAAGTTAGCACAAAGCTGCTCAATGGGCTATCTGTGCTCTGCCCACCATGAGTATCAAAACCTGGTTTCTAGTGGTACGAGTACACAGACATGCCGCTGTGCCGCTAGGAGGCGGTATAATTCGTAACACTTGTTACGTTCTTCAGTCAACTTTTGGACTATTATTTACTAACGTTTAGTGGAATTCGCCGTCATACTGTAACACCCTCACGGCTGAAAGGACAAGTATGTTCAGTGACGGGATTCGAATCCGTCAGCTGCCGACTACATGCAGAGCCCTAATTATCAGGCCTATAAACTAAGATCCCTTCTTCAGTGTAATTCTCAGAGTATGTTCTTACTGAGGAAAAGTTGTTTTTCATATTAGTTTAAAAAACAATATATCTATTCTAGAAGTAAATGACCTTATAACACCAAACTATTTTTATTATTTAATTAAACACTCAACATTTCACTTGAAAGCTTCTTCAGGAGCGCTCACTGAAGACAAACCGAAACTGACACTACAAAGCTAACATTAATATGTTTTCCGTACACCAATATGCATTAGAGAAACAAAGTACGATATTTGTTCAATTATTATCTGTCAAAACACACGTTTCATCGCCTTGATGACGTGATAATTGAACAATAAGAAGGATGCTATTACGTGTATTTCAATGACTATTGTTGTGTTCATACTTAAACAATTAGCAGGTTACTATTATGTGTATTTCAACGACTCTTGTTGACGTCATAATTAAACAATAAACAAGTTGCTACTACGTGAATTTCAATGCTTTGATGACGTTATAATTAAACAATATGAAGGTTGCTATTACGTGTATTTCAACAACTATTGTTGACGTCATAATTAAACAATTAGCAGGTTGCTACTACGTGTATTTCAACTATTGTTGACGTCATAATTAAACAATAAACAAGTTGCTACTACGTGAATTTCAACGACTATTGTTGTGTTCATAATTAAACTACAAGCAGGTTGCTACTATGTGTACTACAACGACTCTTGCTGCCTGAACGCACCCCGCGTGCACGTCATTCCTAGTCACATGACAAATGGGGTTAAAAAGGGAGCACTGTACGAAAAAGAAACCATGGCAATCCAATTAAGTTTTTTTCTTTTTTATTTTACCACGCGGCGAGGTCTCGTAGCCCAACATGACCTGTAGTGCCCCCAATCTATTGCCTCTTCTCGCCCTGAATCGGAGAAAGACAGTAATACGCTGAATCAAAACAAACCCATTTACAAGATGAATTCAACGAAAATTAAAACTTCTACTCGTCACGTGTCTGGTAACGTAGATCCAGTTAGGTCGGACGAGCTCCTATAGTATCAGTTAGATGATTCAGCATTGCTTCTATTTACTTTGTCGACGCAAGCTCTGATTTTCCATACACAGAATTAAACATTAAACTATGTATATCTCGCACAGAAATGTTGGAAATATAACACTGATATGTTTCACAGGAGCAAACTTTGTACTAATATGACTTCTCACCACTTAAAGTTATTTATGTTTTGGTTTTGTTTGTTATGAATTTCGCGCAAAGATACACGAGGGCTATTCGCGCTAGCCGTCCCTAATTTAGCAGTGTAAGACTAGAGGGAAGGCAGCTAGTCATCATCCCACTGCCAACTCTTGGACTACTCTTTTACCAACGAATAGTGGGATTGACCGCACATTGTCACACTCCCGAGAATGAAAGGGCGAGCCTCTTTGGTAGAGGGGTATTCGAATGCGCGACACTCAGATTGGGGGTTAAGCGCCTGAACCACCTGTCCGTTCCAGGTGTGTATGGAGTTTGAATATCAGGTTTTGTAGCTAGGTTTTCAGACATAATTGTACGCACAAAACTAAAATTTTAATACTTTGGTTGTTTGTTAAGCCTAAACCTATGTAATAGTCTATTTGTACCCTGACTACTGCGGGTATATAAACCCTGTTTTTAGAGTTATAAGCTCACATATTCACCGCTGAACCACGGGACGAGGGGAAGAGGCTTAAATTTAATATGCATCCTGAATGTGCAAACAATTTATTTTGTAGTAAAAATACACAGACTGACTTACGTTAGTTAAAACGATCGTACAAATCAGTTAAACCTAACCCAAGCAGGTGGTTTGTTATCTAACTAAAAGGAAATATAGAAAATGTAACTTCGAAATCTGCCAATGAAAAAAAAGCGCGTGAAATACTGTTAGAAATCTCGATTAACACTTAATACCGTATTATTCATTAAACTCTAACGTTTGTCTCTGTATTGTGACATTTCTTGAAACTGTTGGTTGCCATAGCAGCAAAACTTAATGCATTATTTTACACTCTTGGTGAACTACATCTATTGTACCAACACAGACAGCTGTTGTGATAAATGTAGGTTTATATAAGTATTAACCCGAAAATACAACGTGAAATATTTCATTTATTTTCCTCTTAATTTCTTATGGAAGGGTGATTAAAAGGTTATGTTATAGATGTAACAGTTGGCTGGGGAAATGTAAACAACGTCATAAGATTAAATGTGTAAGACTGTGGACTGGGAAAGTGTAAATAAAATAATGTTATAGATCTAAGACTGTGGGATGGGGAAATGTAAAGAAATTATCTTATAGATCTAAGACTGTGAGATGGGGAAATGTAAAGAAATTATGTTATAGATCTAAGACTGTGAGATGGGGAAATGTAAAGAAATTACGTTATAGATCTAAGACTGTGAGATGGGGAAATGTAAAGAAATTATGTTATAGATCTAAGACTGTGAGATGGGGAAATGTAAAGAAATTATGTTATAGATCTAAGACTGTGAGATGGGGAAATGTAAAGAAATTATGTTATAGATCTAAGACTGTGAGATGGGGAAAGGTAAATAAATTATGTTATAGATCTAAGACTGTGAGATGGGGAAATGTAAAGAAATTATGTTATAGATCTAGGACTGTGAGATGGGGAAATGTAAATAAATTATTTTATAGATGTAAGACTGAGAGATGGGGAAATGTAAAGAAATTATTTTATAGATCTAAGACTGTAAAATGGGGAAATGTAAAGAAATTATGTTATAGATGTAAGACTGAGATGGGGAAATGTAAAGAAATTATGTTATAGATCTAAGACTGTGAGATGGGGAAATGTAAAGAAATTATGTTATAGATCTAAGACTGTGAGATGAGGAAATGTAAAGAAAGTCATATTATATGTGTAAGACTGCACACTGGCGAAATGTAAAGAAATTATATTATAGATCTCATCAACTTTTATGTTGTTTAGCATGAATTTCAATGTTTTTATTTACTAACTTACAACTCTTCAATGTTATTCACAACTTGTTTTATTACGTAATATAACTTTGCTTTATTTGTCACTTGGAATTTTAAAGAACAGTATTTCTGTTATTCTCAGTTATTACTATCAGAGGAATCTAATTGCTTGTTATTTCTCATTATTTGTTCCACTGAAGAAAGAAACACAATTCATTTAATAAGGCCATTGGCCTTCACGTCTCATAGCAACTAGATCCAGTTAGTGTTAATAAACGGACATCCAGAAAAAATCAGACTGAAATGTATGAGACATTGAATAAAGACAGAAGTTTGGCCAGTTATTGATTACAAATCCCAGTTCTCAGAAATGACAAGTATAGGTTATTGTCCATCCTTCATTTAACATGAATATCTTATCTCTCAATGTTCTGTTCTTCCCAAATTAGCAGGAAACTTGCTAAGAAAGTTTACGATGTAATACGACTTCGAGAAACGATGCCATTGTTCCGATACAACTCTCACTTGTACCAGACCTTTACGGATTTATTTATTTCAGTAGTTTATTTATCTTCCTTCCTTTAGTTTTTGTTGTCATGAAAGTGCAGTCTTGGTTACTTATAAAGAGAAAATATAAACCTCTTTTTATTGAGTATTCTATTTAAATGTTGTTGGCCTGCAAGAGTTTCAAACAAATTGGAAAAATGTACAGAGTTTACAAATTCTAATGTAATTTAATTAAAACAGAAACTCCTTAGGTAGTAACACTTACGATTTAGCTAAAACTTCTGACAACATATACTTATTTACTTAGTTAAGCCTAGTGACAATGTATGTTTTAGTTACTAGGTTAAGCCTAACGACAACACACATTTTATTTAATTAGCTAATCCTACTGGCAACACATATTTTAAAATATACAACAACTATCCAATGAACAGCACTTACTAGGTTTTTGTTTGCTTGTATTCTTAAACGAATATTACTGTACTTAATAATTCTTGAAAATTTAGTTTTTATTAGCCTTATGAAACTGCTCAACCATTACTTGAAAATAAAAACACGTTTTAGATATTAGAAATATATCTAAACATGAGTTTTAACAACGTTTTTAAATTCGAGAACAATCTCCAACTTTGTCAAATGATATCCGTCATCAAGTCTCTCCACCCTTGTCAGAAGCCGTCACGAAAAATATCCACCCTTGCGAGAAGTCAATATCATGCCTATCCTTCGTCGTCAGAAACCACTAACAAGCTTATCCACTTTTCTCAGAAGTAATCATCAAACCTGTCCACCTTTATCAAAAGCCATCATCAAGCCTATCCCTCCTCGTCAGAAGTCATCAAAAAGCCGAGCTACCTTGGTCAGAAGCCATTAACAAATCTACTCACTCTTGTCAGAAGCCATCAACAAGCCCATCTACCCTAGTCAGAAGCCACCAGAAAGCCTGTTTGCCCTCGTCGGAAGCTATCAACAAGTCTGTCCATTCTCGTCAAAAGATATCAACAAGCCTATCAGAAGCCACCAAAAAGCCTCTTTACCCTTGTCAGAAGCTATCAACAACCCTCTTAAATCTTGTAAGAAGTCATCAACAAACCTATTCACTCTTGTTAAAAGCTATCTACAAGCCTAGCTACCCTGGTCAAAAGTCATCAACAAGTATATCTACCTTGGTTAGAAGCCATCAAAAACCTATTTACCATTGTAAGAAGCTATCAGTAAGCCTATTCAATTTTGTAAGAAGCCATCAACAAGTCTGTCCACTCTTGTCAGGAGTCATTAACAAATCTATTCACTTTTGCAAGAAGCCACAAGCCTATCTACCCTGGTCAGGAGTCATCAACAAGCCTGTCTATCCTGGTCAGGAGTCATCAACAAGTCTATCTACCCTGGTGAAGAGTCATCAAAAAGCCTATCTATCCTGGTCAAGAGTCATCATCAAGCCTATCAACCCTGGTCGTGATTCATCATCAAGCCTATCTAACCTGGTCAAGAGTCACCATCAAGCCTATCTACCCTGGTCAGGAGTCATCAACAAGCCTATCTACCCTGGTGAACAGTCATCAAAAAGCCTATCTACCCTGGTCAGGAATCATCAACGAGCCTATCTACCCTGGTCAGAAATCATCAACGAGCCTATCTACCTGGGTCAGGAGTCATCACTAAACCCATTCCCTCTTTCCTTAAAAGCTTATCTTCTTTTGCTAAAAGCTGTCAACAAACCTATCCTTTTAGATAGAAGTTCTTGTCAAATTTATCTGTTTACGTCAGAATTCGTCATCAAACCTGTCCATTCTGACCAGAAGCCGTCACAAAGATTATCCGCTTTCTCTACAGTTTTTTTTATCAACAGAAGCCATTGTAAGATTCATTGATCAACAAAATGCGTGTGTATAATTCATTAAACTATGATAATAAACTCTGAAACATGTGAAACATAACAGTAGAAAAATTCAAAACTTCAAAATCTTCGCTATTACTATTTTCATCTGAATTCTAAATCTCGTCATGGTAACTGATAATACTACTGTAATATTTTCAATCAAATGAACTGAATGTTAAAAAACGAAAATCTTGTGGTTTATATTTCCTATGCTTGGTGTTGTTATGTTTCGAGAATTACTTTGGTTTCTTTTAATTTCGTGCAAAGCTACACGAGGACTATCTGCGCTAGCTGTCCCTAATTTAGCAGTATAAGACGAGAAGTAAGGCAGCTAGTCATCACCACCCACCGCCAACTCTTGGACTACTCTTTTACCAACAAATAGTGAGATTGACCATCACGTTATAACACCCTCACGGCTTAAAAAGCGAGCATGTTTGGTGTGACGGGGATTGGAACCCACGACCCTCAGATTTCGAGTCGAGTGCCTTAACCCCCAGACGACACGGGTTTTGCCGGGAATTACTGAAGCTACTTGATTTCATTTGAAAACAAACTCATTTATATCTTTCAAAAACAGATTTAATTTAATAATTTTAAAACGAACATCGAAAGAAACGTAAAGGTTTTTCAATACCTTACATAGCTACAGTAAATGTATTGAAACTTTCAAGTTTATTAGAAAAACTAACGAGGGCTTTTAACACCATATCTCAGTGCCTCGTTTCGTTTCTCCTGAGAGAGGTCAGTAAATCTTCATTTCAAATTTCAATTAAATTATTAAATTTAAAACCATCTCTGCCCCTTGATATGAAACACGCTTACGAAAACATTTATTATTTGAAAGTAATAACGTAGTATCAAATAATTATATCTTCTTTCTTTCACACTGGTCCGGCATGGCCAGGTAGTTAAATCACAGTTCTACCTGCCCATAACTTTCGTTAAGGTTATTGTTTACCACATTTACTGAATGATGGTTATATGGTACTGTTTAAATCTGAGTTCTATCTATCCATAACTTTCGTTAAGGTTATTTCTGACTGATGGTTATAGGCTGTCTTTTACGCAGATCTTTTATTCAAAATAACTTTGTAATCGTCACCTACTCAGCATGCTACGCGTATAGAACTGGGGCTATTGATTTACTCCAACTTGCTCTAGTGGAGGCTCAGCACCGCATTGGATCGTAGAATCATTCCAAATAACAAAAATCCTGTTGGCTTCAGGAGAGTGAGCCAGTAGGAGCTTGGAGAGAGGTACAGGGCATGCTATTTGAATTTCTTGTGGTTTTTAAATGAACAACGAATCTCTGAATTCGTCAAACGAAGTCATGTGTATTTCGAACAGTTTTTGTTCACTAGTGTTTTGCTTAAGAACTTGACATTTCCAAGATGATGTGGTACTTCAAACCATGAGGAAAAAAAATTGAAACCAAGAAAAATGTAAATTATATATGTTTATAAATTGAAGTGAAATACCCCTTAAAAAGTATGATGAACTAGTTACTGTATATATATATATATATATGAGTGCATTTGTGTGCTTAGTATGTGAACATGGTTAGAGAAAACAATGGAATTTATTATCATCTGTTCATATTTAAGTCCCATATCCGTGTATTGAAATGACCCCCGCCCAGTCTAGTGATATAGTGTTATATATATCCGCATAAAGATACCCACAAACGTATGAATTTATATCTCAGTCATGCGTGTGACCACCGCAAGGCGTGTCTTGTGGCGTCGTATGGTTTATTAATACACAGTATGACGAGAGAAGCGGTGATTGGTTCTTCCGTGACGTCGTCCATCACTAGCTACAGTTGGATGGACCACCTCCGATTTTTTTTATGTTTATGATTTTTACTTGTTGTACAGAGTTCGTTTATTAAAGGTAAGTACCAACGTATTAACTGACAGTGTTGGGGTAAGAGGCAAGTACCAACGTGTTAACTGACAGTGTTGGGGTAATAAACATCAATCAACGACATCAAAGTTTAATCAATGCAAAAGAAAAACAAACAAAAAAGCTAATGTTTTAATCTAGTACTGGTTGAGGAACGAAGATAACTGTACTTGATCATCAGTTACTCAAAAAATAACAAGTTAGGAAAGAAATTCAGTCAACCATTATCTTATTTACACCAAAGACCTATAGATGAACCCGCGTTTTATTTTATCCTAATATTTTTAAAACACGAGTCGAAAAAAGAATATTATAGTAGCTATCATCTTACAAAGTTGCACATAGAAGATGGATTTTTTGTTTGTTTGTTTTGGAATTTCGCACAAAGATACACGAGGGCTATCGGTGCTAGTCGTCCCTAATTTAGCAGTGTAAGACTAGAGGAAAGGCAGCTGGTCATCATCACCCACCGCCAACTCTTGGGCTACTCTTTTACCAACGAATAGTTTGATTGACCCTCACATTATAACGCCCCCACGGCTGAAAGGGCGAGCATGTTTGGCGCGACCGGGATGCGAACCCGCGACCCTCAGATTACGAGTCGCACGCCTTAACACGCTTGGCCATGCCGGGCCTAGAAGATGGAAAACAGATTTTTGGACTAGTATTATAATACTCAATGACACCTTACATTCTGTAGGTGGCCAAGACCAAACTCTTGAAAGTTCTTGATAAACTCTCCTTAAGATTTCACACTTTGAACAATGTTTGTTTATAAACCGTGTAAGAGTTCACACTTTGAATAGTATTTGTCTGTAAACCGTGTAAGAGTTCACACTTTAAACAATGTCTATAAACCGTGTAAGATTTCACACTTTGAAGAATGCGAGTAAATAAACTGTGTAAGATTTCACACTCTGCAGAATGTGTGTAAATATACCGTTTAAGGGTTTGCACTTTGAACAGTGTTTGTTTATAAACCATGTAAGAGTTCACACTCTAAAGAATGTTTGTCTAACAACCATTTAAGAGTTCACACTGTGAATAATATTTGTCTATTAACCGTGTTTCAAGTGTTTTACAAGTATGATGATCAAATACACTCGGAAAGTTCCTTCACCATGTTTGTTTTCGTTTCACTCTAAGTTGTATTAGAGCTAACTGATGGTAGAAACTCCTGATTCAGCGCTAACAGAGATGTGTGTTTATTTTTCTTGTTATTTAAGGTTCCAAAGCGCAGAGCGCCTTTTGTGGTAACGGAACCATAAACCCTCGGATACGCAGTCTGGGAACGTTAGCAACCAATCCTAAAGTGAAGAAAAACAAGTGTAGCTGTCTGTTCCCTTGGCTGTGAAACTATAATCAACACACAGTGAGATGTGTTTATGTCTTCTCTTGATCCTTTCCATTACAAGGTTTTTAATAACCTTAAGTGATCTCTCAAAACTGTCAAACTATAGCTCTGTTTCTAGGTCGTTCCCAGTCAGAGAGATTTATTATAGTGTAAAGTAACGCATAAAAATATAACGTAAACTTCAATTATTTTTATATAAACTACACAGGGGGACTCCGATCGTAGTTAGTGGGATTAATTTCAATATTGATGGTGCTTTTATTTTTTTTAACGTGTTATAATGGGTTACAGAAAGGTCACAGTCACAGAAAGAGTTCGTTCGGCTCGTAAATAATTCAGAGAAATGTTATTGAAAAGCTAGCGATACGGAACATTTCGGTAATTTTAGGGTTAAGTAGGTCACCTAAAATTTGACTAGGATCTAATAGACTTATCTGTGGCTGAAAGTAGAATCATATGGGATCATTATTAAAACTGAAATAGAAACCCCATAACCCGAAAGATGAACCTTTAGAAAGCGCTCGGGTTATAGGGAGTTTATTTCTTTTTTATCAAGACTTCTTGGACCAACATGTTTTAGAACATTATGAACATGATTATTATTGGTAGAATTAACCAGAGAAAATACTAATAATATTATTCTCTTATTTCTCATATTTGTAAGGCATGGCTAGGTGGTTAAGGTACTCGACTCGCCATCCGAGGGTCGCAGGTTCGAATCCCCGTCACACCAAACATGCTCGCCCTTTAAGCCGTGGGGACATTATAATGTTATTACGGTGAGTCCTACTCTTCGTTGGTAAAAGAGTAGTCCAAGAGTTGGCGGTGCGTGGTAATGACTAGCTGCCTTCCCTCTAGTCTTACACTGCTAAATTAGGGACGGCTAGTGCAGGTAGACTTCGTGTAGCTTTGCACGAAATTCAAACCAAAACTATATTTTTAAAGTATTTCTTAAGACAACAAAGAACAACTGAAGACAATCGCGAGGGGAGTCAAACCAACTTTACATCCTTGCACTAAAATTTTAAAAATATAATTGTTTATTTCTGTATTTTCTTGCTTTAAATGTTTTTGTCAGGTTCTGAACATATACAAGATTCTTCTGCCACACACCGAAAATAGTTATTCAGAATTTATGAAATTTTCTTTTTGTTTGTTTTTGATGTAGCTCTAAATTTTAGACCCCATGCGCAAACCTCTTAAAACCCCTTACACAAACGAAAACGCATTTTCATTGCACGTTCTAGAATGTTCTACATAGCATGCTAAGTGTGAATCGCCTTTAGCTATGGATAATCCAACTGAATTTAAAATAGAAAAACATGGAATATAAATCGACTCAGACGCTTTACGTTCAAATAGACCACAAGGAAAGTTTCATATTCTACAGAGAGGATTTAGAAGAATTTCTTGTTCACTTCAACTAAGAGTAACAGTTACAGAAGAAATTCCATACATTGCAGGCTCGCCCTTTCAGCTGTGAGGACCTTATAATGTTACGGTCAATCCCACTATTCGCTGGTAAAAGAGTAGCCCAAGAGTTGACTGGGAGTGGCGATAACTACGTATCTTCCCTCGAGTCTTACACTGCTAAATTAGGTACAGCTAACGCAGATAGCCCTCGTGCAGCCTTGCGCGAAATTCCTAACAAACCAGTCAGTCCATGCTCAGCTCCTGACCCGGAACTTTTCTTATTAACTTTTACTTTTAGTAACTAAATATCTCAAGTAAAAATATCGCAAATAATTAGTGAAAAAAAAACACCTTACAATAAACATTTTGATATGGAACATTTTCCTTTTAATCTCTTGAATTTATATAATTAATTATATGAAAATTAGACATGTCTCCTTACATGTCTCTATAATTAAACTTCAACACTACGCTTCACTTCCACTTCACCACCCACCTCACTTTAACGTTTCGTTTCACCTCAATAATCCAATTCTTGATGTCGAGCTGAAACCCACTTAAAGTAAAAATGTATCTGTTTTAGGTATTAACACTTTTACTTATAAAGCAGATAACAACGTTTCGAACTTCGTAGCTCATTTTCAGGTTAACGAAGAGAGAGTTTGAAACTGACTGTTGCAACTGAGATATAATAATCCAATTCGTTTCAGCAATACACTTTACTTCGAGAATCACTTTCTGGGCCACCAGAAGTCAACGATCCACTCCATTTCATAATCCACTTCACTCTCACAGCCTAATAACTCACTTTAATAACTTCTTGAACTCTGGCTACTAATTTCTCTTCACTTCATTTCACTACTCTACCAATGTAAATCTCTCGAAACGTCCACTTCACTTCAACAGTCGTTATTTCAGAAACCAACTTTATCATCAACTCGGTTTACAACCTTTCATTAACAAGTCACTT
Source organism: Tachypleus tridentatus (assembly GCF_004210375.1). Taxonomy (NCBI): domain Eukaryota; kingdom Metazoa; phylum Arthropoda; class Merostomata; order Xiphosura; family Limulidae; genus Tachypleus; species Tachypleus tridentatus. The sequence goes on from NC_134837.1 coordinate 207,895,980, forward strand.
TACTTTCTAGTCTTTTTGATGCGTTATAAGTGTAAGGGTTTTACCGTAACTTTAACTATAATAATACATCATAATAATAGATTTAGAAATATATGGACTAGACCACGTGCATAAAACTACATTAAGCGCTCGCTATACTATGCCAATCACGTGTATCGAAAAAAGGATTTTAGGGTTGTATGTTTCTAGAGTTAGAACTGAGGTATGACAAGGTTCTTAAGGCACTTGACTCGTAATCCGAAGGTCGTGGTTTTTAATCCCCGTCGCACCAAACATGCTTGCCCTTTCAGCCATGGGGGTGTTATTATGTGACGGTCAATCCCACTATTTGTTGATAAAAGAGTAGCCCAAGATTTGGCGGTTGGTGGTGATGATCAGTTGTCTTCTCTCTAGTCTTGCACTGCTCAATCAGTGACGGCTAGTGCACATAGCTCTTGTGTAGTTTTGCGCGAAATTAAAAAAAAAGAAACTTAGAACTGAGCTTTTCAGGGTTTGTAACGAAAGATAGTTATAAAAACAGAAGTTGCTATAACTGACCACTGAGAACGCTTAAAGAAAAAACTGATCTTCTGAAGTTAGAAAGAATCCAGCACTAATTATGGTCACATACCTACGTGAAAATTGTATAAATAACAGCTGTCTTTGAATCGACTGCTAAAGTAATAAAGGAAACAAATCATATATATTTCACCATAAAGAATAAGGTACTATTTTAAATATATAAAACAGTGGTGGCAGGTGTGTTGTTGTTTTATTTACATCACTAAATATTTGACCAAAAATATCATAAAGATATTCACAATGGAAGCTCCATGATATATATTGTTCGAATAACGTAAAAGCACCGATAACTAATAGTTATTTTCACTGTTGAAAGAAATGGAATTTTATTTATCTCACACTTTAATTTATTGTAGCAGTCCCTCGTGACTCTCTGGAAATCACTAGGACTACTTCTAATCTTTCATCATATCCCTTTCTTAGCTCCGTAGTTTTGTGCATCTCTCAACAGAACACTCTAATGAATAGTCCAGAAGAAATGCTTAGAAACTCTAATCGGTCCGATTAGCAAGACTCTGAGGAGAAGGGGGTTTTAATGAATACTAGTAATTAACTTTTCCGAAGAATCTAGAAGCTAATGGTATTTATCCTTCTTGTTAATAAAACTGTTTAACCCAACCAAGCTCTGGCTAGAAATTAATTACATGTAAGACCTGTCTTAGCTCCAAAGAAAAGTAGAAAATTCCAAATGATACATTACGTAACAATATACATGGTAATGACCAGTTCTGCAGAATACAATAAGTTTAGAAAATAATAACCGGGATTCATTACATACAGTTTGTGATGTCTCTAGTCTAAATAGTAAACAGCCATATGAGTTATTATATATACAGATACCATGTTGTGGTTTATTACACAATATGGTTTAGTTATTCTGAATAACTAAGCCCGACGTAAACTATTACCATGCTTAAATAGGAGAAAGTGATATGCGTTTATAAAGATATCTAATTTTCTTATTAGTGAGATTGCTTGGGGTCAAGAGTAATGTTCACTATATTCGAACAGAACAGTTTGACGATAGAAATCTGACCTGGAAGGATAAGGTTGGAATCTCACTCGTTATAACTTCCAGCCAAAGACGATAAAAACGGTTTGAAAACACCATTCTAAATAAATTCGACACACACGGTCGTAATTAATTGGGAATGTAGTATGTAAATTGTGTATTCTTCGTTTATCTTAAACTAGCAGTTTGCTGATATAGAGTGTACAGACCGCTCGGGTTGAAACTGCCGTCACACGTTTTCTGAATCTCCGCCTTTTTCACGTCGTGCTGATAAAGGGAAGACTCGTGTGGCTTGATAAGAGTTCGTTGAATCATCAATCATTGAAACTGTGAAAGTAGGGCCTTGCTGCTGGTTGATCAGGGGGTGTGTGAGAAAAGGCTATCCGGGAGACGAGAAACAAAGGCCGTCTAGCTCGTATCACTATAGGTGGAAAACAATCGTCAAGTGATTGTGTTTTTTTTTAAATCTCTTTCACTCTTTGTCTTTCTCTCTTTTACTCAGTGCATTCGAATGGCTGAGAAAAGTAGGCCTTGCGCTCAAATCTCCTTATTCGATCGCTACTGAAACAAGCACGGAATATGACGTCATATTTACAAGGATCTTAAACCAACAGTTAAGTCGTAATTAAAAACAAAATTCTATGGAGAAAGTATTGAGACGAAATACCTACTCATAAGTTCGCAAACCACTGTGTTTTGTTATCTTTCCCTCAACATGATGCTTCTGAGTCATGGTAGCGTTTAACTAACTGTCTGTTGTTTTTTCTTGTATTTGGTGCAGAACGTGTTTCAGTGGCTAGCGCCTCGAACTATGTATGAATCTCGTGCCCGCAAAACCGTGTATCACAGTTAAGAGCCACCGAAGCATTATAAGAGTAACGGTCAGATCCTAATATTCGATTACAGTTGCTGGTGGGTACTGTTCAAAATCAGAGATGGCCACCCCTCTATTTATTCCTACACGAATATCTGTGATAAACAATTGCCTCTTTCCTTTTGTTTTGCAACCATAATCCGCTAGGATGTGACGAACCTTGTGACGTCACAATATTAACACGAACAAGTAAAGGACTTTGCGGAAATCTTGATGAGTACAAACTGATTCTACAAAATAATAAATATATAAGCGCGTGCAGCTGTTAAAGTTAACAAATAAAACAAGTCGTGAATAGTCTGTGTACTGATTTTAACACTTTAAATTTCCCATACTAAAGGTTTCGCTAACGTATCTTATGTTTCACAAACATAAGCTATACACACACTATTTTATCTTTCATAGACGCTTTCTTGTTACCACACAAGCTTACTTTAAACTAAATTGTTTTGTGCTTCATAGACGTTCTTAACCTATGAATGGTTTATTAAAAGGACAAACGAAATACGACCAGTTACTCGAGAAAAACAATTATTCTTTCTGGAGTAATTAACATGTTGTGTTTTATCTTTGTAACAACGAACACAACTTTCACTTTGGAAAATAAACTTTATATAATCAATAACCTGTTTAGCTGCTTTGTTTGTGCAAAGCTACACGAGGGCTATCTGCGCTAGCCGTCTTTAATTTTCCAGTGAAAGACTAGAGGGAAGGAAGCTAGTCATCATCACCTACCGCTAACTCTTGAAATACTCTTTCATTAACGAATAGTGAGATTGACTGTCACATTATAACCCCTCCTACGGTTGAAAGGGTGAGCATGTTTGGTGCGACGGGGTTTCGAACCTACGACCCTCAGATTACGAGTCAACTGCCTTAACCACCTGACAACCTGTTTAGTCTTTAGGTTTAGAACTAATAGTGGACATTACGTTAGAGGTACTGCATAACTTTCAACCAATGACGAAGGAATCCATGCGAGTCCTACGGCTAGAATTTAAAAAAAAAAAGTCGTTTTGATTTTCAAAAGAGAACGTTCTTCGCTTAAACTATTCATACGTATTTTCTAGTACAATTATCATATAACTTTAGCTTTAAAATACGTTATTGTTTGTTTCACAGACGCTGAAAATATGTTGCACAGGCTTAACTTCTACACGCTACTGCGTGTTTCGTAGCTAGCTATTCAACTGTTGAAAACAGAAAACGTAATGAAAAGGATCGAACAGTTTCGATATTGAATTACAACAAACAAATCACAGTACCGGTGTTTCTACTGTGGAAATTCAACACAAACACATTCTATGCACGCATTAAAAAAATTACTTCCGTGTACGTTGCTAGGACTACTGAATATTTTAAAAGAAGACATAATGTGTAAACTACGAAATAATGTATTCGTCAAGCTTAGAAAAAGAACTAATTTAAAACATTTGTTAATAAAAGATCCGTCGCAACTAAAGAAATTTGATATGTGGATTACTGTTGCTATGGGGACCAGAACACCGGATAATTTCTGTAGTTTAATAGTATCCACGTGAAATTTCTGTGAGGCGTACAAGAATCCCTTTATAAATATTTAAAAGAAACAATCTTAAACGAGGAAGACCTACCTCGCCTTAGGCAACATTATCATATCACTGTTACCTGTTATTGAATGAAACCTAAGCCTCGAATTCAATCAATTTCCGTTTGTTTGGTTACAGGAAAAGGTTCTTTAATAAATAAAGAGGTCCGTCCAAGACGTATCGAAAGTTTTACTGGCTATGTCTTTATTCGTGGACCTATTGCTCTGGTTCTTCTAGAAGAATTCGAGAATATTGTCACTTCCGTGGTCTACCTTTATGGGTTTGTAAGTTATATATATATAATGAATAGAAATAGGGAATACATATGATTCGTGTACGTTACTATTATATTGTCACCGCATTACAATACAGTCTTACATATTTAAAACATCTAATGTATCCAGTCATAACCTCAAAATTCGGAGAAGAAAAAAGGCAACTAGTCAGCAGTACTACTCGTAGCTGCTACTGACTGTCACAGTTATTGTGCCGCCACAGCACTGACAGTAGAATATTGCAGATCAAACTTCAAACCTGTTGACCACTAGGCTACGCCCAACTCTCAAATTAGAAGAAAATTGTAAACAAAAAATTATATATTTTGTTTAAAAACCGTTTTCTGTTTTTATAAACCTAACAAGTTAGATGTTTCGGTTTTAGTTCCCCAGTGAGACAGCGGTAAGTTTTACGGACTTACAAAGCTCCAATGTTCAGTTCCCACGCTAGACACAGAAGACAGTCCTAAAAACGAACAAGTTTCTTTATTATCAATATTGCATATTAGAATTGCATGAACTTGGAGAACACAGTTCACAGATTACAAATTTAATATATTCATCTAATTGGTGTTGTTGTTTTTCGATTATTTGTTTAAGACACTGAGTTTGGTTTCCAAGTTTTTAAAGTAATTATTTAAACCTATTCAACAGAGCATGTTTCAGTAATAATTATGATAAGAACTAGGCTTAAGTTCACTAAATTAATAACAAATAAAGTATTTGGAAAAATAAGATTAGACATTCATTTTTTTTCAGTTTTTCCTAAACATTTAAATACATTTACTTACCAATATGATGCTTCCTTTAGTGTTTTACCCACCGTAGGTATCGAAATCAGAAATTGAGTGTTATAACCTCGTGACTTCTCTCTGAGGTACCTAGATGCAAAGTTGATATTTTTTAGGCGGCTAAGCAGGAAAAAAAAAGCTAAAGGTTTTATAACGTTTAAATTCAGATTTCCATAACTACGGTGTGCAGAGCACAGATAGTCAGTCCATTGCGTAATTTCATGCTTAACAAAAAATAAACCGTTTGAACATAATCGAGTTCTCTAAGCCCTTAATGGCATAGCGATAAGTCTCGAAACTTATAATGCTAAAAACCGGGTCTCGATACCCCTGGCGAAAACAACATTGTGTAGTTTTAAGCTTAACAAACAGATAAACGAATACAGTTTAAGTATCTAACTGTTCGTTTCTGGTGTCACAAGATCTCTAACTCACGTTTCACAATAATTGCTTTCTCTCGTGTTTCTCATTGAACACATACCTTGAAATCTGCTAGACATGTGAAAGTACGTGGTACTGTATACCAGATTGTCCATTCCTTATAGAAAATGGTCGTTTTAGTTTATGTTTAGCAAATTCCAATTACGGAGATGTCTTATAATAATGTTACTTCTTGATGACGAGAAACCCACTTTGTTAACGTGAATATGACCAAGAAAGGTCGAAACTTGTTCTCTGCTTATCAATAAAAGTGTTAATACCCATGCCAGGAGTTCTGAGACACTATGTTGTTTCTTGTGAACAGTACCACATTCTATACGTTGTATAATAGAACGTGTTAGTCTACAGGGAAAGTAACGTTTAGTTAAATCAGATATCTCAAAATGTTTCTAATTTTTTTAAATTCAAAATTGTGTTTCGCGAAAAAATAAAACTTGGAAGTTTCTTGTAGAAGTTGTAATATCTAGACAAGAATTTCGGTATAAATTATGTTCTCAGTTCAAATATTTACTAACCCTACATACGGACTGTTAACATGAGTTCTAACAAGAGATATTTAATACCTTATCTTTATTTATATTCATGCGCACCACGTGTACCATCATTCAGATATCCAGTGAGAGTGAAGTTTGGGAAAGGATGTGTCATGAAACTAAGATGTGTTTGAAAAGATGCTCGGGTGTGTCCAAAGAATTGTTTCGAAAAGATGTAACCACATTTCAGGTGTGTTTGGAGAACTATTTTGAAAAGGCTGTGCCACCAGTGAAAGTGTGTTAAGACACGTTTTCTAAAAAGGATGTATCAGGAACTTTAGGTGTGTTGAGAGAGGTTTACTGTTAAAGATTTATCAGGAAGATTAGGTATGTTCAGAGAGGTTTTCTGTAGAGGATGTATCAGGATGTTTGGGTGTGTTAAAAGAGGTTTTCTGTTAAAGATGTATCAGGAAGTTTAAGTGTGTTCAGAAAGAGTTTCTGAAAGAGATGTATCACGAAATTTAGGTGTGTTCAGATATGTTTTATGTAAAGGATGTATCAGGAAGTTTAGGTGTGTTGAGAGAGGTTTACTGTTAAGGATTTATCAGGAAGATTAGGTATGTTCAGAGAGGTTTTCTGTAGAGGATGTATCAGGAAGTTTAGGTGTGTTGAGAGAGGTTTATTGTTAAGGATTTATCAGGAAGATTAGGTATGTTCAGAGAGGTTTTCTGTAGAGGATGTATCAGGATGTTTGGGTGTGTTAAAAGAGGTTTTCTGTTAAAGATGTATCAGGAAGTTTAAGTGTGTTCAGAAAGAGTTTCAAAAGAGATGTATCACGAAATTTAGGTGTGTTCAGATATGTTTTATGTAAAGGATGTATCAGGAAGTTTAGGTGTGTTGAGAGAGGTTTACTGTTAAGGATTTATCAGGAAGATTAGGTATGTTCAGAGAGGTTTTCTGTAGAGGATGTATCAGGAAGTTTAAGTGTGTTCAGAAAGAGTTTCTGAAAGAGATGTATCACGAAATTTAGGTGTGTTCAGATATGTTTTATGTAAAGGATGTATCAGGAAGTTTAGGTGTGTTTACAGAGGTTTTCCCTTAAGGATGTATAAAGAAGTTTCGGTGTGTTCAGAGATGTTTTCTGTAAAGGAAGCATTAAAAAGCTTAGTTGTGTTCAGTGAAGTTTTCTGTAATGGTTGTATAAAGAAATTTAGATGTGTCCAGACAGGTTTCCTGAAAAGAATGAATCACGAATTTTGGGAAGGTTCAGAGGTTTCCTTAAATGGTGTATCACGAAGTAAGTTGTGTTGAGAGAGGTTTTCTCTTAAGGGTGTATCAGGAAGTGTAGGTGTGCTCAGAGAAGTTTTCTGTAAAAGATGTATAAAGACGTTTAAGTGTGTTTATAGAAGTTTTTGTGAAGGCTGTAACAAGAAATTTAGGAGAAATCAGAGAATATTTCTTTAAAGGATGTACAAAGAAGTTTAGGTGTTTTTAGAGAAATTTTCTGTAAAAAATATATAAAGAAGATTAGGTATGTTCAGAAAATTTTTCTGTAAAGGATGTATAAAAAGTTTATTTGTGTTCAGAAAAGTTTTCTGTAAAGGATTATCAGGAAGGTTAGGTGCTTTTAGAGTGGTTTTTTTTTTGTAAAGGATGTATGAAGAAGTTTAGGTTTGTACAGAGAAGTGTCTGTAGAGGATGTATAAAGAATTTTAGGTGTGTTAGGAGAAGTTTTCTGTAAAGGATGTATGAAGAAGTTTATTTGTGTTCAGAAAAGATTTCTGTTAAAGATGTGTCAGGAAGTATAAGTGTGTTCAGAGAAGTTTACCGTAAAGGATGTATAAGAAAGTTTCGGTGTGTTCAGAGTGTTTTTGTGTGAATGATGCATCAGATCGTTTAGGTGTTTAGAGAGATGTTTCTTTTAACGATGTATCAGTTAGACTAGGTGTGTTCAGAGAGGGTTTGTGTTAAAGATGTATCAGGAAGTTTAGCTGTTTTCAGAGAAAGTTAAGGTTGTACCCAAAATATTAAGTGTGTTGAAAGAACTTTTCTGTAAAGTATGTATAAAGAAGTTAAGATGTGATCAGAGAAGTTTTTGGAAAGGATGTATAAAGAAGTTTAGGTGTGTTTAGAAAAGTTTTCTGTAAAGGAAGTATTAAGAAGTTTGGGTGTGTACAGAGAGGTTTTATTGTAAAGTGTGTATTAGAAAGTTGTGGTGTGTTCAGGGAAGTTTTCTGTAATGGATGTATAAAGAAGTTTAGGAGTATTCAAAGAGGTTTTTCGAAGAGAATGAATCACGAATTTTAGGAGTGTTCAGACAGGTTTCTTTAAAGGGTGTGTCACGTAGTAAATTTTGTTCAGAGAGGTTATTTGTTAAGGATGTATGACAAAGTTTAGGCGTGTTCAAAGTGATTTTCTGTAACGGATGTATGAAGATGATTAGATGTGTTCAGAGAAGTTTTCCGTAAAGTTAGCATCAGATAGCATAGATGTGTTCAGAGAGGTGTTCTTTACAGTATGTAAAAAGAAGTTTAGATGTGTTCAGAGAGGCATCTTGAAAAGGATGAAACACGAAACTAAGGAGTGTTCAGAGAGGCATCTTGAAAAGGATGAAACACGAAACTAAGGAGTGTTCAGAGCTTTTTTCTGTAAGGATGTTTCAAAAATGTATGTGTGTTCATACAGTTTTTATCTTGAGAATGTATAAAAGTTTTGTTTTTGTTGTATAAAGAAGTTTCGGTGTGTTCAGAAAACTTTTCTGTAAATGATGTATAAAGATATTTAAGTGTGTTCAGAGAAGTATTCTGTAAATGATGTATAAATACAATTAGGTGTGTTTAGAGAAGTTTTATGTAAACTATGTAAAAAGAAGTTTAGGTGTGTTCAGAGAGGTTTTCTCTAAAGGATGGATCAGGAAAATTAGGTGTGTTGAGAGATGTTTTCTTTTAAAAAAGTATCAGGAAGACTAGATGTGTTTAAAGAGGTTTTCTGTTGAGGATGTATCAGGACGTTTAGGTGTGTTCAGAGAAGATTTCTATAAAAGATGTATAAAAAAGTTTAGGTGTGTTCAAACAAGTTTTTTTGCAAAGGATCTATAATAGAGTATAGGTGTGTTCAGGGAAGTTTTCTGTAAAGGATGCATAATAAAATTTCGGTGTGTTTAGAGAAGTTTTCTGTAAAGAATGCGTGAAGACGTTTAGGTGTGTTCAGAGAGGTTTTCTGTAAAGGATGTGTGAAGAAGTTTAAGTGTTTTAAGAGAAGTTTTGTGTGAAGGATCTATTAAAGGGTTAGCTGTGTTAAGAGAACTTTTCTGTAAAGGATGTATTATGAAATATCGGTGTGTTGAGAGAAGTTTTCTGAAAAGAATGCGTGAAGAAATTTAGGTTTGTTAAGAGATGTTTTCTGTGGAAGATGTATAAAGAAATTTAGGTGTGTTCCGAAAAGTTTTCTGTAAATGATGTATAAATAAGTTTAGGTGTTTTCAGAGGGGTTCTCTGTAAAGCATGTAAAATGAAGTCTAGGTGTGTTCAAAGACGTTTTCTGTAAATGATGTATAAAGAAGTTTCGGTGTGTTCAGATAATTTTTTTTGTAAAGGATGTATTATAGAGTTTAGGTGTGTTCATGGAAGTTTTCTGTAAACTATGTATAATGAAATTTCGGTGTGTTCAGAGACGTTTTCTGTAAAGAATGTGCAAAAAAGTTTAGTTGTGTTTATAGAGGTTTTCTCTGAAGAATGTATTAAGAATTGTTTGTGTGTTCAGAGGGTTTCTCTGTAATGCATGTATAAAGACGTTTAGGTGTGTTCATAGAAATTTCTGTAAAGAATGTATAAAGAAGTTTAATTGTGGTCAGAGAAGTTTCCTGTAAAGGATGTTTGAAGAAGTTTAGGTGTGTTCAGAGCGGTTTTTTGTAAACGATATATTGGAAAGTTAAGGTGTTTGTGGAGACGTTTTATGTGAAGGATGTATAAAAACGTTTAGGTGTGTTCAATGAAGTTTTCTGTAAAGGTCTTATAAAGCAGTTTAGGTGTTTCCAGAGAAGTTTTCTGTAAAAAATGTGTAAAGATGTTTAGGTGTTATTATAGAGGTTTTCTCTGAAGAATGTATAAAGACGTTTCTGTATGTTCAGAGGGGTTCTCTGTAAAGCATATATAAAGATGTTTATGTGTGTTCAAAGAAGTTTTCTGTAAAGGATGTGTGAAGAAGTTTAGGTGTGTTGAGAAATGTTTTCTGTAAAGGATTTTAAAATAAATTTAGGTATGTTCATTGAAGTTTTCTGTAAAGGATGTATCACTATGTTTAGGTGTGTTTAAAGTCGTTTTCTGTAAAGGATGTATAAAGAAGTTTAGGTTCTTTTAAAGAAGTTTTCTGTAAAGGATCTATAAAGAAGTTTAGGTGTGTTCAGAGATGTTTTCTGTTAAAGATGTATCAGGAAGTTTAGGTGTGTTCATAGAGGTTTTCTGTTAAGGATGTATCAGAAAGTTTAGGGTCGTTCAAAGAGCTTTTCTGTTAAGGATGTATGAGAAAGTTTAGGTGTGTTCAGAGATGTTTTCTGTAAAGGATGTATCAGGAAGTTTAGCAGTGTTCAGAGAGGCTTTCTGTTAAGGATGTATCAGGAAGTTTAGGTGTGTTCAGAGAAGTTTTCTGTTAAGGATGTATGAGAAGGTTTAGGTATGATCAGAGAGGTTTTATGTTAAGAATGTATCAGAAAGTTTAGGTGTGTTCAGAGAGGTTTTCTGTTAAGGATGCATCAGGTAGTTTAGGTGTGTTCAGAGAGGTTTTCTGTTAAGGATGTATCATGAAGTTTAGGTGTGTTCAGAGAGGTTTTCTTTTGAGGATGTATTAGGAAGTTTGGCGTGTTCACAGAGGTTTTCTGTTAAGGATGTTTTAGGAAGTTTGGTGTGTTCAGAGAGATCTTCTTTTAAAAATGTATAAAGGAGTTTCGATGTTCAATAAATAACTTTATTTTATTCTATCACTCGTTACTAAATTCCGAAACCTTTAAATACTTTTTAGGTTTTTTTTTTACTTTTGGTAAGGAAACTAAATGATCTTTAAGAGTGGTATTTATTGCGAAAATAATAATAATAAATAACGCGTGCAACTACATTTAAAAAATGGACGAACATACTGTTTTATATTTAAAATCCTGCATTAAAGTTATCGAAGTAGTTTCTAAGTGTATTTGCCAGCATGGTTATATTAGGCCCACTAATATAACATGAAAAATTAAGGATAGCCCCTAGGCACTGTGTTTTGAAACAGTTTTGTTTAATCACTGGTCCGTCATAACCGAGCTCGACAGGATCCAGTGATTAAGACGCTCGAATCGCAATCTGAGGTCCGCGAGTTCGATTCCCTTCCCACCAAAGAAGCTTGCCATTTCAGTCGTGTGGTGTATTATAACGAAACGGTCAATCCCATTATTCGTTGGTAAAAGAGTAGACCAGAAGTTGACGGTGTGTGGTGATGACTAGCTGCCCTCCCTTTGGTCTTTCACTATCAAACTAGGGACGACTATCCTTAATATATTTTTCGCGAAATTCAAACTAATCTGTCAGAAACACCTTTCTGATTCATGGGATTTCACGAAAAAGCGAACAATTAAAAACTAATAATATATTCATATATAAGCCGCAATAACTTTTCATTGTATTTACATTGGTCCGCGAAATTTTAGGGCGGTAGCGAAACGGTTAAGAAACGCCCTACTAAAATATGCCCTAGATGTGTGTGGCATCATTGTGTTTTGAAATCGTTTTAAGGACTTACTAAGAATTAATGATGAACAAAACCTTGTTATGAGAAAGAATGTGATGCCTCAAAGTAACCCAGTGAGCTCCACGTGGTTCTGTAGTTCGTGTAACCGTTTTCAACATTTAAGTTTTATATTTTTATCATTCAGAATTTATTGACATACATTGTTTATCCAGAAATATAAACAAACAAACAACTAGTTCTTAAAATCAAATTCATGATGCACGATAAATGCATAGAACAATACACACAGACGTATGTATTCCCCTCACTCAAAATCTACAGTCCTTAGAATAAAAGCAGAAAGTATATACAAGGGCGATCTCAGTCATTCTGGAGCCCTGGATAGAAAAGACTGCCTATTAGCATATATTAATTCAATATGTATGTATATATTCCAGAATCTGTTTACGTTAATAACACATGCCTGCGATTTTAAAGTTTATAAAACTTGTTTTGATTTTAATACCTAATTTTTCATAATTCTGCAACGTAAATTTCAAAAATAATAGTCATTTTTTATATCACGTAAGGATTTCCTGCAAATCGTGGAGGGGACTCTTCTAATTACATCAAATGATTAAATTGTTTGCCACAAAGAACATTTGTTATTGTTATATTTGGGTTCTAGAACAATCGAAAAGACTCTCACGTCGCGATTGGTCTAAAGAAATCTACAATCAGTGGCTGTCAATATTTTAAACATAACAAAATGTCGCCCGATTTCACTGAAAACTATTAACTTATGTAACAGTACACAATGTGACGTTTCGTTAAAAATGACTAAGTAATGGAGAAAAATGGTTATCATTTTTTGATTCAGAGTACAGAAATTGCCATAGAACAATTTCAGAACAATAAGCAGGCCTGTGTTATCATGTCACTATTGTTTACCGAGCTTCGTCTCTGATGCATATTTAAAGATGGTACGTAAGCTTTAAGTTTACTGTTATGCTCGTAAGTTGCATTTCCCAGTGTACAGCGTCCTCTAGGTGTGCTATAACAAACTTTACAATTTCTCCTAAGTCCGGTCCAAGGGTTTTAGATAAGACAGGTCTACTACAATAATTTTTACTCGTCTTTCACGTCTGAAACAAGAAAGAACAGAGTTTTAGAACTAATCTCAAAAGGAAATCTTTTAGCATAAATTCTGGCTTTTCAACTACTTTTAGACGTAAGTTCTTTGCAAGAACATTTGAGTATAATCTAACAAACTGAGCTTTATTAGTCAAGTCACTAAAACCGCCAGACGCCAAAGAACTTTCATGTTTAGCTCTTCATTGACAGTCAATCTCACTATACGTTGGTAAAAGAGTAGCCCATGAGTTGGCGGTGGGTGATGATGATTATCTGCTTTCCCTCTAGCCCTAGAGTGCTAAATTAGGGACGGCTAACGCAGATAGCCCTCGTGTAGCTTTGCGCGAATATAAAAGAAAAAACGTAACAAATCACGGATAAAATCGAATGGTGTTCTTTTGAAAAGTGTGTTATTACTGCTGATAGTTCAGTTAGAACCTATGTTTAAACAGCTCTGTAGAGATTCGAAACCTCAGAGGTATCATCAAGATTTGCAAATGCGATTTAACTTTTATCTTATCTAGTTAATCATCATCCATTTCCCTAAAATGAAATAAGGGAACCATAAATCATCCGCTAACGTTAAACAGGTCTTTATAACTCGATATAACCCACCTGACGGGTATTGGGTTCATCATTCATGCACTGTTTAGTCCCCTGGTGTCGAGAGTGAATACATACCCGTCAGTCAAACTCAGACTAGACAGCTCGCCTGTTGACTCTCTCCAAGGAGATCGCAATACCCCTGCACAACAGAGAATTAGACAATTTAATGTAGTAACGGTTAGCTCTTGTCTTGATTGATAGTCCTGGTTGTTCGAGCCACAAGGGGCGCTAGAAGTCTTGTGCATATCAAAGTTAAACTTTAGGTTGATTCCTGTAGAAACTACGGGATTCTTGAAATCAGTGGACGAAACTCCGGGCGGCTGGTTGCGACATTAATTATAATCATTAATGTGACGTCAAGGAACACCTCGGTAGGTGTTCGTAAATCACGTACATACCTTGTGTGGAAGAAATGAGTGCTTGTTTGTTTTTTGAATTTCGTGCAAAGCTCCACGAGGACTCTCTGCACTAGCCGTCCCTAATTTAGCAGTGTAAGACTAGAGGGAAGGAGCTAGTCATCACCACTCACCACCAACTCTTGGACGACTCTTTCAACAACGAATAATGGGACTAACCATCACGTTATAACGCTCTTACGGCTGAAATGGTGAGGATGTTTGATGTAACGCGGATTCGAACTCGCGACCCTCAGATTAGGAGTCGAGCGCCCTAACCACCTGGCCATGCCGGGCCGTGAACTTGATCCAAAGTAATAAGCAAGACAAAGATAACTCTGATATTAAAACAACGCATATCTTTCCACGCCAGAGTTATCTTAGTAACGGCGTCATTAATCAAACTGTCAAATAACTCCCAGGTTATTAACTTTTCCTAAGGAGTAGTTATATGAGTAATTTGTTTGTGTTTTATTGAATTTCGCACGTAGCTACGCGAGACCTAACAGCGCTAGCCGGCCCTAATTTGCAAGTGATAAACTACAAGTAAGGCAGTTAGTCACCACCACCAACTACTAGTCTTCCCTTTATCAAAGAGTAGTGGGATTGATCACCACGTTATATCACCCCCGCAATTAAAAGGGCAAGCCTGTTCGGTGACGGGATTTGAATCCGTTGCCCAACAGATTATGCGACCAGTACTCCAACCTCCAGACCGTGGTAACCCTAATAACGTAAATACAAGTACAACAATGAAACATAAATAATATTTTTAAATATTGTAGAATAGAAGCATGCGAAAAAAGAAAATTAAACCTTACCTCCTGCGGAAAACAGTACAAGCAGAGAACTGAAACATAAATATCAAGGTTCGTGTTTGGCCCACACAAGTGCCACTAGACTGACAGTCACGTGACGCTTACCATCACATATTTGTTTGTTGGATTTCGCGCAAAACAACACGAACGCTTGTCCTCCCTAATATTTAAGTGACAGGCGAGAAGAAAAGTGACTAGTAAACACCACCCACCGTCACCTCTCGAGCTACTTACTCTTGTTAGACCGAATAGTGGGATTTAACTGTCACTCTTATGACTCACTCACGACCAGAAAGTTTGTTTGTTTGTTTGTTTTAAATTTCGCACAAAGCTAATCGTGAGCTATCTGTGCAAGCTGTCCCTAATTTAGCAGTGTAAGACTAGAGGGAAGGCAGCTAGTCATCACCACCCACCGCCAACACTTGGGCTACTCTTTTATCAACGAATAGTGGGAATGACCGTCACATTATAACACCCCCACGGCTGAAAGGGCAAGCATGTTTGGTGCGATCGGAATTCAAACCCGCGACCCTCAGATTACGCGTCGAACGCCATAACCCACCTGACCATGCCGGGTTTGTTTGTTTTTTTGATAATGTAAGTGTATGATTTTGTTTGTTTGTTTAGAATTAATCACAAAGCTACACAATGGGCTATCTGTGCTCTGCTCGTCACGGGTATCGAAATCCGCAGGCATACCACTGTGCCACTTGGGGGCCAACCAGAAAGTACAGAGTGGAATTTGTTTTTATCGATAACGGAATAAGAACCACGAACCTCAGCTCGAAATGCCTGCATAATAACCATATTACTGAGCAATTCTGAAATCTTTTTTTGTATATGTATAGATAGCTAGATAGATAGTGTGTATGTATTGTTTTTCTTATAACAAGGCCACATATAGTTATCTGTTGTGTCCACCGATGGGGATCGAACCCCTGACTTTAGCATTATAAATTCAAAGCCTCACCGTTGTTCCAGCGAGGAACGTTTATTTACATATGTGATGAGCAGAACACACATAGCGCATTGTGTAGCTTTGTCCTTAACTTCAAACAAACGTTAAGTACCCAGTCAGTAAATTTATAACATGGCAACCATTGATTCGAAAGCTATAGCGAAACGTTTGACCATATTTGTCATATAACAAATAACTGAAAATATTTGTCAAAATGTAAATATAAATAACATTACCGTTGGAATATTTTTCAAGAAGCAATCATAATTGGTTACTTTTTCTTTCATTTTTTTTCTCCCTAAAAAGTCGCTGGGGTTAAGAATATTTCGCCTTCCTCCTCGGTTGGCCCGGAATGGACAAGTAGTTAGAGGGCGCTCGACTCGCAGTCTGAGGATCGTGAGCTCGAATCCCCTTCACACCAAACACGCTCGCTCTTTCAGCCTTCAGGACATTATAATATGACAGTCAATCCAACTATTCGTTGGGAAAAGAGCAGCTCAAGAGTTGGCAATGGGTGGTGATGACTAGCTGCCTTCCCTCTAGTCTTACACTGATAAATTAGGAACAGCTAGCGCAGATAGCCCTCGTGTAGCTTTGCGTGAAATTCAAAATAAGCATACAAACAGTTAGTTCTCCTCTGTTGTTTAATACGCGCTTCTTTTCTCGTTTATCAGTGCTACTTTTTCCACTGACATTTTAAAACTCTGTGCTTAATGGCCTCGTGAGCCAGACTGAAGCACGCGGTCAACTACGTCATATTTCATTCACTGCTGAATGAACAGTGTTCTTTAAAAATCTTTAGATTTTTAATGCAAAATACTTACTTGAAAGGAGAGGTTGTATTGCATATCCAGGACTCTGATGGATGATTTCCCAACAACATTTCTTCGTTATCTACCCATTGTAAGAAATATAGGTTAACGCCTTATACCAGGGGTAGAAAATAAATGTCTGGAAGGTATTTAACACTGGAAGACTGTTACAGTTCAAAACTGAATTAATTATTGTTGTTTTATCAGTTAATAAAAAAGGCCTGTGTCCATTCTGTACTTTAATGTCTATTAATTAAAGTGTACCAATTGATACACAAAGAAATTCTTTGGTATCTCAAATATCACATTTATGTCTGTTTTACATGTATTTTATGTTTTGAAGACATTCAACCCAAATACATCCGGAGTTTTG
Organism: Tachypleus tridentatus; assembly: GCF_004210375.1. Taxonomy (NCBI): domain Eukaryota; kingdom Metazoa; phylum Arthropoda; class Merostomata; order Xiphosura; family Limulidae; genus Tachypleus; species Tachypleus tridentatus. Next base: position 207,912,771 of record NC_134837.1, read on the forward strand.
TAACGTCACGACTTTAACCAAAATACACCCAAGCACACCCGGAGTTTTGTAACGTCATAACTTTAACCCGAATATATCCAAACACGTCCGGAGTTTTGTAATGTCATAACTTTTAGCTGGGTACATCAAAGCACATCTAGAGTTTTGTTACTTCATGTCGTTTAACCAAAATACATCCACGTACATCCGGGGTTTGTAACATAATGACTTTACCTAGAATACTCCCAGGTTTATTTCTTTTCAGTTAAATCTTTTGTTCTTAGAAATTGCTAAACATAAAATAATGGTATTATGGTATAAGAGATGATCCGCAATATACTTGACACCTCATAACGCTCAAATTAATAGTTCGTTCCCTGTGAGGGGCCGAAGACAGGTAGTTCATCATGCAGATTTTCGTTTAAAAACAAACAAACGAACAAAACAACAAACAAAAGGAACAAGCAACTTGAGAATAAAGTGGTTAATCTTTATTTAATGCTATATCTTATTCAAGAAAAGTTTGTGTTTTTGTTGTTTTTAACCTGTGAACTTGATCGAACAGACACACCTTTCATTAAACTATACGTTTCCTGTATACGGTCTAGGAAATATACTTTTCGGGTTTACGATCAACCAATCTGGCTAATCTATAGTAAAGTTGTTTCTTTACAGTTAAGTATATAGCTGCACAATAGGCGTCTTGTGCTGTGTCCACTTCGGGTGTCCAAACCCAGTTTTATATTTACAAGTGGCCCAGCATAGCCAAATGCTTAAGGCACTCGACTCGCAATCTGAGGTTCGCGGGTTCGAATCACCATCACACCAAAAATGCTCCCCTTTCAGCCGTTGGGGGCGTTATAATATGACAATAAATCCCACTATTCGATGGTAAAAGAGTAGCCTAAGAGTTGGCGATGAGTGGTGATGGCTTGCTGTTTTCCCTCATGTGTTACACTACTAAATTAGGGACGGCTAGCGCAGATAGCCCTCATGTAGCCTTGCGCGAAATTCAAAAACCACACCAATCAACCAAACTTTTCTGTTTTTCATGGATGCTTTATTGTACGAAATTATTAATGACTGTTTTAGCTAAATTCAGTCCACGTTTTGAGAAACATTAACTCGCTAAATGTGTTTTTTTTCCCTTACTCACACTTACCCAAGTTCAAACGTTATCGACATGCAAACACAAAACAGACCTTGTAAATCCACTTAGAATATCATCCAACCAGAAAAGACGTTTTTGGGCTATTTGTGAAATTTACTTTAACAGGTTATCGTTGTTATGGATGTATTATTTGGTTTATACTCAAGTATAAAACAAATTCTAACCAAGTGACTTTACTGCGTCTCTTTCGAATCGATATGAACCACGTAACTCAAGAGAATTGTAATGAGGACCTGAGCAACAGCCTTATAGAGTTAGGGCAACTTTTGTACGTTGTTGACAACTGAAGTGTTCTTTCAACAAATGCTTGTTTCTACACGATCTCTTGATGAAGTGCTTTCTAAGTTCGTGTGCTCGGCATGGCCAGGTGGTCAAGGTGCTCGACTCGTGATATGAGGGTCGCGAGTTCGAATATCCGTTACACCAACATGCTCGCCTTTTCAGCCTTGGGGCGCTATAATGTGACGGTCACTCCCACTATTCGTTGGTAAAAGAGTAGCTCAAGAGCTGGCAATGGGTAGTGATGACTAGTTGCCTTCCCTCTAGTTCGTAACACGTGGACGTTTACTAGTTCAACACTTTTAATTCCGTCAGCCATAAAACAAAGATAGGAATGAATCCTGCCACCATGTTTTAGGGTTTTCCGCCACCATATTTTAGGGTTTTCGTCAAAAACCGAGAAACAGAAAGGAAATCATGTTACCTCTAACGGTATTTGATGTTTTTGTTTTAACCCCCTTCTAAATAAAGGTTATCATTTCAGCACATTTTACCCTTTTGTTGTTTTTTGTTTCATTTTATTTTTACCATCTCATTAGATGTGTGTGTTTGGTTACCTTGTGTTACCTGAACTTACTGTACCAAATCACTGGTTCATCCATTTCGACGTTTTCTTTATTCGAAATGAATGATTAAAATACACCAATTTAAGTGCATGTATACTATTGGATAAGTCCCACACCTCACCCCGATAGGACAGCGGGAACTATACGGTCTTACAACCCTAAAATCTGAGATTCGATTCCTTTCGGTGAACACAGCAGAAAACCTGGTTCTAAAAGGAAAGAGAAAACTACTGGATAGACCACTAAACAAATCATATTACACAAAATGTTGAATATTAAATGTAATTCTCTAATATTCTGATATAAACATTTTTTTCTATATTCCAAGATGTAAGCGGATATAGCTCAAACATACCACCCATACTGGTTGTTGGTATGCACAAACCTACAGAAAGGTCATCACGAGTATCGAAATTCGATTTTTAGCAGTATAACTCCACAGACATACCACTGTGCCACTGAGGGATAACTCATACTGAAATAGCCTTCGTACGATATTAATCAAGATTATTTTACTCGTAGAATGGGGGGTGGTGATTTCCAGTGGAGAAGTGATTCGTGTTTTTCATTCAATGTGTTCTACAAATGTTGCAGCGAAAATCGAGGAATTATTTTCGAAACTTTTCCAACGTGCAATAAACACAACTATTAGGTCGTAAGATGACACACTAGTGTTAGATCATTAGTTGAAACGTGTGCTTGTGTGTGTTTTTCTTATTGCAAAGCCATATCGGGCTATCTGCTGAGCCCACCGAGGGGAATCGAACACCTGATTTTAGCGTTGTAAATCCGTAGACATACTACTGTACTAGCTGGGAGGCTTAGTTGAAACACAAGTGTCAGCTCATACTTTAAAACACTAGTGTTAAATCATAAGCTACTATGGTTTTATAACATTAAACAAACTAAAGCATTATCTGTATTACAAGAATCATCCCTCTAATGAATTATAGGGCACGTCTACTAATTAGCTAAGTCCATTAACACTTTTTTCCCAAGGGGAACGTGCTATGGAACTGGAAGGTCCCGTAAAACACCCTCCTGTGTCGAATTTCCTGATCAACGATACATGAGAACATTTATAGCCACCTGAAGACTCATTATAGAAGATTCCATCTACCCATCTACTTGACTTCCAGGATGTAGAAAACGGTTTAATTAACCACATCCTTCCCTCCACCCCTAGCGACTGAGTAATAAAACTGTACCGTGTGGCCATTGGACAGTTCTTGTAATGCTTGGTCTGTGAGGTTCGAGTCTGACATCTTAGTTCTAATTGCTATCTGTAGAAAACTCTGAGTTATTGTGATGGGTAAGACGTTCATTGGCTTCATGTCTAGTGAACAGAGCACGAACGTACAAATAAAGGTTTCTTGATGGAACTACGCGAACATTTCGGCACTTTAATTTTTGTGGCTCACTTAAACTCGGATTAATCTCTAACAAGTTGTATGAGAAAAAATAGCTTAGGATAAAAAAATCTTCGTCGCCGAAATGCCACGTGAAATGCTATTAACTCCACTAGGTTGTATTCATGTATTAACGTTTTATTTCTTTCAACGCAAAGCTAATACAATGGGTTATTTGTGTCCTGATTACCGCCAGGAATCAAACTCTAGACTTAACCGTTGTAAGTCATTAAACTTACCACTGTCTCACGGAAGGTTACTTTCTGGTAAAAAAAAAACAACACAAATCAAATTTGAAGATGGAGTCTTATTCGGTCATTGTATCTCAGTACTTTAATCGTTATTAATTATCAAATTATTTTTATGTGTGTTTAGTTAATCCTATTTTTGTTCCAGATGCAAAAAAAATAATACTTAAAAATTCGTTTGGGATTTCGAAAATAATTTTGCATTATAACCAACGATATTCTAAGAAATGTTCGATTTTTGTCTCAATATTTAAGACAATTATTTATAATTATTCTAAATTCCTTTCTAAGAATGTTATATCTAGGTAAGTATTTTACAAAACTGACCCATATAAGTTAAACTTTACTGGTGGATGATGGGTAATTAATTATTTAAAAACGTGTTTTGTTCCTTTTTCGAGCTTAAAAGGTATTCTTTGTTATTAGGTTGTAGCCTGTGGAGTTTATGTTTCAACGAAGATAATTTTTTTATCTTTTTCTAAATTTAGTTTGTTTTCATTAGAACGTTTATTCGATTGATGTTTGTACGAATTTTCTGACAAAGAAACACCACATCCCTTTTCTATACTTTTCCCCTGAAAAACAAAGGTTTGGTTTTGGTTTGTTTTGAATTTCTCACAAAGCTACACGAGGGCTATCTGCGCTAGCCGTCCCTAATTTACCAATATAAGACTATAGAGAAGGCAGCTAGTCATCATCACCCACAACCAACTCTTGGGTTACTCTTTTACCAACGAATAGTGGGATTGACCGTCACTTTATAACGCCCCCACGGCGAGGACGAGCATGTTTGGTGTAATGGGGATTCGAGCCCGCGATACTCAGATTACGAGTCGAATTAACTGCTGTAACTAACAAACAATTGTGTCACACGTCCTTGTCTTCCCCCCTCACACACACACTAGGTTAGCGGTAAGTTTTCGGACATACAACGCTAAAACATATGGTTCGATTACTCGCGATGGACAAAGCTTAGGTAGCCCACTTTATAGCATAGCATGGCTTTGTGTATAGTGCGAACAACTCGCAAATGGTGGGTCGAGGTTCGAATCCTACCACCTAAAATGTTCGTTCGTCCTCTCAGCCGAGGGACAGTATTAAAATGTAATGAGCAATCCCACTTTTCCTTGATAAAGAGTTGGCGGTGGGTGATGTTGAATAGCTGTATTCTGCCGAGTCTATCGCTTACGAATTAGAAACATAGCACAGCTAGCTGTCGAGTAGCTTTGCGTGAAATGCAACAAAACCACCCTATGAATCTTTTTTTAACATCTACAACAACAAGTGCTGTATCTTAAGTCTTTTATCAGGTTTCAAGTTTTTCGTAGTAGAAGTATAGGTAGATATTCTACAAATATAGATTACGAGCATACACAAACAACACTCGTTTAGGCACAACATAATATGAGCAAACAACAACTAGATAATGTTAAACTATTGGTACTAATGTTTTTTGTTTTTCTTCTGGATTTCAGAATCGTCTCTATCTGAAGATGCCGGATGATATATTTCCGTCAGCTCTTTATTCATCAGAATCTTTTGAAGCTCTTGTGTTTTCTTCTCCATCTTCGTTCATCATTCAACCATAAGGAATAATTCTCGTTCGCTCGTGACGAGTAGGTGTTGTCCTAACCAATAAAAAAATGCCTCTAAAATAAAACAATACGTAGTGCTTATTGTCAATAAAGAAGGACAGAGTCACTTCTTTACTGAATGACGTTATTCTCTCACGATAAATTCCACTATTCGTTGATAAAAGAGTAGCCCAAGTACACTGTTAAATTAAGGGCGGCTAACACCTATAGCTCTCGTGTATCCTTGCGCGAAACAAAACGAAAACAAAAACTGGGGCACTTTACTGTAACGTTTCTCCACCAATGTACATTTCAGTTGTATTATCGAAATCACCCAATGGACGCACTTAACAGAATAAACAATCTCCAAAAACATGGTGGTTTTTGGCGCGAGATCTTAAAAATTTCTTATGTGAAAATTAGTTTTCAGTGCACGAGTAGTCTTAATGACGTAGCGAATAATCAGTATGTGTACACTCAATTATCTCAAAGTAAATAACACCTGCTAGCCATGCCGCTCTGTGAATTGTAATTAAATTTATACAATAAAACACGGTTAGCTATAAACTTTTTTGATAAATATAACAAAATCCCTTAAATTAGAGAGAATACACTACCAGTAAATTATTCAATTTTTCTAACGAAATTTGTTCAATTATGTCTAATATAATTGGCGATAAGTTATTTAATTTTGGCGCAAGCTTTTCTCAATTAGGGCGAAAACAAATAATAAATCACTTAAATTTTCCTATAAACCTTTAATTCGAGCGAATGCACTAAGAACAAATTGTTTAATTTTTGAAACGAATTCTATTCTAGTGGACCAGTGGCGTTAAAAATAAGTTATTGAAATGTTTGATTATCCAATATCAATTTTTAATTAAAAAGTGATGGTACAAGTAGTGGAACAGTACACCAACAGTTGTTACGTAATTTTATCCAAAATAATTTCGTCATTAAAGACTGAAGGGTAGAAACAATAATTCTGTCCAGATGAGGAAAAGAGACACACACAAAAAAACATTTTTCCTTAAGCTACCGATTTAAGACTGGATCTATTTTTTCTGTCTTCCTTTTAAGAACAACAAAAACAAACATCTCTCTCTCTTTGAGCAACTGATTAGAGTCTATAGTTAATTTTTCATATGAGAAACACAGAAACAAACACCTGATTTGTTTTCACCATTACTTTAATTAAAAAAATGTCAGGAAACAGTGTTGTTGTTGTTTTTTAATTTCGCGCAAAGCTACACGAGGGCTATCTGCGCTAGCCGTCCCTAATTTAGCAGTGTAAGACTAGAGGGAAGGCAGCTAGTCATCACCACCCACCGCCAACTCTTCGGCTACTCTTTTACCAACGAATAGCAGGATTGACCGTAACATTATACGCCCCCACGGCTGAAAGGGCGAGCATGTTTGGTGCGACGGGGATGCGAGCCCGCGACCCTCAGATCACGAGTCGCTCGTCTAAATCCACCTGGCCATGCGTGGCCAGGAAACAATAAATTAATTGTGTATTATTCTGTAAATTATAAAGAGAATAATTCTTAACGATATTGTTACAAAAAAAAAAGTTAAAAACTGGCAAACTTTCTCTTTCAAACTTAAGTTTCGAGTTGCTTCTCATCGATTTTCTGTTTGTTTGCTTTCCAATAAAATCGTTTATTTTATAACAGTATTTACTTTACATTAGTTGTTTTTATCTGTTTTAAGTAATTTACCCTGTCCGTTTTTCATACTCTAGTCTCAGGTCGGCCTCCAGTGTTATTCTGTTCGTTCTCTCCGTAACTTTCTGGTTTCATTCCCAGACCGTTTTCTTTGTGACTTTCTGGTTTTATTTCCAGACCGTTTTCTTTGTGACTTTCTGTTTTTCAGATATATTTCATTTTTAGATTCTTTCTGTTTGTCTATCGCTCTATTCTCAGTTTGTCTTTTCAATGTGATTCTGTTATTATATCTCAGACCCGTTGTATAAGACTTTCCGGATCAGTTTGAATTATTATAATGTCTCTTAATAGCGGCCCAGCATGGCCAGGTGGTTAAGGCACTCGACTCGTAATACGAGGGTGGCAGGTTCGAATCCCCGTCACGCTAACATGCTCGCCAATTCAGACGTGAGGGCGTTGTAATGTGACAGTCAATACCATTATTGGTCGGTAAAATAGTAGCCCAAGAGTTGGCGGTGGGTGGTGATGACTATCTGCCTTCCCTCTAGTTTTACACTGCTAAATTAGGGACGGCTAGCGCAGATAGCCCTCGTGTAGCTTTGCGCGAAATTCAAAACAAACCAAACCCTTATTAGCACGTGCTAGGGAATAATCCCTTTTGTTTCGTTCGTTTAGCTACCTCCCATTAAATAATAAAACTGAAATTAACGTAATAGCACGTGTATGTTTTACATATATATTAAATTTAATTTTTATTTTGTTTCTTTCAGTGTTCTGTTTCGTTTCATTTTTAGACCACCTTTACGAAAAATGCTAATTGTTAATTATACGGAGAAGCACATGAACTGCACTGCTTTGTGTTACTAAATGCATTTCTTTTTTTCTCTTTATGTGAAATGTGAACTGAATTTTTTGTTGTGTCATAAAATTCAGTTAACAAAATATTAATACTTATTTGTTTACGTACAGTTAATTTTACAGTAGCATTTTGTAACTAGTAAAAATAATTCGCTTTATATATCTATCAATATTACAAAAATAAAGAGATACATTTTGTAGTTCTTACATATTTTTAAATCCCTCCCAAAAAACACAAAAAACAATCAGTAGAACTGCTTAAAAGTAGGTCACTTGTATAAAATGAAAATGAATTTTTGTGTGTTGGATTAAAGCGTTTTTAGCTTGTAGACTTAACAAAATTATGCCTCTGCTGACAGTCTCTTTTATCCAACTATATTAACGACTTTCTTTTTTATCTTTTCGTATCTAGTCACTGAGACTTTTGCTTTTGTCATTCTCTGGAAGTTTCCGAATTCCATCAAAATTCTGCTTCGATGAATTCGGTTTCTCACAACAGTAGCAAAGAAAAATAAAATCGGCGTAGAGTTTCGACAGTCTATTCTCGAAACTATTTATAATTCGGTTTAGATTCCAACGTATGTGTTCCACGCGGGAACGTTCGCATCTCGCGCTGCCACAACGTGACAAATGAGCTTGGTTTGATGATGTATGAAAGAGACACAGGGCCAAGAATCCCGCAGGAACCAGGCCTCACCAAGCACTGGAGATAATGGAAGAACAGTTTGATGGCTGAAGAGGACTGGGACCTTCTTGGCGGGAAGAAGCTCAACTCGCCAGAAAAGCCATTCTTCTCTGACTACCGGTATCTAGAACCAGAACCTTGCTACTCCGCGTCTTCTGGGAAAATAGACTTAGCGATTCTGAAGTTTTTAAACACCTACCTCGAGATTAAATTGAAGCGAAGTAGCATTGTCTGCTTCTGTTGGACGTTTCTTCAGAAACGTAATTAATCTCATATTTTGCTGCAAATCAACGACATTTACAGATCTGACAAACAAAATCTAACTCACAGTAAAACATCATATTCTCTCAATTCTCAGCTGTCTAGTCTCAGAATCAGTGTTACCGTGTGATACCAATCGTTGCATTTCTCCCTCTCTTTCTTCTGGGCACCGGTATGGTCAGGTGGTTAGGTTTGTTTGTTTTGGAATTTCGCACAAAGCTACTTGAGGGCTATCTGTGCTAACCGTCCCCAATTTAGCAGTGTAAGACTAGAGGTAAGGCAGCTGGTCATCACCACCCACCGCCAACTCTTGGGCTACTCTTTTACCAACGAATAGCGAGATAACGCCCCCACGGCTGGGAGGGCGAGCATGTTTGGCGCGACGCGGATACGAACCCGCGACCCGCAGATTACGAGTCGCATGCCTTAACGCGCTTGGCCATGCCGGGCCAGGTGGTTAGGTCACTAGACACGCAATCTGAGGGTTGCATAGACAGCTCACAGTTTGGCTTTGTGCTTGACTTCAAACTAGCTAACTAGCATTTAACAATTACTCGCAAATAATTTGTTTTTTTCGTATTAAATTGTGATTGGATGAATGAGACAACCAGCAAGTTTCTACCAGAAGGAAAAAAAAAAAACAGACACATTTATCTGGAAGTAACAGCAGAAGATAGCACAAATACTGTGTACATAAAAATGAACTACGTTAATGACCTTTATAACGATCATTAATTTAGGCTTAATTAGTCAATCTACAATATATTCGGTGCGCGTGACATGCACTTTTTCTGGGGGGCGGGGCTTTGCCCTTTTAGGTCATGCTTCATCGAAGCCTAATTGCATGTTTAATGACTACAAAAAAAAATTAACGCAACAGAAAAACTTATTTCCTAGTGGCAGAAGACAGAATTATAATGATTTTGATCTAATCGTAGTGCGGTTAACGCTTAATTATTTCCATCCAATCGGAAAATAGCTGATAACAGCTCATACTAAAAAAAAATAAATCGAAAATTAAAATTATGAAAATATTAAATTGTTTGTGAGATGTCAATGTTTGTTTGTTTGTTGCTTTAGGCAAAAACGGTTATTATTATTATTGCTTTGCTGAATGTTTCACTTTTGAAACTTAAGCTGTTTCTTATTCGCCTTTAATGGCTCTTCATAGTTTTTAACGGTATTTCATGGTTATAGAAAAAATATCATCTGGACAAAAAAACAAAATAAAAAACAGTCATTCCAATATTGTATAACTTCCATTATTTTGCATTAGTTATTTCAAATACATCAATTTATTTTAGAATTAACAAAACAAATGCAAAAAAATAAAAAAATGACGTAAAGTATACAAGTTCGAATCCCGAATCATGTGTCCGAGTTATCTCTTGTTTTATTATCCTTTTACACGTACATGCATTAGGTTTGTTGTTTTTACTTTTAGAAACTTTCAACGAATTTTATTAGTAATTACAAACGTCCATTTCGTTATATGTGATAGCCACACAGTTATCTGAATGCATTCAGCTTAACATCAACAACGTAACAGAAAAAAAAAATGTAAGTATTGAGAGGAAAAACTCCTCATGCTCTGGTGATCGATTCGATTAATTTTCACTGAATTCTCAAAAACTGGAGAATAAGGGTGTATATAGTCTTCCTTCTAAGCAAAGTCAGGAAGGGTCTGATTTTTGTGAATTAGGACAGTTTTGCCAATCTTCAAACGCGTGATTTATCAAGAGCTTCTCTTCGGACAATACAGTTATCTGTATACTCTAAACCTCTCCATTAATCATTTCATTGTGTGACTTACATAACTGGACAACAACAACAGCAAATCCAGAACCATGGTTTCACTTATGTTGTTTCCGTTTCGCTTTTAAATACCCCCTAATCTTTGCCGCCTGCCCCTAATGGTGGTTCTCAGCCTCCATCATCAATCTATCCTATCTTAAGTTAGATTCATATTCTGACAGAAGGATTACACTTCTCTGTAAGAGCTGACATTAAATCGAGCATTATTCATTCACCCCCATTCCCTCCCGCAGTATTGTGCACGAGACACGCGATACGTCCGCTCGTTTTCCCCATATTTACGCAATCACGGATGTCACGACCCCAATAAAATGCTATAAAGACGCTTTTGCCCTCTTTTTTTTTTTCGTGCCGCGCGCTTTTCATCATAACCGAAACAAACTGATTTGAGTGTGCAAGTAACGCCCTCTATTAACCACCTCGCTTATGATGGAGGATAAATCTAATTCCGTTTAATTTAATCAAATATTTCACGACCGTTGATTGTAATTGTGCTCACAAACATTTATTTCAACAGCCTAATCCTCGTAGGTATGAAGAGAGAGTAATGGTGATCCCTGTAGATCCTACTTCACCTTCAGATAACGCAGTATGAAGGATAAGTGGTAAACATTTTATCCCCTTTAAGTAACACACGTAGACCTTAATTTTAAAGTGAAATTAATGTTTATCTTCACAGCTTTTAACGTTTGAGCTCCAAAACTGTTATAAACCTTCAAATATAGTGCACTGTTTAATTAAACGCGTACAAGCGACTATCTAAATAAAGACTCCATTGATATATTTAAGTTTATAGTCAATTATATGCCAATGAAAGTTAAGGAATTTTCTGAATCGAACAACGGACGACACTACAGATCATACTGTTGAGGCTGTAGTCATGGAAACATGAACTCACAGTCGCTTGGCGTGTGGTTATTGGAACTAATAATGTTCGATAAGTTTTCACTCGTGCGACCTATCTTTGAAATATCCGTACACTGAGGAGAAAGCTTGAATAGTAAGTTTTCGGCAATATTTCTTTGCCAACTTACGTCTCAGCATCATTCAAGTTATAAAATAACTTTCAGCCACGTTTGCGACTTTAAATAGAACAATAGTCACGAAACTACCAAACTGACAAACGTAGACAGTTTTTTCCCTCCTCTGGGTGTACTAGCGTTGCTAACATCCAGGTTATTTTACTCAAACAAGATAACCTCTCACCTTTCCTGGGTTACTTGGAGAGCAGATAAACGTTTTCTTTAATTCAAAACTCTTTCCTCCTTTAGATTTAGATTTGACATTAGAAATGTTTTCTTCTGTTTTAACGTTACGTACTTCAGGCAGGTCAAGAGATCTGCACGATTCAGAACAAACTTTCACTAATTTTGAGCAACTAATCAGAAAGAAAACATCCAGCACCAGCTTTTTCTTTGAAACTTTGAAATGAATAATGGGATTGGTTGTAATTCTTGTGACAGCCCGATACATTAACCACTGGGCCACGTCTGGTCCATTTACTTTTTGTTGAAGAGGGTACGTTTATGAAGTGACCAGTGGCTTATGCGACTAATATTTGGACATAAGAAATTGCATCCCCACGATCCTAACCAATACTATCATTTATATGACCTCCCCTCCCACACCTCCCAGTGACTCAGCGGTATATCTGAAGGCTTCAACCACTAAAAACCCAGTTTCGATACGAGTAGTGGGCACTGTAAAATTGCCCATTTTGTTACTATGCGTTCAACAACACGTAACAACCAAAAGAATAGGGTTTGATTTAGTTTGTTTTGAATTTCGCTACACGAGGGCTATCTGCACTAGTCGTCCCTAATTTATTAGTGTAATACTAGAGAGAAGGAAGCTAGTCATCACCACCCACCGCCAACTCTTGGGCTACTCTTTTATCAACGAATAGTGGGATTGACCGTACCATTATAAGGACGCCACGGCTTTAAGAGCGAGCATGTTTGGTGCGACTTACGGACTTTAACAACGCTGAAACTTATTATAGGTTCGATTCCCTGTGGTGGACAGAGCGCAGATAGCTTATTTTGTGGCTAGGCGCTAAAACAGACAAAAAATTGTCTGTTTATTCATCTATTTAATTTTCATTATGGCTGTTTATCTTGTTTACCCACCTGTCTTTACATTTATCTATTGTTTTTCTTTTAGCTAAATTCTGCCTTAACGTTTTACGTTACTGACAACAGGACTTTAATGGTGACAGTTATATTGTTCCAAACTCTCTATACTTTAAATATCGGGTACATATTTCTACATGCCATTTTATATTATTTTACATTAAGTATATAGTTACAAAACGTTCAGAGGTATATTCTATATAGTTCAAACAAACTGTTCTGATGTTATATGCGTTTTGGCAATATGCCAAGCACAATGTTAAACACTCAAAACTGTACATTCATTTGGTTAAAACATCACGGTACACACATTCGATTCCTTACATTATTTAGTTACATTAAGTTCCTGTGTAACGTACTACGATACATGGATAAAATACGCGAATATTAAACAACACAATTAAAACATTTTCAATAATAATATTTTATTGTCCAGTAGTAGGTAGGATAGTTCTAGGTGATAACCAGAACACCAACTTTTTATCATAACCAAGGTATCAACTCGTTATAGCAACCATAGTATCAACCTACTGATGATAACCATAGTATCAAGTTACTGATGATAACCATAGTACCAACCTACTGATGATAACCATAGTATTAACCTACTGATGATAACCATAGTACCAACCTACTGATGATAACCATAGTATTAACCTACTGATGATAATTATAGTACCAACCTACTGATGATAACCATAGTATTAACCTACTGATGATAACCATAATACCAACCTACTGATGATAACCATAGAACAAACTTACTGATGATAACCATAGTGCCAACTTACTGATGGTAACCATAGTATTAACCTCATGATGATAACCATAGTACCAACCTACTGATGATAACCATAGTATCAAGTTACTGATGATAACCATAGTACCAACCTACTGATGATAACCATAGTATTAACCTACTGATGATAACCATAGTACCAACCTACTGATGATAACCATAGTATTAACCTACTGATGATAATTATAGTACCAACCTACTGATGATAACCATAGTATTAACCTACTGATGATAACCATAATACCAACCTACTGATGATAACCATAGAACAAACTTACTGATGATAACCATAGTGCCAACTTACTGATGGTAACCATAGTATTAACCTCATGATGATAACCATAGTACCAACCTACTGATGCTAACCATAGTATTAACCTCATGTTGATAACCAAAGTATTAACTTCATGATGGTAATTAGAGTATCAACTTCTTAAGGTTAACCGAAGTAAAGTGTCTTTACTAGAGTGCAGAGTGATCACCAGAGAGAAGGAACATCAACCATCAGAGACTGTCTGTTAACAATAATCTGTAAGTTACTGGGCTTGTTTGTTGCCAGACACAAAGCTACACAATGACATGTATATGCTGTGCCTAACACGATTATCGAAACCCATCTTTTAATATTATAAGTGTGCATTTTTCCTCTGTACCACAAGGGAACGAGTCATAGAACACAAACTGAAATCTGGTTGTCTTTATGAAGCAGCGTGTTTCACGAGTTTACTTTGTTCGACAAACTTGTAAAATGTTAGACTTCTGGTTAAGATGTTTCTACTCGGATTATTAAAGATTTGTTAGGCCTAATGGTTGTGATAAATATTTCTAAATTTGCATATTTTATGCCCTTTTTAATTTGTCTATTATTACGATTTTCAAACTTTTATGTAATTGATAATCTAACATAAAAATGTGTTCATAACAACTATTTGAAACATGGCTTCTAAATATATAATTTAAACAAATGTCATTTTTGTTACCTATATTTTGTTTCAATTTCTTTGAATCGTTTGTTGTATTTTACTAAGACTAAATATATAAAAGGAGATCGTTTCGCGAATTGTTTACAAGTAGAATTAATTCAGTTTACATGAAAACCAAAAATGTAAAATTATATTCAAAATTGATACAGTTTTGTCTGTATTAATCAGAGAATTGACGTATTCGCTTTCTTCGAGTGTTTCTTAAGCGAATCGTAATAAAATAAATGAAACTTTGTAGCATCTTTCGTATACAGCTCCCATTGTTCGAATAATATTGCGAGACATTTCCCTTTCAGTGCCGCACGAGGTCTTCCTTTTACCGGATACATCATTCTTGCGCGCTTTTAAATTCCTCGAACTGTGACTTCCGGTGTCAAATTTCCGGTACGTTGTTGTCTTTCAGAAAATGGAGCCCGCTTATTTTTGCTATCAAGAGTGAAACGTGGAACTATTGTAGTCATCCGCAGACGCCCAGTTTAGATCGAGAAACATTAAATATTTCCTGCAGTGTGTAAAGTTAATGGACGCCAGTGATAATTATCCTAGAACAGTTTGTCTTGTCTGATGTTGTATTGATATAAGTAATAATATGAAATAAGTTTTCCATTATGGAAGATCACAAAATTTCTAAATCAAAGATAAACTGATGCACACGATAAGCATTGTAATGGTACGAGATGGCCAAAAGATACTTTCAGGGATCGAATACATTGTGAAAGCTTTAGTAAACCAAAAACTTTTATTGTGGCCCCAAATTTCTATCGATGTATTTTGTCCTGAAAACGAAGTCCGCGTGCAAGAAAAGCTGTTTTTCAGAATTAAATGTTTTAGTTCATTAAAATGTATTATTGTGAAAAATATTTGTTATTCTACAAATCATTTTTTGGATATTTTTACGAAATTTCGGAAATTACTCGAATACAACATTTCAATCGCATGTGTGTTATCGATAAGTTCCGTTCACATCAAACCACGTGCGTAGATCAGAAATAACACGTGAACTCAGTAAACAACGTGAGTAATAATATACCATACTTGTCTTATTACGAGTGTATATTGACATGAAACCAAAGCCAAGAACGATTACAATGCAATGATGTATCGGCTGGGAATCCCCTCTACTGTCTGTTGCCGATATTTACAGTCGTAAACCCAATAGCATCTCATGAGATTAGCTAACGATTGTTACGTTTGTCCTAAACAATATTTAAAGTCAACAATGCAGAATAGTTCTCAAAGGTATAACAAATCAAATATTAATAATCTTAACCAGTGCTTTAGAACAAAATAAAATATTAAAAAATACACAAATTCCCTGATTTCTTGTACACTATAAACAAAACCTTATATAATCGTAACAACGGCTAGCAACGTTAATGTTTCTGATCATAATGTTACATTGCTATCAGTAACATTTGGGATATTTAGATTACCGGCCACTTGATAACGGAGGGCAATACAAGTGCTTTTCTTTACAAAGCACTTTAATATATATATATAGTTTTTTTCTTCAGAATCAAATGTCTTGTATTTATAATATAATATAATATAATATAATATAATATAATATAATATAATATAATATAATATAATATAATATAATATAATATAATATAATATAATAGGTGAACATTAGATGACGGTAACACGCAGAATACTCGATGCTTTGTACACTATACAATAGGTGTCTTTAGGGAGCAAACATATGTATTATGTATGAAGTGAAGAAATGAAAAGAATGAATCACATAATAATCAATTTTATTACACAAATTCATAGATTACATAATTTTTTCAGTCAGGGAAAAGAAAACGTCGGAAAACAATTCATATGAACATTTTTGAAACATAAAATGAAGCAGGGATGGTACAAGAATAGATACCAACAAGTATACAGGGATAATACAGCTATATATAGAATATCCCTACATGACTTTTAATATTAAACTTTAATGTTACACTGTAAAATATGTTCTTGACTTTAATACTGCTGCAGTTGCAAGTTATAAATTTATTCCTGACTGTTGATATACAGTTTGTTTATCAGTCGTGTCAAGACTTAGGTACAAGGTTTGGTTTGAATTTCGCGCAAAGCTACACGAGGGCTATCTGCGCTAGCCGTCCCTAATTTAGAAGTGTAAGACTAGAGAGAAGGGAGCTAGTCATCACCATCTACCGTCAACTCTTGAGCTACTCTTTTCCCAACGAATAGTTGGATTGACCGTCACAATATAACGCCCCCACGTCTGAAAGGGTGAGCATGTTTGTTGTGACGGGGATTCGAACGCACGACCCTCGGATTACGAGTCGAGTGCCTTAACCACATGGCCTAGGTACAAGGAAAACCAGGTTAGTGCAAACATATCTTGGTTATTACAGACTCACATTTTATACTGTGACGTTAAATTTCAATATCTAATGTAGAGATAATCTATGTATCATCGTGGTATGTTTATAAGCTGTCTTTATTACTTTTAAATTAGCGTATATTTAAACTTGTGACACCACATACTTGGTTATTTACCAATCACTTAGAAATAGTTATTTTTGCTTCAAATCATTTTTTTTATTTACAGGTTAAAATAAAAACTAGTCACAAATCATATTTTTATGTATAAATGCTACGACAGCTTTATATTTTCGAACACTGTTGCCTTGTTCTTTTCATCTTTATAATACTACAGTTTTCGCAGTGTGTATGCAAACAAATGTATCAAATTAAGACTGCTCATAAGTTTGTAAGCGCCTTATCTGGCGTTCACTTGTGGGACAGGGGTAAGTCTACAGACTTACATTGCTAAAATCTAGGATTCGACTTTCCGTAGTAGACACAGAAGGTAGCTTAACATGGACTTGCTTTAAAAATATACAAAGACGCAAACCTTATCTGGCTTAATCCAGTTTACAAACAAAATGAATTATTCCATGGAGGTCTTGTAACGAAGTCACGTGATCTATAGTTTGCGCCGCCTTATTGGATGTCGGGTACTTAGGTTCATTATTGGTGAATAATGGAAATTTTGTCTTCTCATATCTTGTTATTTGACCTGTAAGTCATCTAAGCGACTTACAGAAACAAATTTATATCGATCTGGCTTATTGTTGTTGTTGTACCTCATTCTCCAAATAAAGTGGAATACAACTGTAATCAGGCCTTTAAAAGATGTTTATATTATAAGAAGTGGTAACTATATTTGTAAGCTATTGTATCAAAAGGTTTTGGTGTCCAGCGTTAGTAAACTGCTGACACGATGTTTCCCTTAACAAGTATTAGACATTACTTGACTCTCCCATAGATCTCTAGATGTCAAAACTAATCAACGAGGTTCGAATTCCTGTGATATCTTGAAATACTTCCAACACCTTAAACTGTGATAGTCAGTTTTCTCTTTTACCACAACGTGTTTAAGGTAATAATGTGTTATTAATAATAATAGTGAATTATAAATCATATGGTAAATATCAGCTCCAACAAAAGATGCTATTCATGTTGACTCTTCGTAGATAGGTGGTTAACATGCTATCCATGTTGCTTTTTGTGGCAAGGTGGTTAAGATGCTATCCATGTTGACTCTTCGTGGCTAGGTGGTTAAGATGCTATCCATGTTGACTTTTCGTAAATAGGTGGTTGAGATGCTATCCATGTTGACTTTTCGTGAATAGGTGATTAAGATGCTATCCATGTTGACTCTTCGTGGAGAGGTAGTTAAGATGCTATCTATGTTGACTCTTCGTGGCTAGGTGGTTAAGATACTATCCATGTTGACTTTTCGTGGATAGGTGATTAAGATGCTATACATATTGACTCTTCGTGGAGAGGTAGTTAAGATGCTATCTATGTTGACTCTTCGTGGCAAGGTGGTTAAGATGCTATCCATGTTGACTCTTCTTGGCTAGGTGGTTAAGAAGCTATCCATGTTGACTTTTCGTAAATAGGTGGTTGAGATGCTATCCATGTTGACTTTTCGTGGATAGGTGATTAAGATGCTATCCATGTTGACTCTTCGTGGAGAAGTAGTTAAGATGCTATCTATGTTGACTCTTCGTGGCAAGGTGGTTAAGATGCTATCCATGTTGACTCTTCTTGGCTAGGTGGTTAAGATGCTATCCATGTTGACTTTTCGTAAATAGGTGGTTGAGATGCTATCCATGTTGACTTTTCGTGGATAGGTGATTAAGATGCTATCCATGTTGACTCTTCGTGGAGAAGTAGTTAAGATGCTATCTATGTTGACTCTTCGTGGCTAGGTGGTTAAGATGCTATCCATGTTGACTCTTCGTGGAGAAGTAGTTAAGATGCTATCTATGTTGACTCTTCGTGGTTAGGTGGTTAAGATGCTATCCATGTTGACTCTTCGTGGATAGGTGGTTAAGATGCTATCCATGTTGACTCTTCGTGGCTAGGTGGTTAAGATACTATCCATGTTGACTTTTCGTGGATAGGTGATTAAGATGCTATACATATTGACTCTTCGTGGAGAGGTAGTTAAGACGCTATCTATGTTGACTCTTCGTGGCAAGGTGGTTAAGATGCTATCCATGTTGACTCTTCTTGGCTAGGTGGTTAAGATGCTATACATGTTGACTCTTCGTGGCTAGGTGGTTAAGATACTATCCATGTTGACTCTTCGTGGCTAGGTGATTATCTTTAGATAAGTGTTGAAATAAAATCTGTTGTATCTAGAGTGGGGAATGGAGAGGAACAATATACATACATTTAAGTTGAAAAAGAAGTCAGACTTTCACAGTCTTTGATGTTGTACGTGTTACTTCTGCTAGTCCTAATCCAACCTGACTATTACACCACAGTCTTGATTCTCACTGGTCAGAGTTTAAAAGAGGCCTGACTTGGTCAGGTCATTAGGGAGCTTTACACATAGGCTGAGGGTTGCAGGTTCGAATTCCCATCACACCAAGCATGCTCGTCCTTTCAGCCGTGAGACCATTATAATGTACAGTTAATCCCACTATTTGTTGGTGAAAGAGTAGACCAAGTGTTGGCGGTAGGTGATGATGGTTAGCTGCCTTCCCTCTAATCTTTCACTGCTAAATTAGGGACTGCTAGCGCAGATAGCCCTCCAGTAGCTTTGCGCGAATGTGCGTGAAATTTAAAACAAACAATTTAGCATCATCGCGTTTTAAATGATTTTTAAGTTTTAGCTTCTTAATGTTTGTATTAAGAACGATTTCTATGACAGTAATAGACAAAATCAAACTTGCGCAGTGCTTTCCAGTGTCTTAACAAAGCGACATTTTCTAAAGAACAGGATTGATTTTATCTTTTATTTCTTTGTCTGTCAGACTCTCTGTGTAATTATTTCGCGCTAAGATTACCGGTTGTAATCGATTGCCAAACAAATGTGTTTTAATTTCAACCAACACCATGGAATCTAATACACGTCTCTTAACCTCTCTCTTGTGATCCGTGTTTCTTTCACAGTAGGGCGACTTTGTTTGACTTTTTAAGATAATGTCAGTTCTTTCGAGAAACATAAGAATGCCATCAGACTCACCTGCACAAATCGCTATAGCGTTAGGCTTAATGCTATTTGTTTTTCTGGTTTTCCATTTCAGGCTATTGATATCTCGTTTCGCTTGCGACACAAAGAGAGTAAAACTTTAACTTGATCAAACACCGACAGTTTCACCTGATTGACTTGACATTTTCGCAATCTTAGGTTCTGATGTTGACCGTCTAAACATTCCTTAAAGTACAGACAAAGAAGTTTCTTTAAATAAATACGAATATGAAAATAAAAACAATAAAAAACAGTTAATTTCTGAGACTGGACTGAGACACGTTTTGTAAGTATTAAAAAAATTTCACATTAATAAATAATAAGATGAAACAATTTAGATGATAAAAAAGTTACCTTTGATTTTAGGCCCGGCATGGCTAGGTAGGTTAAGGCGTTCGACTTGTAATCTGAGGGCCTGGGGTTCGAATCCCCGTAGCACCAAACATGCTCGCCCTTTCAGCCGTAGGGGCATTATAATGTGACGATTAAGCCCACTATTCATTCGTAAAAAAGTAGCTCAAGAGTTGGCGGTGGATAGTGATGACCAGCTGCCTTCCCTCTAGTCTCACACTGCTAAATTAGAGACGGCTAGTGTGGATAGCCCTCGTGTAGCTTTGCGCGAAATTCCAAAACAAACAGAACCTTTGATTTTATTTATGAGACACTGGAAACCCATATACATATATTTTGATACAATATTCAATACAATCCACATTACTAAGCAATATTCTTATTTATAACACCCTATTCTCTCTCCCAGTGATTCAACGGCAAATCTTGAGGCTTATAACGTTTAAACCCGGATTTCAGTGCCTGTGATGAGCACTGTACAGAGTCTCTGTTCATCGTGTAACTTGATATTTAATGATAAACAAACAAATGCATAATTTGTATGAAGTTGTTCACAATTTATTTAAGTGGCGTGGATCTTTTAGGTATTGTCGCTCGAAAATATTCACAACTTGGTGCGCTATAGTAAGGGTCATATTCCAAGAGGTGGCGGTGGGTGCTATCGAGCATGAGTCTTTATTCTAGTCTGTCAGTTCAAACTTTGGACAGTACAACGATGCATGTTTGTTTTCAAAAAGCAAACAGAAAAATAAATATAATAAAATGTATTTTGTAAATAGCAAAATAAAACACCTAATACCTAAACACGGAATCCAAGACACCTAATATCTCGACATAAAATCCAAGACACCTAATACCTAGACACGGGATCCAAGACACCTAATACCTAGACACGGGATCCAAGACACCTAATATCTAGACACGAGATCCAAGACACCTAATATCTAGACACGAGATCCAAGACACCTAATATCAAGACACGAGATCCAAGACACCTAATATCTAGACACGAGATCCAAGACACGTAATATCAAGACACGAGATCCAAGACACCTAATATCAAGACACGAGATCCAAGGCACCTAATATCTAGACACGAGATCCAAGACACCTAATACCTAGACACGGGATCCAAGACACCTAATATCTAGACACGAGATCCAAGACATCTAATATCTAGACACGAGATCCAAGACATCTAATATCTAGACACGAGATCCAAGACACCTAATATCTAGACACGAGATCCAAGACACTCAATATCTAAACACGAGATCCAAGACACCTAATACCTAGACACGGGATCCAAGACACCTAATATCTAGACACGAGATCCAAAACATCTAATACCTAGATACGAGATCCAAGACACCTAATACCTAGACACGGGATTTTTTTCTCATATGAAAACAACTTAGAGGGGACACACATGTGTCAGTTGTGGTTGTCATCACTCTTAACATGTTCTTAGAGCAAACTGAGTGTCGGTAAAAGCGTATGTTTGTATATATACAAATCTAAAATTGAAAACACTTGTTTTTGTTTCTTAAACTCACCCAAATATTAGGCTACACTAGGTTTGGTTTGGTTTGAATTTCGCACAAATCCACAGGAAGACTATCTGCACTAGCCGACCCTAATTTAACAGTGTAAGACTAGAAGGAAGGCAGCTAGTTATCACCACCCACCACCAACTCTTGGACTACTCTTTCACCAACGAATAGTGGGATTGACCGTTACATAATAACGCCCCTACGGCTGAAAGGGCGAGCATGTTTGGTGTGACGGGGATTAGAACCCGCGACCCTCGGATTACGAGTTGAGTGCTTTAACCACCTGGCCATGCCGGGACCTTTGCAGTAGGAACCGTTAACTAATAAAATAAAAATGTTTTATTTAAATCTTCCTCCGATAAAACAGAATAGTCCTAAATCAAGTTAACTTTTCAGTGTAGAAGACTATTTTTAGTTAAGATATATATATTAACCTGAAATTAAAAACCAATTTTTTTCTATCTTTTTCGTTTTACATTTCTAACACCAGGTGGATTGTATTACATTTTACTTATAACACTTTACTCTCCCTGTCTTAGGTTTCTTTATTTCTTCTGCGTTATTTTAAAAAATTTCGCGTGATGTCACATAAAGGACAATGTCTCTAATTGCGAGCTGATAGAATAGAGAAAAGCCAGCTAGACAAAAGGACCCACCGCCAAACCTTGGCACTACTCATATAGAGGGAATTAATCTTTACTCTTATAGCGTATCCACGTCCTCAAATATTCAAAGCAAGTTTCTGCGGCAACGCGACTCGAATAAAAATCTCTCCAGTTCTTAACCGAGATAAGTTAACCTCTTTTAGGTCGTGTCTCCTCTCCAAGGGAAGTAAAATGTCCTACTGTCGTTATATATATATATTCATTTAAGCTTTCATTACGTTAGGCTTATTTTATATTTTCGAAGTATCATTTCAAAATGTTTTGTTGCCATCCAAAATTTGAAATGCGTGAATCTTCGTTTTTAACATGTCATCAGCACTTTATGAAATTTAACACAGCGTCATAGTGTCCCGTATGCAACGTTGCTAGTTCTTCTATTCAGTTTGCACCATAACACGTGCCCACGCGCATACGTTTTTAACATAATTAAATACGTCGTTTATACGTATTCAACTTTTCTACACTATCTGTTGGTTTTAGTTACCCCTGAAAAAATTAATTGAGTTCAATCCAATCTTTCAGGGAACGCTGACATAATAATTTAATTGAAGGGTACAAAGGGTCAGTCCTTCAACTGATTCGGTTTCGAAAACATGAAAGTATTTTTCTTCCCATATTCCGGTACCAAGCCGCGTGCACAGCTCGGAAGTTAAGAAAATACAATTACCGTTTCATTAGAGCGAGACGTGTACGGACTTTGAAAACCTAAACCTTTAATGTGGTTCAACTAAAGATTTCTTCAACACCTCCCCCAAAGTCGGGTTTCCAAATACAGCTTACCGTGCTTTGTATTTCAAATGTAGACAATGTATTCGGCTTTTAATATGTCGAACCTCATTTAGCTCGAATTTCAAAAAGATGATTAGAAAGTTAAAAATAATCTTTTTGCATCAACCAGCAGTTGAACTTTGGCCCTTTTCTTGTTTGTTTTAATTTTAAATTTAAAAACAAACAAACGACAATTTGTCGTGTTTTTTTTTTTTTTTTATAAAACGAATATCGATTCTATATAACACTTCTTTAAGATTGTTTGTGATCACTTTCCGAGCCATCTATATATATATATATATGTCGTCCCTCTGTCTGTTTCGTGCCATAAATTCATTTGAGATCTAGTTGGACCATCTACGATGAAACTCGGGTGGACTCCCCCCAACAACAAAAACAACAATAAAAGTGTTTAAACGAATAAAAAATCGAACTAATGTTTTAGGCTGCGAATGGATGTTTAGCTGAGCATAAAAGACGATAGAAGAATGCGTGGCCGCCACACTGAATGAAGTGACGTTTATTTCCGTGCACGTTAGGGGAACCTTTCTATCGGACGAACGGTTAAAGTGCTTAGGCTCAAAACTGTGGAAGGAGCCGGTCCAAGCCCCCATTTATAAAATCTTTTTTTTTTCAAAAGCCAAGCATTGCTGAGTACCTTTTCCACTTCAGTATAAAATAAATACGGTTTAAGTTAGCTTCTCCCCAATACTCTAATTTAACTAGTTAACGTTTTACATCGATACCACATGGTTTATCACCTAATTCAACTATTCGCTATTTTCTCATTACTTTTAAAGAATCCTAGTGTATACAGGTATTCTGTTTATATCATATCACCTAATCGATTTACTTCAGTATTTAG
The DNA here is from genome assembly GCF_004210375.1 of Tachypleus tridentatus. Lineage (NCBI taxonomy): Eukaryota > Metazoa > Arthropoda > Merostomata > Xiphosura > Limulidae > Tachypleus > Tachypleus tridentatus. The sequence goes on from NC_134837.1 coordinate 207,936,917, forward strand.
TTGTTTGTTTGTTTTATCAATTCACCTATCACAAAACCAGTTATTCAAGATTTGTTATTTAAATTTGGACACAGTGGGCTGTCTGCGCTCTGTCTACCCTGGAGGAACGAACCCCGAATTTTAATGTTATACGTTCAGAAAGTTTTCGCTGACCCACTGAAGGACAATGAATAATGTTTGATAGTTCGTGTTTAAGCGAGCACCTAATTACACAATGGGCTGTTACACGGGCGTCAAAATCAGATTTTTAGAGTGTTAGCTCTTAAGCTTACCACTGAGACATTAAGAGGCTCTCTCTCCCAAGTTGTCTAGTTTCAAAATTTCACTAATATGATGTAAAATTATCCCTAACTAACGACGAAATGTTGGTTAGGGCTGGTCCTTTCAGCCGTGGGGGCGTTATAATGTTACGGTTAATCCCAATATTCTTGGTAAAAGAGTAACCCACGAGTTGGCGGTGGGTGGTGATAACTTGCTGCCTTATGTCTAGTTTTACACTGCTAAATTGCCCAAAATTAAAAAACCCAAACAAACAAATATTTAAGTCAGTATCCGCGCTAGATGTTCTTAAATTATAAACCTTAGGCTAGAGGGAAGGAAACAAGTGAACACCAACCGTCGCCAACTGTTCGTCTGCTCTTTTACTAACGTAACATTGTAACTTTCTCATGGCTGAATGGCGAGTACGTTCAGCGAAGGAATTCGAACACCAGACATGTAGATTGTGAACTCTTGGTAAGCCTCCTCTTTCAATCAGGGGTCAATTCTGAGTTTAAATATGTTTAGAAAAACTATCTCGAGAAACAAGTAACGAATTTCTCGAAAGTCGACTACAAAACACATTTCTTCAAACGTTTTGATTTGTTTTTCAGTGAATTCTTTCGCTTCCAGTCAGTGAAACGTTTCGATTGCTTTCGTTTCTCCACAACTAACAAAACACTCTTTCCCCACATTTTAGGAGTTCGGTTTGTTAATGGTAGTTTATTAACTTCCTCTCAAAACAAACAAACAAACACTCTGTTTGGGTTTACCCTAACGCTGAAGACATATTAATGCGGTGTCTGAGAACACGAGTGCAAATTTCGTTCGAGAAGAAAAAGCGAACCAGTGGCACAGCGACATGTCTATGGACTTAAAACACTAGAATCCGGGTTTCGATACCCGCGGTGGGCAGAGCACAGATAGCCCACTTTGTAGCTTCGTGCTGAATTGCAAACAAACAAACGAGAAATAAGAAAAATAAACGTACTGCTAAGTCTACGTTTATTGAATAACTGAAATTAATTAATATTTAAAACGCACGTGCTTTTGACGTTCTGGGAAAAACTTCTTCGCTTTTTAAAAGTTAAGTAGAACGCCCTCTATTGAGAGAGCGGTAGTAGTTTTGGGGGTTATTACATAGCTGGGGTTAAACAAATCACATTTTCCAACCATTGACAAACGGATTATGTTTTTCAAAGGAGAAAAGAAAAAAAATTTCACTCGCGCATCTCTTGACGTGTACCGTTAATGACCTGACTTTTAAACTCCTTTACTGCAAATAGATACATACGATTTCGTTCTTTCTCGTTTTATCTTCTTTAGAAAAATAGCTGTAGTTTATTCAGGACAGCAGCTCTTGTAGAACGTAAACAAAGATATGGTTAAAATTGATAGCGTGGATAATGAAACAGAAAGGCCTGAATATGCAATTCCGTTAGGCTTAGCCACTCATCAGTACAAGAATTTGTTTGTTATGAATTTAGCGCAAAGCTACTCGAGGGCTACCTGCGCTAGACGTCCCTAATTTAGCGGTGTAAGACTAGAGGAAAGGCAGCTAGTCATCACCACCCACCGCCAAATCTTGAGCTACTCTTTTACTAACGAATGGTGGGATTGACCGTCACATTCTAATGCCCTTACGGATGAAAGTGTGAGCATGTTTGGTGTAATGGGATTCCAACACAAGACCCTCAGATTACGAGTCGAGCGCCCTAACTCCCCAGCCATGCCGGGACACCATTACGAGAAATTCATTGTTAGTTAACATTTGAAGTTATTGATAGAAAGGCTTTGTAGAACGATTTCCTATTTAGTGTTTACAGATTATTTTTAACTTAATTTACAGATACATAGTTGATTTAATTAATTAAATAATAATATTAACACTATTTATCCAGCAGAATTAGAAACAGAAAATACTTTAAAAGAAATACGTTATTTAGGTTTAGAAATTAAAATAATTTGTAAAGATATCAATATCAATAGTTTGACAAAAGTAAATATTTTACTTTCCAGCCCTCGTTTAACAGTGAAGTACCACACACTTCCGTTATAAGTATTATAACTTCACACTTAGCTCTCCGCTAGTACAGCAGTAAGTCTACGGATTTACAACGCTAAAATCAGCGGTTCGATTCCCCTTGATGGTTTCAACAGATAGCCTGAAGTGCCTTTCCTATAAGAAAACACACACACACAGTTATTGTAAAACATGTAATGAATTATAATATTTTATCAGTAATGTTGAAATACTGATACAAAGATTAATAGCTAATGGATTTAATGAAGAAACTTTAAATAAAATTATTAAACTATTCTGTAACAAATATAAGAATGTATTAAATAAATATAAAGAAATGAGAAATTTTACTTAAAATGTTTAATAACTATTTTAGTTATGAATAAGGTCATTTAACAACTTGGCACTACTTTATGCGGATGTACATCTTGCTGCATATAAAGGCGTGTTTACAGCATGATAGTCACAGTAAACTTAATAAATGGGAGGTGTTTGGGTGCTATACTAGTTTATTGAAATAAATGGATTGGACTCTTCATACTAGTATAATTCGTTTAGTGGGCTACTAATTAGTGCCTTTCTACTATAATAGGGGCTGGAATGTTGACTTTAATAGTTAAGTTTTTAACTTACTTACCCCCAAATGGTAGTACCTTATTTTTTCTTATTCTTATTTTTATTTTTCAATTAATTTTATCTTCTTTACTTTGGAGATCAGTCACCTTCCCACACTTTTCTATAGCAGTGAAAGGTGATATAGATGTGGGACGTTGGGGGCTTGAGCACCTACATCTTGTTCTCCTAATTTCTAATTCTATATCTTTTGCAACTCCTTTATTTTATTTCTTTATGTGAGACTGGCGAATGGAGGTTAAGACAGATAAACGGTGTATCCCCACCGGAATGTGAGTTCTACGTACGCAGTCACCTCCAAAACCTAGGGTAATATTATATCCCACATGATAGTTTGTACCTTGGGGTCTTTTTAAGTAGTGCAGATTTTTTTCTTTATTATCTTGTTAATTTATTTTTTTTTCGGATGGTTTTTAGGTTATAACAAACTATATATATATATACGAGGTCTGATCAAAATGTTCCAAGGGATTTAATGAAGAAACTTTAAATAAAATTATTAAACTATTCTGTAACAAATATAAGAATGTATTAAATAAATATAAAGAAATGAAAAATTAGAGAAATTTTAATTAAAATGTTTATTAACTATTTTAGTTACGAGGTCTGATCAAAATGTTCCAAGGCTTCTGTTACAGGTATCAGTATAGAGGCAGAGAGCTTCACTGAAGTGTGTACAAAGTACAGATAGTGATCTAACCCACGAACAAGTCATTTCTCCAGACCTTTATACCCGTGTTGTGAAACACGTGTTCAAAGACAGACGTATCTCTTGTCCCTGTTGTACTAAAAATGAACAGACAAGAAGAACAATGTGTTTGCATCAAGTTTTGTGTAAGAATGGTAAAGATGGTTAAGTAAGGCTGTCGTTTATCAATGGATAAAACGTTTCCAAGATGGCCGGGATTCAGTCAAAGATGACATACGTTTTGGGCGGCCGTAGACATTGTCCACTGATGAAACGGTCGTTAAGGTAAAAGACAGTTAACCAGGCCTTTGATGAAGAGGTCTTAATTCGCTTGAGGGAGAAAGTTAGAAGAAAACGTCGTACGCTGTAGGAGAATGGTCACTGGTTTCTTCATCACTCGTCTTCACACACTACTGTGTTTGTTCAAGGAATTTTGGCAAAAAAAAAACACAACATTCTTGTGATACCACACTTCCCGTATTCTCCCAATCTTGCCCCACGTGATTTTTTTCTGTTCCCAAAAATCAAAATTAAGTTGAAAGGAGGGAGATCTGATGTCATTTCAACCATCCATAATAATGTCACATAACAGTTGAAGACTTCCAGCATTGCTTTCGAAAATGGTTTTAACGAGTGTGTATCAGCTTGGAGAGTTTACTTTGAAGGTGATAACATGTAATACTGATATATGTACACTATTTTTTTGGAATAAAGCCCGGCATGGCCAGGTGATTAGGGCGCTCTACTCATAATCTGAGGGTCACGGGTTCGAATCTCCGTCACACCAAACATGTTCGCCCTTTCAACTGTGGGAGTGTTATAATGTCACAGTCAATCCCACTATTTATTGTTAAAAGGGTATCCCAAGAGTTAGCGTTGGGCGGTGATTACTAGCTGCCTTCCCTCTAGTCTTACACTGCTAAATTAGGGACGGCTAGCACAGATAGCCCTCGAGTAGCTTTGTGCGAAATTCGAAACAAACAACAACACATAGTGTACTTACGCTGAAATTTTTAGGGTTAAGAACAGATAGCCGTAACTTAGCCGTCACCTGGAGCGTCTATTAAAAAAAACAACAACAAACAAACAGTCTTTAGGAATAAAGAAGACGTGAAATGTTTTTTTAAAATATTGTTTTGCCTTTAATGTGATATTTCTAGATTTCCCTTGCTACTTATACGAATTGTAAAAAATTAAAATTTTCCAACATTTCTTGGTGCCCTGTCTCTCATTAGGTGAACAGTAAGATTTGGAACTAACACAACTAAATTTCTTGGACTGAACGATAAAATCATTTTTCGGTAATCTGGACGGTCTAGAAAACGTAGATCATTCTGATATTACTAGGGCCTGGCAGTTTGAGCGTTCGACTCTGAACCTGCGGAACCCTAGTTCGACTCCAGTCATCGATCATGCTCGCCCTTTCCATTGTTCTAATGTTATGGTGTATTCCACTTTTCGTTTGTAACTCCAGTTTCTCTCTTCAAAACCAAGAACGTCTAAAGCATACAGCCCTCAAGTTGCTTTACGGGAAATTCAAAAACAAACTGGTGCTACCATATTGACACCTGGTGGTAAGAAAGAGCATTCAGCTTTCTCAACACGGCAGTTCTGCATGTCCCTCGCTCCTCCCAAGTGGCATAGCAATATGCCTGCGAAGTTACAGAGCTAGAAAACGGGTTTTGATACGTCTGGTGGGCAGAACACATATAACCAACTGAATAATTTTGTGCTTAACTTCAAACAAATAAACTGTTCTCTTCAGCTAATGAGCACTCAAACAAAAAGATAACCTTTGAATTCCTGTTAAATCACTCCGAAAGTCACAAACATTAACAGCAAAGTTAAATATGTTCTAACATGAATTACACAAACATTAACAGCAAAGTTAAATATGTCCTAAATGAATTACACAAACATTAGCAGCAAAGTTAAATATGTCCTAAATGAATTACACAAACATTAACAGCAAAGTTAAATATGTCCTAACATGAATTAAGGTTAACTGAACAACTAAAAGAGATATTTTAGAAAACATAACAAAACGACTGACCGTTGAAAACAAATACGAAATTTATACAAAAAGAAAACAGCTATCGAAACTCGGCAGATTCAATTCGTGCAGTAAAATCAGAAGATGTTATTAGGTTACCAAGTGATAGAAAGTTGTAGAGATGAAAGTGACGCAAATGGTTTTTACTGCAACCAATTCTAAGATGGGGTGGGAGGTAGGTGGGATAAAGTTTTTTTTTTTTCATTTAATCTGCTAACTTATGTCAATCTGTAAAAGTTGTTTTTTTTTAGCTGATGAATTACTTCATGAATAATTTACTATGTCCATTTGGTAAATGACGCTGGGAGCACGTGGTCTAATGCTGCACGCTTACGTTGCCAAGCAACTGTGTAGTCAGGATACGGAGGAACTGAGATACCTTCTTAAACTTAAGTGTAAAGGTTCATGTGTAATTAACGGAATACCATGCACGTAAATCAACATTCAGGGGCTGAATGTTGTTCGAAAAATTTAAATATGGGAATAACTTAAAATGGAGATCGACTAGGCGTATTGAAGAAACGACTTTAAATTTCAGTCCTTTGTCTTTCTTGTCAGAAAATAATTAATAAATAAAGTTGCAACACCGATCGACTGATAATAAGAAAAAGTACATGTTTATGCGGTACAAAGATGAGTTTGTTCATTTTTAACATGTTCGGAATATAAATATATTAGACACTTATGTGAAGGTTTGTTATGAAAACAAAAGCAGGAACCTAGGCTTAACGGACACGATCTCAAATTAGTGAATTGTGTGTTTCTTTTAGACCAAAGTCACATTGGGTTATCTGTTGCGTCAACCGCGAAGGCTAACGTTGCAAGACGGGAGGAGGGAACAAATTCGTGTAGAGAGTTAAACCTAACTTTTAGTAATCACTAAAAATTTGAACACAAGCCTCAAGAACTGCGTTTCTTTTACTCGCGTTTTATTTCCTAACAAAATTTATTGTAAGTTTCTCTCTTCGAAATTACGTAGGCTTAGGCAGATAGACAGACAGACCAGTAAAGAAACGGTGTTTTGGTCTTTCTTCAAGTGTGTACTAAACAGAATACCTTCTACGTTATGAGTGGAAATGGATGGTTGTAAAAAAAAAACTTTAATATTTAACTGTGAAGTATACAAGAATTGTACATTGGTAAATAAAAATCGAATATATCTCTACAACTCAGATTAGTAAATTAAACACCAAGTTAACGTCTACGTTCCGTAGTTTCTTTAACCCAGTCTCGTGACAAAACTATCCAGAATTTATGTAAAATACAAACACACTAGTATAATCTTCTAAAACTAATGTAACTGGAAAGTTACCCGCATTATCTAATTAAGTTCAGTTTACGTGCGTAATAAACTCACACACTGGCTAAAACTATCATGTTTGAGTTTTCTAGTAAAATAGCAGATGACTTTTACCAGACAATAATAAATACTATTATAAATACTAAAGTAACGACGTGAAAACTAACACACAGACTGCTGCTGATCAAAAGCAAACTCTTCTTTGTTTTGTTTTGATTCTTTCCGTCTGATAGTAAGTTGTCAAAAACCTGGACATCTTCTCGTCAAACTCAAGTTTCACACAGCATTAACCGCCTGAGGTTTTAGTTTCTTTTTTTTTCAAACAGTTTCTGGAAGGTATCTTTACGCTAGCGTGTTATCATCAACGAATTAGATTAACGCTTTTTTTTTAACAATTAAATAAGTGGACAGCCGGGTTGGTTCCGGGCTTAAAGCGTTATCTGGTTTGTTCGAAGAAACAGGGTGTGGTCATTTTCATCTCTCATCCGGGGAACACTTCGTAGGAGTGACGTCAGCAGATGAGATGTGGATGCATAAATTTATGCTGCATAAAAACAGAAACGACCGTAAGGAGCAGCACCTTGTCCTCTAACACGTGCAGTTAGTGTCTACAGTGTGAATGTATAGTGTCTACAGTGTGAATGTATATTGTCTACAGTGTGGATGTGTAGTGTCTACAGTGTGAATGTATAGTGTGTACAGTGTGAATGTATAGTGTCTACAGTATGAATGTATATTGTCTACAGTGTGGATGTGTAGTGTCTACAGTGTGAATGTATAGTGTCTACAGCGTGAATGTATAGTGTCTACAGTGTGAATGTATAGTGTCTACAGTGTGGATGTGTAGTGTCTACAGTGTGAATGTATAGTGTCTACAGTATGAATGTATATTGTCTACAGTGTGGATGTGTAGTGTCTACAGTGTGAATGTATATTGTCTACAGTATGAATGTATATTGTCTACAGTGTGGATGTGTAGTGTCTACAGTGTGAATGTATAGTGTGTACAGTGTGAATGTATATTGTCTACAGTATGAATGTATATTGTCTACAGTGTGGATGTGTAGTGTCTACAGTGTGAATGTATAGTGTCTACAGTGTGAATGTATAGTGTCTACAGTGTGGATGTGTAGTGTCTACAGTGTGAATGTATAGTGTCTACAGCGTGAATGTATAGTGTCTACAGTGTGAATGTATAGTGTCTACAGTATGAATGTATATTGTCTACAGTGTGGATGTGTAGTGTCTACAGTATGAATGTATAGTGTATACAGTGTGGATGTGTAGTGTCTACAGTGTGAATGTATAATGTCTACAGTATGAATGTATAGTGTATACAGTGTGGATGTGTAGTGTCTACAGTGTGAATGTATAGTGTCTACAGCGTGAATGTATAGTGTATACAGTGTGAATGTATAGTGTCTACAGTGTGGATGTGTAGTGTCTACAGTATGAATGTATAGTGTCTACAGTGTGGATGTGTAGTGTCTACAGTGTGAATGTATAGTGTCTACAGCGTGAATGTATAGTGTCTACAGTGTGAATGTATAGTGTCTACAGCGTGAATGTATAGTGTCTACAGTTTGAATGTATAATGTCTACAGTGTGAATGTATAGTGTCTACAGTGTGAATGTATAATGTCTACAGTGTGAATGTATATCGAATATGATCTGAGTTTATATAGTGTCTATATACTGAAATATAGTTTTAAAGATACATGTTTACCCATTTCTAAAGTAAAATATCCCCAACACCTTTTCACATACACTCTTGTCATTGGATACATTGTACCCCTTGTAGAAAAGCAAATTGTTAAAAATATTGGTTATAAGAATATTAATAGTTTGCATAGTGCCATCTATTGACTTTTATGAGAATCAACTGATCAAAAACGTCTAAGTCTTAACTGTAAATATTTTTAAATCCTTAAAATTTCACTTCACCTTTTTAATGAGTATAAACAGCACATTATACATCATTTTAATCGCGGCATAAAGGCTTATAGAACGGCTTTAAGATTTTTTGTTTTGTTTGTTCAAGTACAAACTTTTAACTCATAGCTTCGTTATCTCTTGATCGATTTGAAATCGAATTATATACTCTTCAAAAAAAGAAACGCAAAAGGGATATTTTTGTTATTTTAAAAAGAAATATATGTAATAACGTTACAAGCTCAGAGTATGGGATTTTACAAGTGTTAAGGCACCGATTGTCAGACCAAAATGACAATAAAAGTTGTGCACTTTGAAAACGGAGGAAAACAACGGATTTTTCGCCAAAACGCATTCGTGTCCAATAAATTTGTTTGAGAGATCTGCATGTTCGGAAAGTGCAACATGTGCAAAATCCCTATAAAAGTGACGGGTTCTCGGTTTCCATAGCTCAGTGTTAAGCCACCGACACGCAATACAGTTACGCCAAGACTGACTAAAGCGCAACGCAACAACGCCATTGGTCGCTTGGAAGCAGGCAAATCTCGATCAGATGTTGCCAGAGCTGTGAATGTCCACCCAAGCACCATCACAAGGCTATGGAATCGTCACCAACAGCATGGATCAACTCGTGACTGTCCACGATCTGGCAGACTTCGTGTGGCCACGCCCGCAGAAGATCGCTACATCCGGTTACGTCACCTTCAGGATAGGACCACCACTGCGACGTCTACTGCCTCAACCATACCAGGGCTGCGTAGGATTTCCGATCAGACCGTACGCAACCATCGACGAGATTCTTAAGTCCCATGTGCAACCCATCATGGTGAACGTCAACGACGTTTTTCAACATGACAACGCCCGTCCTCACACAGCCCGACTCACCACTGTCTTCTTGAGACACCACAACATCAACGTTCTTCCCTGGCCCTCCAGATCACCAGATTTAAACCCTATCGAACATCTTTGGGACGAGTTGGACCAACGTCTGCGACGGCGACAACCTCAACCGCAGACTCTACCTCAGCTTGCAGCAGCTTTTCAGGCTGAGTGGACAGCAATTCCACAGGATGTGATTCGTCATCTCATCGCTTCCATGGGCAGGAGATGCCAAGCAGTTACTGATGCTCACGGGGGGGCATACTCGTTATTAACGTTGAGTGACGTTAAAGGTCAACTAGTGAGCGTGGACTTCGCCTTTGCAGACTTTGGATGTTCAGCAGTGACTGTGCAAAGTTTCACACATGTCATACAGAACTACCCGGAATAAACTTGTTCACAATATGTCTCAAATTTTGCCTTTTGCGTTTCTTTTTTTGAAGAGTATAGTTTTGGACACGGTAGGTCAAACCCTTTTGATTATTGTATTTGACGATTCAAGGTCTCGTACGCTACTTCAATCTAATTCTGTCTAAAAGAATTTAAATATGAGGGTTGGCTGGTAGAGATTATGGTGAATAATAAAATCGAATCGGGTGTGTCCCACAAAAATATAGTTAATAAAGGGGGGAGTCTTATAGATTAATTTACTCTAATCCTGCCTAGAAGAATTTCAAATGGCGAGGCTATTGAGGATTCCCTCTTGTTTCACATTGTAGAAAGTGACTCAGTTTAATATAGTTCGTACTGAAGTCGTTATTGGTCAAGCAATATATGATATAAAGAGCGTACGGAACTCTTCTATGTCTGTTGTATCAAGAGCTGCCTGACGAGACCTGGCGTTGTATGAAAGGCCACTTCGGCACAATGTGAAATAAACAGCCTGGTTGGCATATTACTGTGTTGTTCATTAGTTTTACTTAGAAGAGTCACTAGCTATGACAGTGGTAAGTCTTCGGATTTACAACGCTAAAATCATGGGGTTTAATTCCCCTCGCTGAGCACATCAGATAGCCCGTTGTGGCTTTGCTACAAAAAAAACACACATACCCTCATAAAAATATAATAATTATTCGTTATTCCTCGTTCATTTAATTTCGGTTAGTCGAATTTTATTCTGTTTTTTTTTGTTTATTTTTGTTTTTTTCCGGTTCAGGTGCAATTTATAAATAGATTTACCCACAACTAAATAATCAATCAATATATCTCGTGCCCCGTTTTTAACAACTTAGTAAAACCAATATATGATTAAAAATAGTGCTTACAGTATTTCTACATGAAATACAAAATATGTAACTCGAACTGGACTAATGGATAAGAAAGGAGAAATGAATGTATCGCTTAAGTGCTTTTCATCATAAGTCCACTTTGGTTTTATAATAGTTCGCTGGCTTTCGGCACGTAAACCAAAATATTTCTGTATAACATTATTATAATAGCGTTGGATATAATATTGCTTTATATAAATAAAACTTTAACAGGCCAGGCGGTTAGGACGCTTGACTCGCAATTTGAAAGTCGCAAGTTTTAATCCCATAATTACTAAACATATTCGAAACAAACTGAAAATTAAAAAAAAGTTGAATAACCACATTAAAGTAGATGGCGCTTTTAAATATTTTTTGTTTGTTTCTTCGTATTTAAGCACAAAATTAAACAATGAGGGATATGATATTATTTTATATAATTAAAAAAGATATAAAGGAAAATCAAGTTACCAAATTAGAATAGGTAGCGATTTAATTTGTTTTCGTAGTTAAGTGCAAAACTAAACAATGGGCTATTCATGCTATTCCCACCACAGATATCGAAACCCAGTTTTTAGTTTTATGAGCCTACAGACGTAGCGCTGAATCAATGGGAAGCTTTAAGTATTTATAAACATTTGTAGTGTAACCTAAGTTACTAACAGATGATGATCAGATAGAAAAGTTTGGTATTGCAACGTTACTGATGTTGAATGAGTGATGTTAAGAAAATTATTGTAAGATGCTATGTTATAAAGCTTCTCGTCGAGTATACATATCCACGGGTTAAGTCTGTTCCTTAAATAGTTTGAATAGTTAAAAGTCTGTCTCGTGTCACGGGAAAACTTGTGTCCAGTATATTCTTCAGTTTTACGAGAAGACTATTTGGCACGACACAAATTTGACTTCGGTTCACACCAGTTAGTGGTTTGTTTTTTCATTGGTCCAAACAGAAGTAAGAAACTTGAGTGCGTTACCAAGACAACAGAAGATAGGACTACTTAGAGAACTGTAAACAAATGAGCAGATGGATTAAGGTGTCTAAAGATGCAGACAGGTAGAAAAATAACTGTCGTCAGGTGATAGACAGATAAAAAAGAAAGTCATTTCCGTTCTTCATTCACTTGGAGCTGAGTGCTAAACTCTAAGGTTTTTCATTTCCTGTGAAGCTTTTAACCAACCAAAGCTGAACTATTTTCGGTGACGCAAGATGTTTCAGAAAAACCCCATAAACATCAGTACGAATCACAAACAATCACGTCATTAAAGAGAACAGTCCTTGTAATTATACTTTATTTACTTACAAAATAACGATTTTTTTCTTTATTTATTTGTTCTAAGGAATCTAACTTACACTATCAAGATTTGCCTTTCTCAGTGTTAGATCGCACAATACAATAAGTTACGACACTTTTTTTCGGCCTTTAATCACTGATTTATGCTGCTGTCGTTTATATGGATAGAGCTTGATAAAGATAGAGTTAACATTTACTTCTTTCTATGTGTAGACGTGTGACTCTATTTCTTATAACCGATCTACGTAACGTATTTCCTTGAAAACGAACAGGCCCGAAGTTTTGAGAGGATGTTAGACCGATGTTTTGTATTTAGCATTTATTTTCTCCTAAATAATGATCTTGGTATGGCAAGTGGTTAGGGACTCTTCACTCGTAATATGAGGATCGTGGGTTCGAATCCATGTACCACTAAACGTTCTCATTATTTCAGTTATGAACCCCGCTGGAACAGCAACGAGTCTATTGATTTACAACGCTAAAATGAGGAGGTTCGATAACCCTCGGTATACAAAGCAGATGGCATTGCTATAAGAAAAACACGCAAACAAACTTTCAGCCTTGAGGGCTTTATAATTCCACGGTCAATTCCATCATTTGTTGCCAAGAATTGGCGATGAGTGATGACGATTAGCTACATTAGAGACAACTAGACCAAACAACCTTCGTGTAGTCTTACGCGAAACTCCAACCTAAATGATGGAATATTTTAGTAAGCGTTATAATTTTAATATTGCTTAAATCTTTGCTCAAAGAAATTTTCGGCAAGGTACACGCCACTCAGCGAAACCTTTCTATTGGCTACTTTTGTTCGAATATTAAAGTGAACGATGACTTAGAAAAAGATAAAACAAACTGTTGTTTATTCATTTAGTATCATTTTCGACCGATTGATGATTTTTGCTTGTGATTTGTCCAAAGTCAGCATCAGAGATGGAAGACGCTCTTTTGGTTTCATTTGCTTTGAATTTCGCGCAAAGCTACTCTAGGGCTATCTGCGCTAGCCGTCCCTAATTTAGCAGTGTAAAACTAGAGGGGAGGCAGCTAGTCATCACCACCCACCGCCAACTCTTGGGTCCTTCTTTTACCAACGAATAGTGGGATTGACCGCCACATTATAAAGTTCCCACGGCTGAAAGGGCGAGCATGTTTGATAAACTGCTGGTTATATATAAACTTTACATATTGCTGTATGATGGTAAATACTGATTGATATTTCTTCAGAAATTTCAATAAGTAAATGTTTTATGAACATGTTTTTTTAAAAAACTTAATAATAGTAACAATGTATGCATAAAAAATGTTTATAATTTTCCTTGTATTTTACCCGAACTACATTTATATATATATTTGGTCGTCTTTATAAAGTAGTGCTTGATTAGAATTTTGGCTAATGTATATATATTTTTATGTTATATTTAAATCTCACTGTTAAACCTCTATAGGCTGAGCCATACGAAAAAAACAACAACTGTTTCTTAAAGAATATTCCTTCATGTACAAATGTCTGACGTAACCCTGCGATGTATTACTCGTGATACCAAAAGCAATTAATTTACGGTGAAAAGCAAATCAGAAAGGTATAACTTTCCTTGAAAAACGCTTATAAACGTTTTCACTAAATATTTGAAACTTTTATCTAACATACCAGTTATAATGTATTGTGGCACCATCTATTGGATTTAGCAGATATTTAATTTATTTTTTGACATGTACAATCGCTGATGTTAATTTTGTAATATAATATTATCTGTGACTTAATCTGCAACTGTTTTCGAATTTTTCTGATTATTCAAAGAATTTGTTGTAAACTTGGTAATAAATATAATAATAATGATGAAGTATCGTAAAATCACGATTTCGTGGAGATTTATTGTGAAACTTCCACAAGACAGTCGAGTGATATGAACACTATGACGCTCAAGTCTCTATAATCCAGTTTTTACTATTAATCCGAATTATTAATGTAAAGTATCATGTTATTATTGCTTTTCCTAATGTTGTAATAGTTTGTTATATACATGATAAGTTAATTATTTAAAAAAGTATTAAAGAATCCGACTATAAAATCCGCTCTCGATCGGGAGTTGAGCTCGAGACTTCCCCTCGAGACAAACCACTGAACTAATTTGAACGTCATCAATAGAGACTCGACTGTTATCGACAAATGACGAGTTACGAATAGAAGGCGCCTTTTTTTTGTTATTTGACGCTTAGTTTAAAATCAAACTTTTAAACAATTCAAATTATTCATTTACAAAATCAGTGCCAGCGGAGGGCCATGAAACAGATCCCTTATATTCACTGTCCCTCTCCAAACTAATGATTTATTTTAATATAAAATTTCATATTTATTTTTGGTTTTGCCCCATTATGTCTCACCCCCACCCCTTCAGTTAAGAAAAGCTGGAGTCGGTACTGGTAGATTAAAATTTATTTCCCTAAGCAAATCCGCTGTTCGATTCCTTGCAATAGACATAACAGATAGCCCGATGTGGCTTTGTTATAAGAAAACAAACACACACAAACAAGTAAATGTGGATTATCATCTAAAGGATGGCATGAAGCTGTTGTGGTTAACCTTGAATTCTATATCTGTGAACATTTATATATATATAAGGCCAATGTATTAGGCTTAAGGTGTATTAGGTTTAGGAAGCTTTAAAGCTGAATATGATAGCAGCATTGGTCCGCCATTTTCAACAGGATCATTATTGTTTTTCGGTTTTCTGTGATGATCCTTTCATTTGTTATGTAACTTATGTTCATTGGGGTGCTGTTAACATTACTATGGTTAAATAAACCAATAGACTTAAAATGTAAATATATAAGTAGCATAATAATCCTCACAAGTGTGAATTAAATACTGATAATAATTTGTTTTTGTATTTTTTCTTCGCTGTCTATATTTTTTTTCATTAACAGTAATAATTATATATTCACATGCAATTTGAAGATTCTTCAGTCTTATTCTTTGGATATTTTATTATTATTATTATTAAGTGCAAAGCTACACAATAGGCTATCTGTGCCGTGTCCATTGCGGGTATCGTAACCCTATGTTTAGCATTAGAAGCCCTCAATCTTACCGCTGAGCCAGTGAGAGGTGGGGGGGGGTTGTGGGGGAGAAGCTAGGTCATTATGGGTGTTTTTCAGTTTAATATTTTGATAATAAAGTTACAAAAGAAACGTTAGTTTTATTTTTCCCTTTAACTCTGAAACTAACTCTAGAATAAAATTTACATCTGCTGATTTGATTATGTATTTCATCTTCTCTTCATGACATGTAAACATCTAACTCCTTTTCGTTTACTTGTCGAGGTTGACAAACGACGTGGGCCATGTTATCTGTTCCTTTCCAAAGATCGAAGAACAACAAATACCTTGGATGTGAGCAATATTCCACCCCCTTCCTTCCTTTCCCTCACCTCTGTAATTTTGTTGGTAATGGAAACCGTTGTTTGCTGGCTCAACCCGTGCTTTTACAGTACGTATAATGTGAATCGTCTGCGATGTAATCTTCAGTGAAAGCACTACGTCAGGACGATTCTCAGCTTTTTGTAAAACCTTGCTGCTCGAACTGACAGAATCCAACTCGTCGAAGTCTTTTAAAAGTCAAATGATGCATTTATCACACAGACTCCGTCTCCTTCTATTTAACTTAGTGCCAATCGAGTCACCGATAAGATGCTTTCTTATTCTGTGGGATCTTATGAAAATCATTTGCTTTTCGAAAGTTTTTGGATTTTTTTTTTCTGGAAGAACGAACAGGAGATAAAGTATAAACAATCCCTCTAATGTCACGTCGAAGAACTAAACCAGAGCACAACTGTGTATCTTCCTATTACCGTGAATTTAAACAAAACACGTATCTACTGGAATATACTTTTACTGGTCAAGTTTCTATTATAGTTCTCCGCCCTTTAGAGCCATTAAGAAAAACTTGCATTTTGTATTGGAAAAATATATGTATTTATAAACTTCTATCATTTTGTTCGACTATCATAATCTTTTACCACTTTTTTAATAAGCATTTGTTAATCTTGCCTGCAAACGCTGAGATTTTTAGAGTTCAGAACAAATAGTGTACTTACGTTGAGGTTTTTTTAGGGTTAATAACAGATAGTGTACTTACGCTGAGGCTTTTTAGGGTTAAGAACGGATAGTGTACTTACGCTGAGGTTTATTAGGGTTAACAACAGATAGTGTACTTACGCTGAGGTTTATTTAGTGTTAAGAACAGATAGTGTACTTACTCTGAGGTTTTTAAGAGTTAAGAACAGATAGTGTATTTACACTGGCATGGCCAGGTTGTTAGGTCGCTTCACTCGTAATCTGAGGGTCGCGGGTTTGAATCTCCGTCACACCAAACATGCTCACTCTTTCAGCTGTGGGGGCGTTATAATGTGCCCTTCAGTCCCATTATTTGTTGGTGAAAGAGCAACGTAAAAGTTGGCGGTGGGTGGTGATGACTAGCTGTCTTCCCTCTAGTCTTACACTGCTAAATTAGGGATAGCTAGCTCAGATAGCCCTCGTGTAGCTTTGCGCGAAATTCAAAATAGACAACAACACATAGTGTACTTAACGCCGAGGTTTTTATGGTGAAGAACAGATAGCCGTGACATAGCCGTCACCTGGAGCGTCTACTTCTAGTCGAATATTGGGACCAACTGTCACTTTTATAACCTCTCGTCCTCAACTGTAAGTGCAAAACATGCTTGATAACAACACTTCTCAGTTACCCTAGGTCACACTTGAGCCAAGTTGGATGGCACAGTTTTTAAAGCAAAATTTCATCAAATATATTACAATAGACTCTTTTCGAAACAAAATTTTGTTTTATCATAATGTATTGGTTTTCACTGCACCATAAAAATCGTTGACCTATTCAAACAATGCTGGAATTAAACCTTAAACGTTATGATACACATTTGGTTAGTTGGCTTATTCTGTCCACCGCGAGTTTTGCATGAATTCGTTCTTGAAAACCTAACTTGAACTAAGGCACTGGTAAGTTTTAAAAAGTTTTACATAACTTTGGTCATGGAAAATGTAACCTGTTCTAAGGCTATGGTCGGTTTGATGAAGTTTTGCAATGTTTGGAAACTTAGCATGACATAATGGAGTTGTTTCTTTCAATAATTAGCTTTTAAAAAAGTGTTAAGTAGACAGCAAAACAGTTGTTCGTTATCTTTCCTACATCTATTTCTATAAGAACGAAGAACTAACAGTTTTTTTTTTCGTAGTCTGTAATGTGATAACGCGTAAGTTTTTAATACAAATATTTCATATTTATATTTCATTATAAGTTACGTGAATGAACGGTAGAGGACGCTAAATACTTTTTTTTAGGCATAAGATAAATATTTTATGCGTTAGTAACAGTAATTCTTTAATTAATTTCTTTATTAGATTAATATTCTAGCAAGTCGATCAGTTCAATACAACATGGTGTAACAGTTAAACGATGAATGTATAATGGTAATATAATTCTTTTATTTGTCTTTACAATTCGATGTTATAATTTATGGTTAATTATTCAGTTTGAATTTGAAGCTCTGGCACCTGTTCTTTCAGTTTTCTTACATTCTGCCCTAAACTCGTCGCGTAATAAAATATAGGGTTTTTTAATCTAATACATGAGTTTTATCGTTCTGTCCACAAAAATGTGTCGACTGACACACGATTCATTGTGTGCAGACACGAATATGAAGAAATGTCTCCAACTAGAGAGAAGATATGTTTACAACATCGATCTTCAGCTATAAAATGTATACTCTGAATAGCAATGTCTGCTTCATCAAACTGCTAAAAGATATATCTTAAGTTATTGTAGAACGTATATCCTAAACAACAGAACTGTATCTCATGTTGCAGAAAGTATATTCTAAACAATAGGACTGTGTCTTATATTGTAGAAAGTATATCCCAAACAATAGAACTGTGTCTTATGTTGTAGAAGGTCCTAAACAATAGAACTGTGTCTTATGTTGTAGAAAGTATGTCCTAAACAATAGAACTGTGTCTTATGCTGTAAATCCGTGGACGCCATTGAGAGCCATATTAATTCCTCTGAATGCTTGTAAGTTTTTTTTCCAACAGCTTCCAGTTTGTCCTCTTTGTTTATTAATCACACGTATATATTTTTTAAAAACCTGCTTCACTAGCATTGAAGAAACTTTTTGTTCAGCATGGATCTTGTGTTTTTAAATTAATGTTTGTTTGTTGTTTTCCTATTTTTTCTTTTGTCTTCACGTTTAAGGAAATGTCGCATTATCTCCGATTGTACTTCTTCTTCGTAAGAACGTTTTTGTGTATATTGTTTTTGTTTTGTTTTTTACAGTAGTGAAAAACGAAAGACCTTGGAATCAATAACTTTCATTTCCCTGAGTACTAAGCTAAAGAAACCCTGACACTACAGCTACAGTCACAGAAAACTTATTAAAAACCCGAAATAAAGTTTCGCCTACACTTCCAAGAGAAGTGGTTTTCACCACCCTCTCCTTGCTTTCACCACCCTCTCCTTTTCGAGAGATTTGTCGAAATTTAACTTTGTTATCGAGATCAATTTCTCTATTATCTCAATTCCGCAGAAAACAGACCTGTACATTCGAGAAGCCACGTGGTTCACAGCAATCGAGATATTCATCTTAACTCAAGCTATGAAAAATTAGAACCAATCAGAGATCATGTTCAAGAAAGCCCCCTATACGAGGGAAATTCTAACTCATTTTTACTAAAAACTTTTAAACTGTTGCTATTTCCAGAGAGATATTTGACACTAATTCTCGGCATGGCCAAGTGTGTTAAGGCGTTCGACTTGTAATCCGAGGTTCAGGGTTGGAATCCCAGTCGCACCAAACATGCTCGCCCTTTCAGCCGTAAGGGCGTTATAATGTTACGGTCAATCCCACTATTCGTTGGTAAAGGAGTAGCCCAAGAGTTGGCGGTGGGTGGTGATGACTAGCTGACTTCCCTCTAGTCTTACACTGCTAAATTAGGGACAGCTAGCACAGATAGCCCTCGAGTAGCTTTGTGCGAAATTCAAAACAAACAAACAAAAAGATCAATTCTACAGGTCAAAATCACCAAACCTTACCTACATAGAAACTAACTGTACGGTTACTAAAGTATTGTTTAAAAGTGTGATGTGTTTAGTGCAGCGTTGTTTGTTTGTTTTTTCAATTTTTTAATCTATTTTTGTTTCGACTTGTTTTACCTTATAATAAACTAGTATATTTAGTCAGAGGTTTAGATTTGCTGTTTTTCAATGCAGTTCTTCCTTGTGATTTTTGTTTCCTTAACTCTATCAGTATTAATTTTCTATATATTTGGTTGACATATTACTGTATTATATATATAGGAGTAATTAGAAACGTTGTGCTGACTGCTGGAAGAGATTCCACACCACAGATTACCCTACATTACTTAACAGCTAGTTTGTGCATAAAACAATTGAAACTTTTCTTGATGCTTAAGCCTAAAAAATAAAACACTATAGATATTAATCGATTCTAAAATAATGAATTAAAAGTTTGAATATCACTCTAGTTACTTTTCAAAGGAACATTCTAACATTAAGTGAAAGAAATAATCAAATATAAATGAAATATTTTTATATACGTTTCATCGTGTTCAAATGCCTCAAAGTACGTTTTTACTTTGAAATAGGTTTTAAACTTGAAATATATACATACATTGTAAAAACGTAATGTTAGCAGCTTAGTTATAAAGTTATATTAGTATTGGAATTTCTGATCTGATCAGAACCTTAACCAATATATGTGTCAGAAGATATAAGTCATTTTTTTGTCCCAAATTTATGACTGCTCAACCAGAGCAATCAGTCAGATACACCCATCATCTACAGTGGGGATTTTCAAACTTCGGTTGCAGACTCGTGGGGTATGGAAGGAAAGTGTAAAAGGGGGAGGACGTAGCCAATCGATAATGCTGTTAAGTGCTCAGTAGCTATAGATTAATTGGGTGGGGAGTATCAGTCGAGATGCAGAATGTCTGAGCGGGTTAGGAGAGGGGGCTTGTTCTGAGCAAATCTGGGAATTCGCAGCCCACATGACTTTAAATGAATTAGAAGGTTTGGACGTCACGATGTATCAGCTGAAAGTGCGGAATATATTCAGGGGCATATCACGACTCGAGCCTCCCAACATACAGCCCGGCGCACTAATCACTAGGCCACGATAATATTTACGTTAATTAGAAGTGTTTTCACAGTAACATATAACAGGTATGGAGTAATAAAATAGTTCAAAATATATTTATTTCACTAGGATGAATTTTCCACCACCTAGCAACATTACGGTTTTAATGGAAAAATATAGGATTTTAAGTATCGTTTTTAATAGTATCGCAACTGTATTGTTAAACCTAAAGCCCAAAATTCGTACATCAATTCCACACCGTATAAGTGTTTTAACCTGATTTACTATTGATACTGGGCTGATGAAGGGTTTTAACCTGATTTATTTTCGATAACGAGCTAGCGAAAAGTTTTATCTTGATTCACTGTTGATAACTTTAGGCGAATTAGGATAAGATATCGAATTTCTAGTGTTAATGTTATAACGTATTGTTGTTCTGTCTGAGTAAAGAACCAAACTTGTTTCTAGCAGACTCTTCACGAACAGAAACTTCGAACGCCATTTCTTCCCAGAGGTTGATGGTTATCGTTTTGAAGATTTCCACATTAAGGTTTTGGTTTAAGGCAAATGGCACCACCGGTCGTTCAGCCGTATTGCTAACTCAGGCAGCCTCTAGTAGCCAGATTAAAGAAAGATTGTTGCACGTCGCAATGCAATAACCAATAGGCAATACCATTCCTTTCCGAAATGGTCAGCAATAAAGTAGCCATTTGGTCAATGCTAAGGGGAGGGGAAAACTCTCAAGTGTCCCTGTAGAATTTCCGGTGTCAGATCAACATGCCATTGTCTCAAGAAGAATCGAAAAATGACTTTAATCAGGTGGTTTAATCAACCAACGCACAGCGTGACGTTCCCTCTCCGGGATATTGACCTCTATTTTCTCCAAGTTTCTGGACGCACTTGGCCAGCTATAAATGGAGGAAAATAAATGAGAATAATTCCTCCTTAAAAGTGATAAAATCATGTTAACGTTAATCTTCTGGATCGAAAAGCGTAAAACTTTGAAAAGCAACCGCAAAAAAAAAATTAAGCGAGTGTTTATGGCAACGTGCACGAGATTGTAGCCAATACAATGACACTAAATTCTTTAATATAACCTGAGAATAAAAATATACCCAGCCTGCACAGCTGTCAATAAACACCTTTCAGGTTGTTTCTGTGCCTATAATGACGTTTAAATATATATATATATATATATATTGTTAAACATGTTTATATACCTCTGAAAAGTATTTATTTAAAAAATAATAAGGGTCAACAGGTGTCTAGATATTGTTTTTAAAAAACGGGTATTTTATAAATATTTAGAAAAACTTTATTTGTTTAGATGTTTCGCCAAAAAAACTGCACAGTTGTTATTTGCAGTAGCTATTCATAATATTCTACTGAAAGACGAAAGACGACCAGAAAATAACACCCACCGCCAACAGCGGGACTACTCGTATCTCATCGAATTGTGAGGTTTGAACTTTAGTCCTACAGCGTAACCACAACCTCAGACTTTTTTGGGGGTAGGTAGTAACAAGTCAAGAAGCATGGATCCTCTGATTTAGAACGATAAATTGGCCAGAAAAAAAAGCATGATATCCTTATTTCAGTTTAAGTTAGCTAGGAAATTAGCTATCAGTGATCTACCCACCACGGGTATCGAAACCCGAATTTTAGCGTCGTACGTTTTCAGACCTACCACTTAGCCACTCGGCGTTGGGTGGGTAAGAGCTGATAAACTATCGGAAAAGGAGATAGTCAGCTACCCACAAGACTAACTCTTGGACAACTATCGTCTGATGGACTACTGTACTTTGACAGAGCTTCATTACGTAGCTTACCATAGTCTCATGCTATGGGGAACGTACATTTATTTTGTTTTAACCAGTAACGGGACTCAAACCGAAAATCTTCAGATTCACAGTCCAGATACGCTACCCCTAGGCCACGCTCTTATCTTCTGGAAAGAGAGAACGAAGCACTTGTACTATACATTTGTGTCACGGAATACGATTAGGGAGAAAGTGGTGAAATCACGAACACACAGCTTTGTCAGTTTGTACAGGAGTTTAAAAACATTCGATGTATTATTATAAGTGATGATACATAGTTGACCTTAAAACCGTATTGGCTTGTAAAAAGTTAGTTTGGTGTCAGAATTCATTCATTGGTTAATTGTTGGAACTATTCAATCATTATTAACTCGTAATTAATTATATTTGTCACAAGGAGTTAGTGTTAGGTCTATTATACTTTTAAATATTGAATTCTTTATCTATAAAGATCAGTAATAACAATGTTCCGATCACAATATCTTCGCTATTCATTACCGACGACGCACTTTGCGCAATCCAGAGCTAATCTAGTTCTTGAAAGAAAAAAAAAACTTCAAGAGCATGCTTTGTTTGTTTGTTTGTTTTAAATTTCGCGCAATGTTACACGAGTGCTATATGCGTTAGCTGTCACTAAGTTAGCAATGAAATACTAGGGGGATGAGAACCGTGAATACAGCCAATTTAACATCCCATTCTTATGAATGGTATCCTCACTGTTAACTACGTTCTTCCACTAATTGTCATCACTGAAGATATGTTTCGTGCTGCCATCTATCGTGGTGTTTTGTTTTAATTAAAAGACATGAAAGGAATATTAATTTAACTTTCCGTGATACTACTGTGCTCTTCAGCTCAAATAAAATTCACTATTTTAGTGTTGGCCAGCAGCGTCACCTGTTGTTGTTGGATTTTTTTTTCCGTAAATGAATGCCGCATGTGCTTTGCTTACCAAAACACTCTATGACAGTAAATACTTTTCGTTATTATTTGTACTAAAATACATGCTAACAAAAACCATACGATTTGCTACATTGTTGGCTTGTTTTGAATTTCGCGCAAAGCTACTCGAGGGCTATCTGCGCCAGCCGTCCCTAATTTAGCAGTGTAAGACTAAAGGGAAATCAGATAGTCATCACCACCCACCGACAACTCTTGGGCTACTCTTTTACCAACGAATAGTGGGATTGACCGTAACATTATAACGCTCCCACGGCTGAAAGACCGTCACATTATAACGCCCCCACGGCTGAAAGAGTGAACATGTTTAGTGTGACGGGGAATCGAACCCGCGACCTTCGGTTTACGAGTCGAGCGCCCTAACCACCTGATCATGCAGGGCCTTACTTTGTTAGTAATGGTTAAATTAACTTTTTACATGAATTAAAATACACTGGAGAAGAAGATATAAGATGATAATTCGAAAAAAATGGTGGCGCTGTCTAGGAAAATACAAAATTGCTTCTCTAATTAAATATAATTTGTAAGATGTATAATACTATATACTCGAATATCAGAAACAAGTTGAAATTCGTGTTTATTTCAGACATTTTTATATTGTTATTTTATTTTTGAGCCTAAAATCTTGTGCTTCCCTTCTCTGGGGCTCTGCAAGTATTCCTTAGACTTATAATGCTTAAAATTCGGTTTCAACACCCAGAGTGGGCAAAATAGATATATCATTTTGTGTAGTTTTATGTTTAACAACAAACAAACAAAACTTAAAAATGACAGAAATGTTGCTTCTTAAAATATATAGAGTTAAAACGCTACAAGTCCAGGGACTGTTTCTATAGTGCTAAAACAAACAAACACAAAACATGGCATTGCTTTTCGTTCTATTTATTTTATAATAATATTTATCAAAATTACTTCCTAATAGTCTAACGTCAATGAAATTTCAGTGTTCAGACAAAGTTTATTTTTCATTATTAAGCTCAAAAGTTACACAATAGGCTATCAATGCCGCGCCCATCGCGAGTATCGAGCCTAGATTTTTTAGCCTCATAGATACTCATAATTAACAACTTCAGGTTAAGATAAATCTCAAAAATTATAGCAACATTCTCCATTTATTTTTCAGAAAAAAAAAAGAAAGGAGAGATAGGTATATAAAGTAGTACCTCAGTACCATAACAGTAAAATACCTGTTGAAAGAACGACATTTGTGCCAAAAGTACCCTAGTAAAACAACGGTAAGTCTACGTACTTACAATGCTAAAACCTATGGGTTAATTTCCCTGCGGCGGACTCAACAGATGGCCCAATGTGGCTTGCTATAATCAAATAAACTGTGCTAAGAAAGCGCCATCAAACAGGTAAATATACATAATTTTTCTGTATGCTGATTTATAAACAAATGATTAAAAACAATCTAAAAATAACCATTAAGTAAAATTAACAAATATGTGATTATTTGCAAGTAAAACATTACCAAAAGATGTGATTTTTTACATATAAAATATTATTAAAAGATGTGATTGTTTACAATAAAATATTGTTTTACGTCTGATTCTTTACATGTAAAACACTGCGGAAATCTGTGATTGTTTACAAGTAAAACACTAAATCAATGCAGTTGCAAATTTCATGTGTCTTCAAAGGAGTAGAAAGAACCGTTTATTGGTAAAATATTGTTAGTTGTACCAAATATTAAATTTCAAACATGATATGTGTGTGTGTGTGTGTGGATCTTGTATATAATTCAGTCATTATTATTTATAACAAACTACTGATTCGTTTACTTTGTCTTCATTACTGTATGATTTGGTTAATGGTTCTAACTAAACTCCAAACACAGTAATAGCTCAGAGAGAAAAAATCGATTTAAGTATGCCTGGAATAACTTTGTCCACAGACAACATTTAAAATTATTTATAACTCCAATAAGGAAAGTACCGTAAACTTAAAATAACGAGTCTCATAAATGTTGGCCTTCAAGTTGTCGTCTAGGCAGCGACAGTTCTAAGTTTCATAACAAAAACTATTCTCTTAGAACTGTTCTCATAAAACTTCAGGCAAGACCACAAGGATTCGAATGTCCATTGTTGCACGCGAGTTCTAAATATGGCGTGAAATATCGAGAATTTCCCTTTCTTGAAAAGGAAGAAAGAGAAGAGAAAAAGAGCCATCGTAGTTGAAATTCTCATATTTCGCTACAGATGAGTGCTATTAGAGTTTGGAGCGTAAAAAAGAAAAGACAATAACAGCTCCAACTGATCCAAAGTGTGGAAGAAAAACTCACCAACGTGGAAAATCCAATGGTCTTCTGGCGACGTTATCGGACCAGATATTGAATACCGCTGACCCAGCTGGATTCCGGTAACAGTTTAGACGTGTTGAGTCACCTAGTGAGCTCTTCGGAAAGCAATGATTGACGGTTATTGAAAGTTTATCTTAATCTACACGGGGGCGAGGAGGAGGGAGGGGGGAATTGGATACGTTATTGGTTACGCAACAGAGGTTTCGTTTCACTTTTACCTCGCAAATTCCGATAAACAAACACTTCAACGCTTACAGATTATAGTTGCCAATGTAAGATTGCTCTCTGGCTATAACTTTCTTCTGAGAAATACGTATTCACGGACGGAAGAGACCAGAGTAACGGAACCAAGAACTTTTGACAACAACGAACGCCACAGTGTTATTTTTCCACTCTATTTTCGTAATTGTTTTCCATCCTAAGAACTCTAAAAAACCAGACACCAGGCGTAAGCTGTAAGTTTGTAAAATAATAAATATATATGTTATCTTTCCGGTCCTTTAAAGTGTATGAGAATAACTTATTTCATTTAAAGCGTTACTCTAGGTGAGTTCGTGGTTGTAGATTAAAGTATGGGTGTATTGTGTTCAGACTTCTTAACAGTAAACAAATTATATTTAAATGTTTTATTTAAACTAATAATTAACAACAGAAATCTAAAATACAAATACATAAGGAATGTACTTCTAATGACTTCATTCATCAGAAATACCAGTTTGTTTATACAAAAGAATAAATCTAAACTACCTAAGTTTGTTTATACAGAAGACTAGAACAAGACTACCTAAGTTTGTTTATACAGAAGACTAGAACAAGACTATCTAAGTTTGTTTATACAGAAGACTAGCACAAGATTACCTAAGTTTGTTTATACAGAAGACTAGAACAAGACTACCTAAGTTTGTTTATACAGAAGACTAGAACAAGACTACCTAAGTTTGTTTGTACAGAAGACTAAAACAAAACTACCTAAGTTTGTTTGTACAGAAGACTAGAACAAGACTACCTAAGTTTGTTTGTACAGAAGGCTAGAACAAGACTACCTAAGTTTGTTTATACAGAAGACTAGAACAAGACTACCTAAGTTTGTTTATACAGAAGACTAAAACAAAACTACCTAAGTTTGTTTGTACAGAAGACTAGAACAAGACTACCTAAGTTTGTTTATACAGAAGACTAGAACAAGACTACCTAAATGTATATTCAACCAAAAGACTTTTACCATTTGCATTTTAATTTTCGTGACATTTCGACTTTCATAGATTGAAAAGATCCAGCAAACTGACATACCTATACTTTCAATACATCACAGATCGTGATTTATTTATGTACATATGTTTGTTTATGTATCAACTTTAACCATGGTTTCGCATAAGACGTTCCGAAGCAAATCGTTAAAACGTTTCTTAACCTGACCTAGAAAAGCGTACAAAATGTAATTAAATAACTTCTTAATCCAGTAATAACGTTAATCCAGTAATAACGTTAATTCATCTCACTGTGTGAAGTTACTTTTTCTCTTTTGCCAATTTTATCAGTAGTTTAATTTATCTGTCTTATTATTTCGCCTTTTAGGCCACCCTTAGAGGCGTTGATTTAATGGAGCGGAGAGTATAGAGTTATGTAACGCAGGAGGGCGATCCAGATGGACTAAGCATTGTTCGGAGATACTCTCTTAGTGCGCGAACGAATTACTTCCGCTTAGAACGGCTGAGTAAAACATATAGAATTGTTAATGAATTATCGTTCTTCTATCATTGATTCCAGGAACAAACAGTTTAATATATTCGCCACTTGCCATTTCTGACAGCTTGGTTATTGTTCTTGCATGTAAATTAAGGGAATTAGGGTTCCCACTATATACCCCTATTTGGTAGGAAACAAGTCTGCGTTACCGCTGATAATATGGAGATCTCATTTGGAGAGCTGTCACATTTTGACAAGATAACTTGTTACTTGCAAATTCCCCGTCATAATTTATGCACGCGCTTTCCATCGCTACACCAAATGCTCATTAGAGAAAACAACTGGCCGAGAATTTAACTTAATCCCTCAACTTATATACGCCCCCCGTTATGAGCGTGATTGCTTTATGTCAGCTAAGACTAAAATAGATTGAGTACGCATCACCAGAAAAAAAAAGAAAATATTTCGCTTCCAGTTTTCAGCTTTTCTCTACTGAACCTATATAAAAAAAGAGTTTACATTTTTATTTATTATTAACTGACCAGTAAGATTTAACATCTTTTCCTTGCGAACCAACAGAACGAGAGCTAACTCTTGACTCTTGGATCAGGCCGTGACTGTATACCATATCCCCTTGGACAGGATGATAAAGGTAATTAGCGAAAGAACACATTGGGGTAAATTAAGGACATTTCGCTGGATTACTTTCGTACCAGAAATCTGCCATAAAGACAGCGGCTTTGGCTTCTTCAAGCTAATAACTAATTTTTAGCTAAGAATGTTTTAACATCATTAGTCTAAATAACTTGAAAAACAAAATCATGTTTAATCGTGACATGTATCTCCCTCTCGTGGTATTATCAGTCATTTATATTGTCAAATTAACTTTATTACAACCATGAAGAAAAAACTCTACATAAGAGCCTATAACGGTCAACCTTGCTCTAAACAAGATGAATGTATATATTTACACAATAAGAAACTGAACAAAACACCTTTTTTAATATATATATCTTCATTTTTGTAACTTTCAGTGGGCCTGGCATGGCCAAGCGCGTAAGGCGTGCGACTCGTAATCCGAGGGTCGCGGGTTCGTGCTCGCGTCGCGCTAAACATGCTCGCCCTCCCAGCCGTGGGGGTGTATAATGTGACGGTCAATCCCACTATTCGTTGGTAAAAGAGTAGCCCAAGAGTTGGCGGTGGGTGGTGATGACTAGCTGCCTTCCCTCTAGTCTTACACTGCTAAATTAAGGACGGCTAGCATAGATAGCCCTCGAGTAGCTTTGTGCGAAATTCCAAAAACAAACAAAACAAACTTTTAGTATAATGTAAATTGACCAGTTACTAAGTTCGGATCCTGTATGTGTTATCGTCTACATAATTATAGCGAAAGCAAAACAATCGGTAACTTCTACACTTTAACGAAAAGTTGGGCATAAAAAACATTTTTTTTTATTGATTCCAAAAGATCTGTCTTTTTACTTGTGAACTTTGTCTGTAGTTTGTGGACGAGCATTCCGCACGTCCAAGTCTCTCACATTGATTAGCCATTGTAAAACCTTTGGGGAGTTCATTACACTACGCTCTCTCATTGGATAGTTGACCGATCACCTAGCAAGGAAATGTTTCTTCCACTGTCCACTACACTATTCTGTAGTTTCCGGTCAGATGGTGAGATTAAACATATATCTTCTTCTCGAAGAACAGTAGGAATTAGATAGACTTTCGATGAATGTCTACAATGAAGATTCGAAGCGGCTGCTCAATTGAAAGGAACGTTAGAGTCACGACCTTTCCTTAGACCGAACACTTTTTTTCTCAGAAATTGAAAACAGGAAACAGTACAGTTGTGTATCTTATACTACAGTTGTATTTCTCTCCGTGGTACTGCGGGCCCGGCATGGCCAAGCGTGTTAAGGCATTCGACTCGTAATCCGAGGGTCGCGGGTTCGAATCCCTCTCGCACCAAATATGCTCGCCCTTTCAGCGTGGGGGCATTATAATGTGACGATCAATCCCACTATTCGTGGGTAAAAGAATAGCCCAAGAGCTGACAGTCGGTGTTGATGACTAGGTGCCTTCCCTCTAGTCTTACTCTGCTAAATTAAGGACGGCTAGCGCAGATATCCCACGAGTAACTTTGCGCGAAATTCAAAACAAACAAACCGTATTACTACACATTTTTTGTAGTTTGCCTTTTAAAATAATCGCGTACTTGTTAAGCAAGGTGTATTTCTATGTTTTTGTTGATTTTTTCTCCTGTTTTCTATCTGATTTCAATAGAAAGATGATTTTTGGAAAAAAGACCTCTTGCTAAAATTATCAGTTACTATACAGGGTTCCCAGAATTATCGTGTTTATTCTCCGTTAAATATTTTTAGAAACAAAATTGTTCTCTTCTCTCCCTCTCCATCTTCACACAACAGCAGCTTTGTAGGCGTAAGACGCGAGAAATCGAGTTTCGATACCCGTGGTGGGCACATTACTGGTAGATAGCATATAGTGCAGCTTCGTGTTTAATAACTCATTAAATGCCGCAATATGCCGCCACCGAGATGTGTAGAGAAAGAATGATAAAATTTTGTGATTGTGACTTAAAATAAAACATACTTCTGTAAGTGTATTAAAGATTAGAATTTGATAAGTAGTTACTACACTTAAAATGGTGTTTTATACACTATAAACGGTGAATGTTCCAAGACATCCAAAAGCCATTCGTTGTTAGCCCCTCTGTCTTCTCCTCTAATGGTCACTCTCTTCAGTTATTTCTGTCTACTGGACTTTAGTTGAACAGAAGTATTAGCATCAGTCATGTTATGGTGTACAGAGGAACACGATAAATCAGGTGAAAGTAAATAGAGGATCAAGATAAGTCACCTGAAGATGTATACAGGAACACGATAAGTTATGTGAAAGTGTATAGATAAGTCATGTGAAGGTGTATAGAAAACATAAGTCATGCAAAGGTGTATAGAAGAACAGGATAAGTCACCTGAAGATGTATACAGGAACACGATAAGTTATGTGAAGGTGTATAGATAAGTCATGTGAAGGTGTATAGGAAACATAAGTCATGTGAAGGTGTATAGAAGAACAGGATAAGTCACGTGAAGGTGTATAGAAAACACGATAAGTAATGTGAAGGTGTATATAGGAACACGATCAGGAATATGGGGGGGGGAATATCTCCCAAAACTCACATTTCGAGCTCTCATGTTTTTAAACTATGACTTTTCAGTCTTCATTGTTAAATCCGTAATTTTATGATTGTATGAAAGTAACCAATTTATTTCCCTGTAAAAATAAATTTTAACACTACGCTTTAATAACACAGTTTTAAGCAGGTGGGTTAAGGGAATTTTTCAAGACATTTCGTCTCTTACAAGTTTACCACGAGTGAACTTACAACCCTGAAAAAAAAAAAAAACAATTAAATTTTGCTCTGATGCTCAAAGTAATTTCCATTTTACAAATGAAGTATGTATTTGAAAATTTTAAGAATGAAGTTAATATTTTCACGCCAGAGGGCGGTAGAGGAATGTAAATGAAGATCTAGGCTTTAAGAAATAAAAAACAAGAAGATAAAAGCAAACAAAATAAAGCGAAAATTGTTTTTGTTGTTTGTTTTAGATCAAAGTCACATTGGAGTGTATGCTGTCCACCAATAAGAATCGCACACCCCAATTTTAGAATTTTAAGTCCGTAAACTTAGCATTGTTTAGACTAAAGAGAGGAAAAAAAGAAAAAGAAGAGAAAATCCAGAGGTGAGAAAATAACAGAAGATGATATCTATCTTGTCAATAAACAGTCATTTTTGTAAATGTTTTAACAGAACCATAAAAGCCATCTTTGTAAAGATTTTAACAGAACCATAAAGGCCATCTTTGTAAATGTTTTAAAAGAACCATAAATGCCATTTTTGTAAAGGTTTTAACAGAACCATAAAGGCCATCTTTGTAAATGTTTTAACAGAACCATAAAGGCCATCTTTGTAAAGGTTTTAACAGAGCCATAAAGGCCATCTTTGTAAATGTTTTAACAGCACCATAAAGGCCATCTTTGTAAAAGTTTTAACAGAGCCATAAAGGCCATCTTTGTAAATGTTTTAAAAGAACCATAAATGCCATTTTTGTAAAGGTTTTAACAGAACCATAAAGGCCATCTTTGTAAATGTTTTAACAGCACCATAAAGGCCATCTTTGTAAAAGTTGTAACAGAACCATAAAGGCCATCTTTGTAAATGTTTTAACAGCACCATAAAGGCCATCTTTGTAAATGTTTTAAAAGAACCATAAATGCCATTTTTGTAAAGGTTTTAACAGAACCATAAAGGCCATCTTTGTAAATGTTTTAACAGCACCATAAAGGCCATCTTTGTAAATGTTTTAACAGAGCCATAAAGGCCATCTTTGTAAATGTTATAAAAGAACCATAAAGGCCATCTTTGTAAAGGTTTTAACAAAGCCATAAAGGCCATCTTTGTAAATGTTTTAAAAGAACCATAAATGCCATTTTTGTAAAGGTTTTAACAGAACCATAAAGGCCATCTTTGTAAATGTTTTAACAGCACCATAAAGGCCATCTTTGTAAAAGTTTTAACAGAACCATAAAGGCCATCTTTGTAAAGGTTTTAACAGAGCCATAAAGGCCATCTTTGTAAATGTTTTAACAGCACCATAAAGGCCATCTTTATAGAGGTTTTAAGAGAACTATAAATGTTATCTTTGTAAAGGTTTTAACAAAACTGAAAAGACCTTTTTTTTAGAAGTTTTAAGAGAACCATAACGACCATCGTTGAAGAAGTTTCAATCAGGATTGAGAGTGTAGTTAAAAGCAACGTATTTCAAAAAGACATTTTAACAAAATTAATCAAATGCATTATAAGAACTAACTATTAAAAGATCAAGAAAAGCTAGTATAACATCAGATAAAGGTAACGTCACAGATATTTTAACAAGAGAAGGTTAGCACAAGAGTTTGTTGAAAGATCTAACTATATTTGAAAAGATACCAGCGAATCTCAGTTGAACACGAGGGGAAAGAGGTGAATCCATTGTTTTGTTTTTTAAAAATTCTAAGACCAAAACCTATTAATAAAAGAGTTATATGCAGATTTAAGAAATACTGGTGGAAGAATTTCCCAACTTTCTGGTAGTCCACAAACACAAGATAATTCTTATGGATTACATAACTTCTAGAAGTTTAACCTCAATGGTAAAATTGATGTCCAGATTCACTTTGCTGGCTTTAAAATATTTCTTATTCTCGACTTCACTGGATTATCCATAAAATGTGGAGTTGGATTCCCTGGGTTGAACAGAGCACAGGTAACATCTATATGTAGCTTTGCGCTCAGAAACACCTATAAACTCCTTCCTCCCAAGATGGGAAGGTTCGAAAGTTATTGGGCTTGCACCGTTGAGATAAGCTAGGCAACGGGTTATCTGTTCTCTGCCCACTATGGGTATCGAAACCCGGACTTTAACGTCATAAGTTTACAAACGTACCACTGTGCCACTGTGGGGGGGGGGCGCTAGAACACTTAAATACATGTGAATTATGTAGT
Source organism: Tachypleus tridentatus (assembly GCF_004210375.1). Lineage (NCBI taxonomy): Eukaryota > Metazoa > Arthropoda > Merostomata > Xiphosura > Limulidae > Tachypleus > Tachypleus tridentatus. The sequence continues at coordinate 207,969,721 of NC_134837.1, forward strand.
TTTCAGTACGTATGTTAATGAAACGTGTAGACAAGAGTGAGGCTGTTACAGCTTCGTATGTAGTGGATAATCGATTGAAAACATGGATAATACACTGTATCCTTCTGTACACAAGTACTAGTACAAGAGGGTATTTAAAAGGATCATTAATAATATTGGGTGATTTCTTGAACAGTGTTTTGAAATAGCCATCTAAAGATGCATTTTTGTGTACGTTTTGTGGCCAATAATAAAAAGGAAGAGACTGGCATGGTCTGGTGGTTGAGACACGTTTCGAGCATACGCCCTTCGTCAGGCAGTAGAGACCATGTTACTGAAACGTCAAAAACTAAGCAAAATAACTTTTCATTTATTCTTTATTATTATTTGTTTTCCATCTCACATGTTGCAGAACAACTTCATTCAAGAATCGTAATGTGAGGGTCCTGGGTTCGAATCTCTGTCCTTTAACACGCTTACCCTTTCAGCCACGGGGGGTTATAATGTGACGGTCAATCCCAATTTTCTTTGGTGAATAAATAGCCCAAAGGTTGGCGGTAAGTGGTGTTGACTAACTGCCTTCCCTCTAGTCTTACACTGCTAAATTAGGGATGGCTAGCGCAGACGTCCCTACATGACTAGGTGATTAGAGCGCTCGACTCGTAATCTGAAGGTCGTAGGTTTCAATCTCCGTCACATCAAACATGCTCGCCCTTACCACTATTCGTAGGCAAAAGAGCAGCCCAAGAGTTGGATGGCAATGACTAGCTGCCTTCCCTCTAGTCATGCAATGTTAAATTAGGGACGGTTAGCGCAGATAGCCCTCGTTTAGTTTGTGCAAAATTCAAAACAAATCAAACCAACAAACCAAAACAAAAAACAGTAAAGTCTTCCTTTTTTGTTGGAGAATAACTATAAGCCCCTTGAACGTTTGGTGAATTCACGTATAGTGATATTTCGTGAGTTTAAATATAAAAACACGAAAGAAGAAATAAAACATTCGTTTCATATTGGAAAAGAAAGAAGATAAAAGTTAATTCTTCAATTTTGTTGAATTGATTAAAAAGTAAAAAGATGAAAAAGGGAATTAAAAATCTTATAGAGAACCCACTCATAATAAAATATTCAGTCATCAAATGAAAACACGTGTATTAAAATGTGATCTTGTGGTTGAGTCACTGGACTCGCAATTTGCGGGTCGCGGGTTCGAATTCCGTCGTCGAACATGCTCGCCCATTTAGTTGTAGAAGCATTATAGTGTGAGTCAGTCACACTAATCGTTAGTAAAAGAGTAGCCCAAGAACTGGAAGTGGGTGGTGTTGACTAGTTGCCCTCCATTCAGTATATAACTTCACAGGGCTAGTGCAGATAGTTCTCAAGTAACTTTTTGTGAAATTCAACAAACATTAAGATACCTAAACTAAGGCACCCCAGTGGCACAACTGTATGGCTGCGGGGTCACACCACAAGAAACTGGGTTTCGATAGCCATGGTGGGCAGAGTACAGATAGCCCATTGTGTAGCTTTGTGCTTAATTCAAAACAACAACAACGATGTATTAGAATATAAAAAAGTAATCCAGATATATATATATATATATGTGCAAACGATATTTAAAAAAAATTGAAGTGGAGTTAAAATGCAACAGATAAAACATATAAACATAAAAAGTATAAAAGCAAAAGTTTATTTTTAAAGTTACAGTTCATTTATCTGTGACTCTTCACAAAACTTCTTTTAATTCTTTGAATACGGGATCGGTCTATATGTCCGACCAAGTGACTTCTTTCTACTCATTCAATCTTTTTAGATCTAATACATCTAACTTTTAGTATAGTATGTAGCTTCACAAAATATTTTTTTGTTGATTTCTACAGCAAAGCACATCTGTTGTGTGCAGGATGAGGAATCGAACGCCTGATTTTAGGCGTTGTAAAACCAAAGATTTAACGCTGTCCTGAAGGAGGCCGAAAACGTTAAAAGAACTCTCTACTAAACGCCAACTTATTTATGATTTAATATCGTACAGGTCTAGCTAGTAGAAACGTATCAAACTGTGGCATAGATTGAGTTGGGATCTATAAATTAGTACTACACAAACTGCTAATTTCGGGTCATTTTGAAAGGTTGAATAGCCACGCTATATCCACTTTTCGGTGTTTGTTTAGAATTAAACACGAAGCTACACAATGAGCTGTCTGTGCTCTGCCCACCAGGAGTATCGAAATCCTTTATGGAAAGGGGAAAATTTATCATTAAATTAAAATATTAAAAGGAATATAAATAACATAATCTTTATTAATATTAAATTAGTTATATTTGTGGTAAAAATATCTTGTTTGTTGTTGTTGTCTGTTTTATTACAATCTTACTCAGTTGGCTATTATTGTTCTATATATCGCTGGAATAGAACTCTGTATTTTTATGTTGTTAGTCGGCAAATTTACTAGTGTCTCACCAGCTGTCAGGATATAATCTGATGAGTGTTTTGTTTATAAATTTACTAGTGTCTTACCAGGTGTCAGATTATAATCTGATGAGTGTTTTGTTTATAAAGCTTTTGATTCTCTGTTTTTATTATTGTTCTTTTATGTAATCATGTCTTGCTTGTAAAAGACAAAATGACATAAACAATAAAGGCCCGGCATGGCCAGGTGGTTAAGGCACGCGACTCGTAATTCCCGTCCACCAAACCTGCTCGCCCTTTCAGCCGTGGGGGCGTTATAATGTGACGGTCAATCCCACTATTCGTTTGTAAAAGAGTAGCCCAAGAGTTGGCGGTGGGTGGCGATTACTAGCTACCTTACTTCTAGTCTTACACTGCTAAATTAGGGATGGCTGGTTTACTCTCCTATAGCTTTGCGCGAAATTCAAAAACCAAACTAAACCATAAACAGTGTGATAATATTTTATATACTAGATTCATTTTAGTTCTTTGTAATTAAGTACAAAAGATATACAATGGGCTATCTGTACTCTGCCCATTACGGGTATCGATACCCGGCATTAAAGGGGTAAATCTGCAGAAACCAACTCGACCTAGCGTCATTTAAGAGTATTTCAAACATGAGCACCCCTAATACAAAATGATAATAAATAATAAACTGTTCTCTATGCATACAAGAGATTTTTTCATAGGCTATTTGACTCGGTGCCACAGGTTTGGTCTTTGCTGTGGGTTGAAAATAAGCCCAAAGCCTGGGACTGTAAATTTCGTGTTTCAATCCATGAATTTAACACAACAGATGCCCTCCGCTAGTACAGCAGTATGTCTACGATTTACAACGCTAAAATCAGGGGTTCGATTCCCCTTGGTGGGCTCAGTAGATAGCCCAATGTGGCTTTGCTATAAAAAACACACACACACTAACATAACAGATTACCCATTGCAACGATGACTATCAGTTGTAATGTCCTGCCATCTACCGATAATATATTAAAGCTGTATTTCACTTTATTCAAACGAATCTCTTCTGCACCAAAAACAAAAACTAATCAATGTTTTACAAAACAAACAAACTGAGATTTAATATTATTTTGTAATTATTTTAAACATCGCTATGAGTTCATAATGTCAATATTTCTCTACATTTCAAACGTTCCACTTTCCAAAGGAGTCAAAATATCACTGTATACTTACAGATCCTCACTTTAGTATTAATAACTTTACTTTTTCAGTTATAAATATTCGCAATATGATGGACCCTAATGTTTAAGTAGTGCTATTGTTGTTGTTTTTAATTCCAGCAAAGCTAAGCCTAAGACTGCATGTAAGCTAAAGCCATACCACAAAGCTACTATGACATACAGACGATAGCAGAACTTACACTGCAACAAATATATCATTTGGGCCTATGGGATAAGTAACTGGGATTTGGAAACATAATAAATGACCTGGATTAGTTACAGAATAGTACGCTATGCTTTTCTGTCTCTACAGGCAATAAAGGGTACAATTTATAACACAGGCTAAGCGAATCACAAAACCAGTTCATTTTCCATGCCAACCAAGTAAAGCGCCACCTTCAGGCAGATAAAAATATATATGCTCGTTAGTTGAACGATCTTCGCAAAGTGTGTATGTGTGGTCTTTTTAGGGTTTTTTTATGATCCGGTTATATGTGTAGATATATAAGTAGGCTATTTTTTATTTTAGTTTCTGCATCGGAAGGATACAACATCATCATTACAGTAGAAACAACGGTAAATATCTTGTTCACTCTCTCCACCGTTCATTTTACCACTACGCTGTTTATCTTCGTTCATCTTCTTTAACCAATAAAAATACAAAAATAAAATTTAAAAAAATACCGCGCTTCTCTGGATATTTAGTCTCACTTTATCGTTGTAAAAAGACGGGAGGAATAGATTATGAACAAATACTACTTCGTTTCTTTGGCCTCATTAGATCACGGTCATTCGTACCTTGAGGTCTGCGCATGAGTTAATTTTATTTGTTCTCTTAGTTATTGGCCACATATATTTAAACAGCAAATAAAAGACATATAGGATATAATTAAGGATATTCTATATTTCATATCGCGTCTTTACCTTTGTTATACTGTAGCACCAGGTATAATTATCACTCAAAACATAGGTAGTCTTTAACGTGTAATTTAGCCACCCACCCCCCAAAAAAGAAAAAGAAATCCCAGAGAATTCTAGGCTATTGTCTCTTACGACATCTAGCGAAGAAACAAATCTAACAAGTTACAAATATCTTCCCTCCCGTCCTTCTTGGCTCAACAGTATATCTAAAGACACATAACGCTAAAAACCTGGTTTTGATACCCGTAATGGACATAGTACAGATAGCCCATTGCGTAGCTCTGCACTTAACAACAAAGACAAAACTTATAAAGCTCTGTTGGAACAATACCTTCTCAAAGTATTCACAGTTCTCGTCACGTTCCCGTAAAAAAAAAAAAAAATGTATATAAATGTTTGATTATTTGTTCATTAATATAAAACACATTCTATTGATGCAATTAAGCCAGAGACTGGGGGCTTTCTCACAGTTGCGGGTTACTTTGTGTAACTCACTTCACTTTGTTGTTGGTTTCTGATTTTTAATCAAAAAGTCATAAACAATAAGAGGATTATTTTTTCAACATAAGAAAGTGAACTATTTCTTATTATTTTCACGAGGATGAAAACGATTTCTAGTGCCACCTATGAGATGTAAAAAATAAACTGTCTTTATGTTTCCTTCACTTTATCTTCTTATTGTTTGCTTGTTTTGAATTTCGGGCAAAGTTACACGAGGGCTATCTGCCCTAGCCGTCCCTAATTTAGTAGTGTAAGACTAGAGGAAAGTCAACTAGTCATCACCACCCCCTGCCAACTCTTGGGCTACTCTTTTACCAACGAATAGTGGGATTGACCGTCACATTATAACGCCCCCACGGATGAAAGGGGGAGCATGTTTGGTGCGAGCGGGATTCGAACCAGCAATCCTCAGATTACGAGTCCAGTGCCTTATTCAAACTAACTTACTTTGGGCAGTTCTTTTTTGTAGTTATCTGTTTTACATTAAGTTATTGTTGTTTTCCAATCAGTTTAATGGCGAGAATCTTTCACACGAAATAAAATATCAATGGTTTGGTTTCCATGTTTTATATCTTTTTTTTTTAATGTTCAGAAACTCTCGCGTCAACACTTCTTTTGGTTTCGTCTATATAACCTTTCTCAGAGAGCTGGAATGGTACAGTACAAACAACTTGTGTTTCGTTTCGTTTTGTTTTTATCTTCAGAAATTTTTTTCTATTTGAAGTCAGGTTATTATTGTTTTAATTACTGAACTCAAGTAAGGTAGGTGTCGCTTGACGCTACAAAGAAGTGGTTAAAATGGCTGTGACAACAACAAAAAAGAAAATGTACATTCGATATTTCGGGCAAATTATTTGCATTGGAATTCGATAACTGTCGATTAACGAAAAGGTTGGCTATAAGTTCATTCAGATTTCTTTTCCCCCAAGTGCTTCGTGAGTCGGCTCGAGAACATATAACTTCCCATTTTCGGAGTTCGATCCCTGTGAAGGGCACGAGGCAAGTTTCATCGCTCTGTCTACACATGTTTAGCTTTTGAGAAAAAATTGACGCTTTCCTGTGACTTGTTTTCTATATAAGTAACGCTAAAGTCAATGATTCGATTCCCTCCGGGGACTCAGCAGAGTGCAGGATGTGACTTTGCTATAAGAAAACACACACTATATAAATAATGGAGAATTTTGATACATTTTATATTAGATGTCGAACTTTGGCGACAAGCTTTTTCGCAGTTATAACGTCACGATAATTATTAAATACATCTTAATCTAATCATGTCATGTGTTGTGACCAACATAAACCAATCATTTGTGGGCCGCGCATACCGCTCTCAGCAATCCTCAAGAGCTAAACACACAGCTCTTCACCATCCTCCAGAACCACATATACTACTGTCAACCATCTTCAGAGATCACAAAACCCTTTTTACCAATCAAAATCCGATCATGAGACATCTGAAGAAGAAATAGAAGTGTACGTGCAACATGTATTAGGAGGAAAAAGGGCCTAAGATCCACCACTAGAGGTTGTTTCGGATGAATGCTCTTCCTCACCTGTGTATGACTATATTTTAACTCTTCAAATATGACAGTGAAACATTAGGAGTGTTTGGTGTAGTTTGGTTACCCTAGAAACCCTAGAAAGACAACAACCACATTGTCACATACACTCGAGGAAGACAACTATCGCTGGCTGAGCGGCATGTCTACGGAGACTTACAGTGCTAAAACCGAGTTTCAATACCCTTGGTGGGTAGTGCACAGATAGCCTTTTGTGTAGCTTTCTGCTTAGTTACAAATAAACAAACAACTATCGCCACTTACCTTCCCTATAACTTACCAGTTTAGAATCAGGGGCGCAGACAGCCCTTGTGGTACTTCGTAAGAATATTTTAAACCAAACTTTGGATATTTTGTTCCATAATTCTGTAAATTAAGCTTTGGTTTTTACTAGTTTTGTTCTCTAGCTATTTCTGAGTAGCTTTTGCGCTTGGTTCTTTATATTGATCGAATATTTAATTTATGTTCTTTAACTTTTTTACAAATTAATTTACATTTCTTTAAAGAATTTTGAGCAAAAACTACTTGACTTAAATGTAATAGGCCAGAGACAAAAGAGCTAGTCGACATCAGCTTGGACCTACATTAACCTGACCCTCTAATTATAACACCCTACAAACAGTGATACAAGGTGATATGAACCGAACGTTCTGAACCACTTGGATATAAGTTCGTGTTGCTGAGATTTTGTAAATATATTTCTGTTCCTCAGAATTTTAGGCCTAGTGCTTAGCGTGTTCAGTCTGTAAGTCTGGAGGTTCATTGTTCTCAACTCATTATCACAATAATTCACCGAATCACCTACTTTGAGTTCGTGAGCACTTCTAACGTTTGAGTTGACGGCGGGTACTGTTGACTAACTCCCTTTTAGTGTATCAGTTGAAAGTTAGAGTCAGTTAGGCTTAATGCACAAGGCTCTTTGTTTAGATTTTCAGTTTTTGTAGTTTGATTTGTACACTGTCGGTACTTGTAGTAAAATTCAAATAACAAAATAACACAAAAAACACCAAAGTTTTGCTCAAATTACGTATTACCGTTGGGTTTAATGATACAAATTACATGCTAAGTTTAATGTTACAAGTTTCAGGTTATGTTTAACTTTACAAATTCTAAATGGTTATCGTCCAAATAGTTCTCGATTCTTTAGGTACAAAACACTAATATTTGATGTGTGTTTAACATCACGTTTCAAATTGATTAATATTCTATAAATACACTTCGCGTGTTTTTTTGCAATGATAAACATTGTTCCCTCTTGGAATATAATAATTCCTCGAATTCTAAAATGGCGTCCGTTTTGAGCTGAATAATGTGTAACAATTTCCACCAATGGAATTAATGTTATTCATTAGGAGTGGATAAAGGTAGTTATTATAACACGAGAACTTGTTTAAATTCATGGCGTCATCAACTGAGAGCCAGAAGCCATTTGGTAACGTAATAACCTCCCGTCTTTACCGCAGTTCATCAGCATAACAATTCTCTACCTTAGTATATACAGTGTTTCCGATTTGACATTAGAGAACTTTTAATTAGTTGTCTCCACATGATAACTTTTTGGCTTGAAACCGGAGAAAACTGACGGCCCCTTAATGTAAAAGTAGATATTAAAGCGTTTGTTTTGACTTTAATTAATTGGGTCTAGCAATCTTTCAACGTCCCTAACAGCGTCTGCTCTACAAGAAAGTTTGTTCGTGAGTGGTTAGGCTTAGTTGGAGATGTGTTCTTCTGATCATGCGCAACACTCGTTAATTCCGTATGTAATAAATATATTTTATTCTAGCTTTGGTAATATAGTCTTTAGACTTCCTGACCAGAAAGGTTGTCTACGTGGAATTACTTTTTCATTTGTTTTAACTTTGTTTCACAGAATTATTTGGCTATTGTTGTTAAACTTACTGAAGCCAAATAAATGACCAGTTTTACCTCCTTTGCATAACGTATGTTGTGAGGATAGAGAACAAGTTAATACGAAATATTTTAATTTTGTATATTAGAAGAGCTTCCAATGATCTCCATGAGAAGCCATGTTCCCCTTTCTTCTTACTTCCACATATTAAATCTCAAATGACTTTGCTGGCAATATTAGTTCAATTGTTTGTTTGTTTGTTTTTTTTTAATTTCACACAAAGCTACACGAGAGCCATCTGTGCTAGCCGCCCCTAATTTATAAGTGTAAGACCAGAGGGAAGGCAGCTAGTCATCACCACACACCGCCAACTCTTGGGCTAAGTGAGATTGACCGAAACATTATAACGCACCCACAGCTGAAAGAGCAAGCATGTTTGGTGCGACGGAGATTCAAACCCGCGACCCTCAGATTACGAGTCCAACGCCTCAACCCACCTGACCATGATGGGCCATTTCGAAATCAAGACTATGTCTGTTTAACACGTTCTATCGCTTTAAAACGTAGCTATATTAGTTATTTTTTTATAAACTATGACGGTAAAAATCGATAAATGAAAAGTAAAACGAATAATATGGTCGCAGTATATATATACAGTTTTATCACAAGTTTTATAACAAACTTTAGTACGGTCACACATTATTTTAATAGTGTTAACGAACAACAATTACAGTCGAATTAAATAGGATATTTGCATTCCTGCCACAAGATGAAACAATCGTATGAAGGGAATATTTTCAATGTCATATAATTAGACGCTATTTTGTTTTTATAATATTTGTTTATTAAAGATGTACTAAAAATAGTTCTAAGTTTTCAAAAACTACAAAAAAAAACAAATATTCAAAAATTGTGTTTTTTTATCCAAGTATTTGATTTTTTTCGGAGATCTTCACTCTTATTAATTACTTGGAAAATGGCAAAACACAAACATTATTAAATATATAATTATTATTGTTTTATGTTGTGCCGCCAATCAGAATTTAACACGAGAAAGCACTAGAAACCACTAAATTAACGTGTAGTGTTGCCAATAAAAGAAAAAAAAAAACTCCTGAGAAAAAGTATCCTTTCTGAATTTCTGCATCCTACCACGAGATGGCACAACAATGTTACTTTCGCTTATTCTGAGTGGGTAATCGGGTATGTTAATTTTTGAATATCCAGGAGGGTCAGGTGTACGAGACCTATTTTCCATCCCTAACTTTGATGTCGTCTACTCTTTGGAGTGTATTATTGAGTAGAACTTTGGGCCAGAGTGTTACTCAAGCCCTTTTCAGGGCAATGTCCATGTTTAGTCTTGATTTGCCCCTTTTTTATTTATTTAGTTTTTTTTAATATTTCTATTTGTTTTCTTGTGTTTTTTCTTCACTTGTATATAATCTTTTTTTCATATATATGAAATACTAATGCTAATAATAATAAAGTAAGGTACAATAAAATAAAACTAGTTTTAAGCGTCCAGTGCGTGGTGACCAGCTTGTTTTATGTTTCTTAAATATATATTTATAGGAGAGAGGTACTTAGGACCATGTTCATCATGTACGTAGTATTTGTCGAGATCACATAGTAAGTCATTTTTATGCCAATTCTTATTAAAATAATTTAGTGCATTACTCAAGAGTCTTACAGATATTGTCTCTATGTTTGCATACATGTACATGAAGTACAACGTGGTACTTTATAGACTAAAGTTAAAACTAAGTTTTGTATTTTTTGTAGTTTGTGTAATTACTTTTGTGTTATGTTTATCCAGGCAGGAGATGCGTATTCTATTATAGGTCTAATGTATGTTTTGTAGATTTTTATTATATTATCAGGTGATGTACCTTGATTTTTACCTGAAAGACTTCTTGCATAATTTCTTCTTTTCCAGATTCTAGTCAGGATTTTGTTAGTATGCTGTATTACTTGGGTATTTTTAACTAGTTATTCTTTATTTTATATTTCTGTAGTAATCTCCTAACTTATTCAGGACTGGTTGGAGGTTTGTTGCTGCAATTGAAGGAGTGGGGGCGCTTTTTCACACCGCTACATCGTCAGCAAATTGTGATGCAAAACCTAAATTTAGGTCCCACAGAGGCATATTACTCACATACATGATAAGTAATATAGGGCTAACTACCCCTCCCTGCGGGACACCTGCCTCGGGTGAAAAGGACCCTGAGTGGGCCCCATTCACATCTGCTTTGCACATTGTTTTCCAGGAAGTTGAATAGCCAGCGAATAACTTCCTGGGGTAAAGCCATTTCCGCTAAACAATGACATAATCCATTATGCCACACTGTGTCAAATGCTTTCTCGACATTGAGAAAGCAAGCTACAGTGCATTCGCTTTTGTTGAAGCTGTCTGTAATTGTATATATGTAAAAACGCCCTCTACATTCCGACACTCAGTTACACAACCCCTTTCAAACATGTGGTCAGCTTCCTGTCAGTTACCTCTTTCTTTCTTTGTGAACCTGACGATGACCAAAGAAGGTCGAAACGTTGTTCGGTCCTCTACGTAAAAAATTTCCTCAACCCAAACAAGCCGTTTTTACATATATTTTTCTCTACAAGTGGGTTTTCTCGACATCACTGTCTGTAATTGATTCTGTTAGTCTAATTAGGTGGTCTGTAGTTTGTCTGTATTTTCTAAATCCGTTTTGAATTTCTGGTAATTTTGAGTTTACTTCTAAGTATATGGATAGACGATTACTGATTATTCTTTCTAAAATTTTGCCGATACAATTGGTTAGGCTAATTGGGCGGTGGTTGTTTGGTTTATTCGCTGACTTTCCTTCTGTCTGGAACATTAATATTACTGCTTCCTTCCAAGAAACAGGGATATATCCAGCTGATAATGATAGGTTAAATAAGGCTGTTAGGTGTTCTTATAATCTCTGAGTGCCGTGTTTTAGGAGGATAGCTTGGATACCATCTTCTCCAGGAGCTTTGTTTTTTGTGTTTTTGATAGCAGTTTCTATTTCCGTTACTGTGATATCTTTTATTAGTTGATGAGTGCTCCAGTCTGTTGTTTTCTCTGGTTGTAATAATGTGTTTACTGTGAATATAGGCGTGTAGAGGTTTTTGTTTTGATCAATAAAGTTATTGACTATATTATAGAAGTATCTGTTCATGTCTGGATCATGATGTGTTTTGAACGTGTTTTTTAAATATCTCAGTTGTTTCTATGTAAGTGACGCTGTTTTTCCATCTAGTTCGAGTGGTGGGTATTCTTTGTTTGTTTTTCTGTATTCGTATATCTTTTCAAGTGTGTCCAGAATTGTTTTGGATCTGTTTTGTGATTTAGTTCAGAACAGAAGGAGTCCCAGCTGTCTTGTTTTTGTTGTCTGATTAGATGTCTTATTTTATTTCTTACAGTGTTTATTTGTGTTTTTAGTATGGGGTTTTGATTTTGTATGTATTGTCTGCGTAGTTTTCTTCTGTCTTTTTTTAGTGTATTATTTCTTGATGTGGTTGCCATGAGTGTGTTGTTGTGTAGTGTTTTTGTTTCGGTATCGAGCTGTTGGTTGCATGTTTCAGACACTTAAGAGATTATATGCAACTGTATCTTATGTGTCCGCGACAAAATGTGGTACTCCAGTTGGTAAAGTTTGGTTTATGATAATCCGTGATGTCGAGAAAACCCACTTGTAGAGAAATATATATGCAAAAACGGCTCGTTTGGGTTGAGAATTTTTATTTTTTGTATGTAGAGGAGTGAACAACGTTTCGACCTTCTTCGGTCATCGTTAACCTAACAATGACCGAAGAAGGTCGAAACGTTATTCATTCCTCTACGTAAAAAAAATTTCTCAACCCACACGAGCCGTTTTACATATATATTTGGTTTATGACAGTTTGAAATAATGGCCAATTAGCTTTTCTTTTATAATTTACTTTATCTTTAACTTTAGTTTTGTTTAAGTGAGGGAGGGGTGAGATTGAAGATACACCAAACTGGAAGGTGGTCACTGTCTAAGTCGTGACCGACATGAAAGTTACAAATTTACCACTCATATTGTACGAACACAGGCATAAGTCCAGTATTTCACTGGTGCCATGTGCGTATGAGATATGTGTCGGTGTTGCATCATTTAATAATATAATATAATATAATATAATATAATATAATATAATATAATATAATATAATATAATATAATATAATATAATATAATATAATATAATATAATATAATATAATATAATATAATATAATAATATCATATTAGTTTCGGCTGGAAATTTATAAAATATTTTGCACATCTACAGTTGAACCTTGTATGTTTGCTATTTAAATCTCCTGTAATAACTATTTGGGATTTTGATTATATATGGAATGCAAAAGATTTGCATCTAATACTTTGCTAGACGAGCAATAAATGGCCGCCACAGTTACGTCAGTATTATTTTGCGTTCTTATGCTTACGGTTACTGATTCCTCAGAAGAAGGTAGTTTAAGTTCCTAAACTATAAGTTCAGTTCTGTACAATAATAAAATTCCTCGGTTGGGATCTATTTCACCTTCCTGTCGTGTCTGAATATGGTGTATCCTTTTATTCTAAATCTATGGTAGATAGAGAGGGCAGTTTCACTAATTACAAAAACATCTGGTTTTATGGTGTTGGTTATATCTTCAATCTCATATTTCTTGGAAGCAATAGCACCCTGGATATTGATGTGTAGTACTATGAATGTATCCATGGTTGACAGAGTTCATGATATATGTTAAAATTTGCGGTAGTTATTTTTGGATGTTCTTCATAATTGTTCTAATGATTATGTCTGTTAGACTGTTTACATTATTTGAATTTGTGTATTCTGCCATTATTTCAGAGAAGGTGGAAGTAATGGCATTTGTTAATGTGTTTTCAATATTCTTAGGTGTGGTTTTATGTGTATCTTGAGTTGTTTTAGGTAAATCTTCATTACTTGTTGATGGTTTTACCTGCCTGTGTGATGTTATCTTAACTACTGGAGCGTACGAATTTGTTTGTGTTTTCTGGTGTTTGAGTGGTAGTTGGTTTTGATTCTTCTTGGATTTTGTTTGTTTGTTTGCTCGTGTTTGAATTTTTAAGTTCATATAAGTGTGTCTTAATTTATTTGTATTTTTGAATCCTTTATAGTTTGCCGTGTGTTCTTCCGCACAATTACAGCATTTAGGTTTGGGGTTTTGTTTGATGCATTGTGAAATGTGGTGATTTTTTTTCACAGCCTACACAACGCGCAGTTGCTTGGCATGCTGCTGCTACACGTCCAAACCTTTGGCATTGGTAACACTGTGTTACAACCACTGATGGTGTTTTGGTTTGTTCTACCGTGTATTTGTGGTACCACATTATGGTACCATCATTTATTAGCTGGGTTATGTCTTGGGTATTGTCTGTAACTACTTTAATTAAGTTTGTTGGTTTTTTTCTGTTATACTTGAAATTATTCGTTCAACTGAAATGTGTTTTATGTTTTGTTCACTTAGTGCTTCCTTAATGTCATCTTTGTCCATAGAGTGGTGCAACCCCCGGATTACGAAAGATTTGGGTGTTAGCCTTGCTCCAGGAAAGTGTATAGTTATGTTTCCTGTTTCAAAAGCTTCTGAAGGTCATTCTTTCAATAATCTATGTAAGTCAGCGGGTTCCTGTCCTTGAACAAGGACCCCGCTGCGAGGCAGACGCTCATGTTTGTAATGTTAGTCTTGGGTTTGCACCTGTATATTTCCCTTGCTAGTTGTAACTTCCGGGTATGCCTTATATTATAATGGCGTTTTTTTGGTAATTTAATTGCATTTTGTGTGTTTCTTTCTTTGTTGGTGTTTGTTTTCCTTGTTTTTTCTGACTTCTAGTCTTCAGTGGTGTGAAGTCTGCGTCATCAGAATTAGCTTCGTCTCGTTCTGAATTTGTGTTTGTTTCAATATCCAAAGTGGGATTTTTAATACTTGTACTACTAGTTGTTGGATTTTCATTGTCGATCAATGTAGCCTCAGCTTCACTGTCGACAGCAGTTAAATTTATATTTTCTTTAGTTATTTTGCATATTTTTCTTTTTTTCCTGGCTTTAATATTAGTATCTTTCACTGGGGAGGTTTTAAATTTTAGATTTTCTTTTGCAAGTTGTATTAATATTTTAATTTTAAATTATCGTTTACAATTTGGCCACCTACACTAGATTTACTTTTTGTTGCTCTTGTGCATGGACCGTGGCCTTCCACATTTGGCGTCATTTCATCGTTTACTTTGTTTGACTGTTCCGGCATTCTGGCCCGTATGATTCGTAGCTTTGACAACGAAGTCAAACTTGTAGGTCTAAGTTTCTTATTTATTTTTGTTCTTGTTGTTGTTGCATTTCTTCTGTCCTCGTAGTCTTATCTTTCCAATTGACTGGTGTGTAGCCCAGGTAAAATTGTATCATTTAATAGGTTCTCGAATAACCGGAACAAACATTTGTAGAACTGGTAAAATTTATGAGCCTGAAAAATAACGACCTGTCTCGTCTGTCGCCAATAGCAAAATCCCCCAATATTACTTGAATATTTTTATTGTCTAGCGTTAAAATCGAGCACAAAGCAACACGATGTTTTTCTAACCTATGACATTTCTCTGTATGTTAACCCATTCCTGGCTATATGATATTTCATAGTGTCTTGCTTTCAGAATATTTTAGTTAAAAACTCACTAAATAAAGTTTGTTTTTCAAAATATATTCAGAAGTGCATGTTATACCAGAACAGTACACAGATAGCCTAGATGCTTTGTGCCGTAAAACACCAAAAACCAGAACAGTAAATAAGGCGTTGATCTTACTTTAAATGATTGTGTTGTTATTACGATAAGCACAACCTATCGTAATCTTGATATTTTTAGGCACTACGAAGTTGATTATTCCTAATAATATGTGAACAATGAAATATCTTCGAAATTTGTTTTACGATAAGGAAGTGACTAAGTAGCACAAGTGTAATAGCTGTAAATATAAATCTAATATAATTTCTTTAGAATATATCTGTAGTAAGGTATATTTAGGCACTATTTCGAAATATCATGCAAGTGTTCCGTATAAATTTATGATCAAATAAAGGTCACGTGATACAATCTTTGTTTTCAAGCCTCAAATAAGCGTGTAAGGGTTTCTGTGTGTACTTCTAGGTAGTTCGCTCATTACGATAGATAATACAAAAACCTATCTCGCACTTGTAGCTGAACCGTGTAACCTATCAGGTTATGAGATATCGAACTAAAGATTTGACCCGGTTATAAAATTAGGATTTCCATACAACTTCCCCGCTGGTACAGCGGTAAGTCTACGGATTTACAACGCTAAAATTAGGGGAACGATTCCCGGTGGTGGACTAAGCAGATAACCTGATTTAGCTTTGCTGTAAGAAAGACACACACAGTAACACTTTAAATAACATTAATTAATCATTTTAATCCACCCCCAGTGGCTCAGCGGTATGTCTGTGGGCTTACAACCCTAAAAACCGGGTTTCGATACTCCTGGTGGGCAGAGCTCATTGAGTAGCTTTGTGCTTAATTGAAAACAACAACCATACAACTCTGGATCTTGAATATTTCCACAACTACATTGAGTAGATATTTTAAAAGGCCTCTCTCAGATTCATCAACGAATCAGAGGTTAATCCAACAGAAACTAGAAGGTAGATAGATACATAAAATATTGCTTCAAAATGAAGGCTGCTCACTTGTGTATTTGTGTCTACTTTCCTTTCTGTGTATGAAATATTACACCATATAAGAGGAGAATTATACACTCTGTAGATTACAACACAGAATGAAGTATGAATTTCATAAACGAGAAATAAAAATAGTTGTTACTTTTAATTTTGATCTTATTTACTCTTAAAAGAGAACACTTTTGGGGACCTTGCGGTTATTCTCAAAAAGGTTAATTGGTCCTTATCAAGCTAAACTGGTACACTTCAAAAACATGTGTATATGTATTTTAGATCCACTTCATCGATGGCAAATATGAAGTTTTTAGAGAAGGATACAGTTACCAATATATCTGGATGCATTAAAAATGATATAAATGGGGGACGTTGTGGGTTTGAGCACTTACACTCTGCTCTCTTATATTTTTTATGATGTTATTTGATATTTTTTATGAATTTATTCATCTTAGACTGGCCAACTATAATTAAGACTGATAGAGCGTGTGTCCCCACCGCAATGTGGGTCCTACATCCTTATTTGCCTCTGAAACCTAGGGTACATTCTATATCCCACATTATAACCTGTACCCTGTAGATTCTCTTAATTTATGCAGCGTCTTTAACTCATATCGTTTCATTTTGGTTTTTGGTTTTTTGTCTGGACTTGTTTTGTCTATTTAAACTTATACATATTAAATAAAACTCTTTAACTGAAAAAAAGTGTTTTTTTTTTATTATATCACTCTTGTTATGTAAATAATCTTTAAACTAATCCAGATAAACAAAATAAAATCATGTAACGTAAGACTATTATATTAATGCTGACCAAAAAATAGAGTATTTCTTCCGACATTATTATTCGCTCGATTTTATTTGGATATATCCCACCATTCATGTTTTCTAAGGGCATTCATTCCATTTCAGACGTCATAGGAATTTCTCATACTACGTGAAAATAGGTTAGCGATTCTGAGAAAACTAGTTGCTCCCTCTGAGAACTGAGTGAAGAGGTTACTTTCGCGAGACTAAAAACAATATATATATATCTATATATATACATGACATTATTGGCAAAAGTTGATTATAGCATAAATGACGGAATGATGAATTTTCAATTTTAAGGACTAGGCCTTACCTTTTAGTCACAGCGATTTTTAAAAAATTAACTTCACAGAAAATTAAATTATACATAGTTTTAATTTTACCATTTTATACCAGATAAAACTTTCCAGTTTCTCATATTTATATGTTACGTGATATACCAAATATTTAGTTCTTTAAAATATTGTATTGAATTCAGTAATTGTAATTTAATTCATTAGAAATTGTCATTTTTCTTAATACTCGTTTTAACAATTACCATAGAATATGGATTAAATGTTTCTATTTTATAATACTAGGTGACAGCACAAGCAAAACTTTTTTTTTCCGCCTGGTTTGTGCGTGTTTTTCTTATAACAAAGCCACATTGGACTATCCGCTGAGCCAATCGAGGGGAATCAAACTCCTAATTTTAGCGTTGTAAGTCCATAGTTAGCGGATTTTTGGTTTTTGTTTTACCTCAGTAGTTACCATAATATTTGTATTTCATTTGTACTTCTAATCATACCTGCAAAGAATATTTGTGAAATCAGTCACGCCCGTTTGAGTGGCTTAAGCCAATATATTTTATAGAAAATCAATATTCATAAGACGATAACTTGTAATTCATAAATCGTATTCAAACAGTTATTTACTGTAAAAACATAAGTAAGAAAAATTGTGTTCTAGATATGACTTCTGACTTGGGCGGTCATCAAGTACATTTTTTGTGTCAGCTTTGTTCCCGATACAACGCCCTATTCTTCTGTGGTTCTTATGATAAACAGATTTAAATATAGTTATAATTTATCTCATTTCTGCTTCAAACAAATCTATGACGTTTAGAATTTTCACTCGGTTTTATTTTAGAATCATCACCTAATATATCACAGACTTGGTTTGAATATGAAGTTGTCACCTAATACACCAAAATCATCACTTAATACAAGAGTCGTTTGTTTAAATTTAGAATTATCACCCAATGCACTTCAGTAGCTGGTTTCAATTTAAAGTAGTCACCTGCACGACAGTACATGAAGCAAATAAGTAATATGTTTGTGTGTTCCGTAAGTGAGGCATGCTCAATAAGTTTCTTATTATTAATTTCTTTAACACTGTTGGTTACTTACAATGTTTACAAATATCTAATTTTATTACTTTTCAAGTTAATAATCTATTATTATACTTTCATTATTGAGATTGTATAATATTGTTAGCTTAACATGGATATTTAGGTTTAACAAATCTTCCAAGATTGCCTAACCCCGTGAGGTGTTACTGAGTTTATGGCCGAAAATATCGTTAACTGTGAGGCTATTCTACTGACGAGACAGCAGTGCATTCTAATCTTTGCGTCAAAGAACGTAAGAAAAAAATATAATTAATTAGTTATTCTCATTACCATGTTCAGTGTTAATTTTGTCCCAAGTTGGCAGCCTTTTCTGATTGGAAGTTGATATTAATAAAAATTGATGCACTGAATAGAACTCTGACGAAATGGTGAAAATAATCGTATTAGGTTATCAACCTACAAAGAGGAGTTAGTGACATTATGAAATATTGTGTTGTAAGTTATATTTAATTGTTTACTAGGTGGAGATGATGCTAGATCTTGAAAGTTTCTAAAACTTGTTATAGAATACTTAGAAAGTTCATAATTGCGTACAAGAGTATTAAATACAGATTCTGCTATAAAAGTAATGAAGTAAGAATTAAAACCGCTGATCACAAATTTATATAACTAAATCTTACTTCAGAAAACTGTAGAAAGGATTTAATGAGAAGTGAGTGAAATATGGTTTGATTTTTTGAATTTCATGCAAAGCTACACGAAGTCTATACGTGCTGGCCGTCCCTAATTTAGCAGAATAAGACCACCACCACCTCTTGGGCTGCTCTTTTACCAACATTATGATGCTATCACCACTCAAACAAAGAGCATGTTCGGTATCAGTGGGATTCGAACCCGCGTCACTCAGATTACGACTCGAGTGCCTTAGCCATCTTTCACTTAAAGATAACTTTATGATTTAGTAAATTGTTTGTAACAAATGTTTGTTACGCTGGTCGTATAGGTAATAAATTATTTAACTGTAAGTAGGGTTATTTGTAAGTTATAACTTTATGATACTAGCTGAGAACTTATATCGAAATGTTTTTTTTATAAACTTAGGCCTACATACAACTTGTACCAAAATAAACGTAGCCTGTAGAAACGCTATAAAGCCAATAAACTAATTCGCCATTGTTACATGAACTGCACTTGGCGTTATTTTTATTAAGTAATTCAAAAGAGAACGTCCAACGATAGAAAACATTACACAGGTTATTTTATAAGAACGGTACTTCTATATCTATATGGTTCAAAGAAAGAAAGTATGTCAACTTTGTAACCTGTGTTTTACAAGAGAAGTAAATAATATAGAATTTTTGTTTTTTAAGGTTCATAATATTCATTAATTTTTGATATACATTTAAAAAAAGCTAAATTTCAGTTTGTAGCACTCACATATTATCATTCAAAGTTTTCAAATGTCTTAAAATGTCGTTAAATGGATGGTAATTTTAATATAAGATGTATTAACGTAGTTGAAAATAATGAAATAACAAGTTCATACATGCAGTGCTGGCTCAGCAGTTAAAGTGGTTTAAGACTTTTAACGCTAGGGTGAGCAGAGTACAAATAACTGATTATGTAGTTTTATGCCTAACAGCGAACAACGAAATGTTATTAAACCACAGTTTTCTTCAAAAAAAGAGGTAAAACGTGTATCCTGTTTATAAAAGTTTGTGTTAATTCAATGCGCTCTATATTTAAAAGTAAAATGAAAAGAAAACACAAGAGGGGTTTGATAAAGAAGAAAATAATAATAATAGATAATCATGATAGTTACATGGATGTCGATGTACACTGAGAACATATAATTCATATAGCGTTCACAGATTTTAAAACACATAACTTCAGTTACTAAACTACATATAACATGTATAGGCTATTTTTTTCTTTTAGTTATAGGATAATTCTATGTAAACAATTGTGTTTGCAGAAACGCTTGTTTCTCTCTCTTTTATTAATTTATGTTTGTGTGTGTTATGAATCTAAACAGCTACCTCTATTTCTCACCGAGAAGAAAACAACTATTCATCTCTTTCTTAAGATGTAACTGGCTATTATTAATAAAAAAAAACAACAGCCATTAGAGTGAACAAGCACGTGATCAAAACGATCCTGGTTGGATAGCATTATCGAAAAGCTTTTCACCTACAAGGCCAGCACTCGATTCATAACCTGACGGTCGCAAGTTCGAATCCCCGTCACACCAAACATGCTCGCCCTTTCAGTCGCGAGGCCGTTTTAACGTGACGGTCAATCCCACCATTCGTTAATAAAAGAGTAACCCAAGAGTTGGCGGTGGGTGTCGATGACTAGTTGCCTTCCCTCTAGTCTTACACTGCTAAATTAGAGACGGCTAACGAAGATAGCCCTCGTGTAGCTTTGCATGAAATTCTAAAGAAACAAACAATCACCTACAAGCCAGTCTGTTGTTCTTGTGGTACTTACCTTTCCTTACGTTTATATTTTTAACATGTCACACGGTGTGGTTATAACGAGACAGACTTTTCCATTAGCATTCTTTTCTGCATCTAACATAAGACCTTACAGATAAGCATCGGGATATTTTTGAAATTGATATAAAACGGAATGAACAGTTTTGTTTGTAAATATCAAACTGACTACACAAAGAAGTTAATGTCGCAGTTTGTTCTTGTTAAAAACACAAATTTATTTCTGTGTATGGTGTTCTTCTTCTTCTTTGTTTTCAACGTAAAGCTATACAACAGGCTACCTGCGATTTCTTCAACGCGAGGAATCTGACCTCTTATTTCAGCGTTGTACGTCTGCAAACTTATAGCTATTTCACCTGGAGTTTGGGTTTGGTTATTATTAACCAAAATGTCAGACAGTGAGCTGTCTCTATTCGACTCCTCACGGGTACCGAAACCCGAATTTTAGCGTCGTAAGACTGCAGGCTTATCGATGAGTCGCTGGGGAACCTCACCATAGGACAAGGGAGTTTTAAAGAAACTTATTATAACAGTTTGTTAATATGCAAATTTTTAGTACTAGGTACCCCATGTAATTATTTATATATTTACTATGATCGAGTGGCGAGTTTACCATTGATAACACAAGTACTTTGTTTTCCAATTGTGCTTCTCTAAAAACTGCCCGACAAGGCCAGGTGGTTAAAGCGCTCAACTCGTAATCCGAAGTTCGCGGGGTTTGAATCCCCATTACACCAAACATGCTCGCTCTTTCAGCCGTGGGAGCGTTATAATGTGTCGATCACTCCTACTATTCTTGGTAAAAGAGTAGCCCAAGAGTTGGCGGTGGGTGGTGTTGAATAGCTGCCTTCCCTCTAGTCTTACACTGCTAAATTACGGATGGCTAGCGCAGATAACCCTCGTCTAGCTTTGCGCGAAATTAAAAAAAACAACAAATCCTCTATAAACAGTTAGGCCCAAGACGTCACTGATTATAATAGCAAATTAGTTTACGTTATTTTTCGATTTGTTATTTTCTTTCTTCTGTAAAGAAATGGTAACAATAAGACATTGTGCTGTCGATTTGATTTTCATTAGAATTAATGAACAAGCTAAGATTTTGACTCAGTATAAAACCACTTCAGATCAAACACTGCGCATATATTTTCACGCTAAATTTGGTAAATAATGGCAACAGAACCTAATTTTTCAAAAATAAAAGATACATTGCCGTAACTCTGTAATAATAATAAAACCGCTGTTACTGAACAAACATCATATCCATTATATTAAAAAAAAAACAAGTCACACAATCAGGGGCGTAAATCCTGGGGGGATGGGGTATACACCCCCTTCATTTTAGGTGGAGGGTATGGTGCATACAATCATCCCCTCTACAGTTTGGTGTTGAATTGTTTAATTGCATCACAGGCCTACAAATCATGTGTTTATTCTTGTGAGTGTTTTTACCAATCGAATTACATAATTAGGCCTAGATGTAGGCTTTTTCAGTAGCCGAAATGTACATCTTTAATATAGGCGTGCTTCTAAGCTTTTCAATCTAAGCGATAGTTCGTATTAGTCAGTAGGCCTAAGCATACATGCAAGTATCGTGGCAACAAGATTACTCTGTAACTGCATGTTTACAGCTTTCAGGTTCACGTAATCAGAGATTATCAACTTGCAAATTGAACAGTCCACATAAGTGGTTGCAAAAATCATCACCCTCCCCCATCGGGTGTAAAAAAATCTACGTCCCTGCACACAATTGCTTTTGTTGAAGTGAGACGAAACCTGATTTTTAGCATTATAAGTCTGTATAGTTGCGCTGAGAGAATTGGGGTGACCAAGCTGGGAAAACTAGAAAATAAAGTTAAACGAAACCTTTGTTTTTAAAAATGATAAAAATGTAAATTAGTTACTTAAAACAAATGAAACTCCGAATTCGTTGTTATTACTTCGTTGTATAAAATAGCAAATTACTGACTTGGTTATAAACGACATTTCTTAGTACATGAAGAATTTCTCCTTATTCAGAAAAAGATGTCACGAACTCTTTAAGAGAATAATGCAGAGACTAAACGAAATTCATACTTCATACTATATTTTCAACTGAAAGCTTTGGGATGGAATATGACGATATTAATAAAGGAAAAAGAACCAACTTCAAAATTTGTTTATCTTTTTAAAAGAGCCTGGGGATATAGGTTTTTCCTTTGTGTCAAAAAACTTGTCTGTGTTGGAAAGTACCGTCACCTAGCGGTCGCGTTGGAGAGTATATCTGTAAAACTAGAGTCTGTGGGAGCTTAGATATCACTTACCCTCGTTAGCAGTGTAGTGGAGAGCGTTAACAACAGCCACATTTTCATGTGTCCTTCTTTCTTTCCAAAATATATTTATTGAAATTTGAAAATGAAGTAAAATCAAATTATCGTAAACAGCAAAAGGGAACTTCGAGTCCAGGTGAATGTTGTTCAACAAAACTTGTTAGTTAGTTAGTTACGGAAAGCATGTACTGGCCAGAAATGTGCAATGTCCATCTGTTGATGTTGGCAGTATGGTTAAGCCTAGATGTTATTTCTCGCGTGGCAGCTGTTGTCAACGATCCAAAAACTTCTTTTATTCCATGGGATGAAACTAACGAAGCGTTTTTGGATGATGATACATTTTTATATCAAACATTTGGAGATTCCGGCCGGTTTTATACAGAGCCGTAAGTACAACGTGCCTAGCAGTTAAGCCATGTTCAAAGATTAGGGTTTTTGGTTACCGTGTTTGAAAGTAGTTAGGAAGTAACGTCTAGTTTATTATTATTATCTAAGGCTAAAAACAAAGTTAGCCGAACGACAATAGTAGATTTCATTTATTTTTTTACAAAAAAAAGTATAATTTGTGACAGTCGGTAGGATAGGTATATAAAAGGAGAAACTTTTAATAAAAGTAATAATTAGAATACAACAATATAATTATGTTTAATGAATCGGATTTATATCTCTTTACTTTAAAGTTTCAACGACCACACTATACAA
The DNA here is from genome assembly GCF_004210375.1 of Tachypleus tridentatus. Lineage (NCBI taxonomy): Eukaryota > Metazoa > Arthropoda > Merostomata > Xiphosura > Limulidae > Tachypleus > Tachypleus tridentatus. The sequence continues at coordinate 207,993,524 of NC_134837.1, forward strand.
CAGTCTAACCTAAGTAATAAAAATTTGAATGCGCTGTAGTTCGTGTCCGAACACAAATGTGAATTATGTATTTTGGACATTATTCTACGCTACACTGATAATAATAACCAATAATTATTCTTATATAAATGCATTGTAGTTTATATAGTAGTACAAAAAGGTATATAGTGTGCCCGCTACTAGATGAAGATATAATTTATTTACAATCGTTTTCGGTGTGTGTTTTTCTTATAGCAAAGCCACAGCGGGCTATCTGCTCAGCCCACCGAGGGGAATCGAACCCCTGATTTTAGCAGTGTAAATCCGTAGACATACCGCTGTACTAGCAGGGGACGCAATCGTTTTAAGTTTCCGTTTTGGGCGATTGTTTGTTTGTTTTTAATTTCGCGAAAAGCTACACGAGGGTTATCTGCGCAAGCTGCCTTCCCTCTAGTCGTAACCACCCACCGCCAATTCTTGGGTTACTCTCTTACCAACTAATAATGGGATTTACCGTCACATTATAACGTCCCCACGGCTAAAAAGGCGAGCATGTTTGGTGCGACGGGGATTCGAACCCGCGTCCCTCAGATTACGATTTTGTTTTGTTTGTTTGTTTTGGAATTTCGCACAAAGCTACTCGAGGGCTATCTGTGCTAGCCGTCCCTAATTTAGCAGTGTAAGACTAGAGGGAAGGCAGCTAGTCATCACCACCCACCGCCAACTCTTAGGCTACTCTTTTACCAACGAATAGTGGGATTGACCGTCATATTATACACCCCCACGGCTGGGAGGGCGAGCATGTTTAGCGCGACGCGGGCGCGAACCCGCGACCCTCGGATTACGAGTCGCACGCCTCAGATTACGAGTCGAACGCCTTAACCCATCTGGCCATGCCAGGTCTCCGTTTTGGTCGAAGGTTGATTTAGGAAAACATGGCTACAAGAGAATTTCTATAAACCTAAACAATCTAATGAGATACTTATGAATATATGGATATATTACACAACCTATTTATTAAAATTTTAAAACAGGTGTCAAGAAACAACACTACCCTCACACATCTATGAATATTGCACACATTATTAAGCATTAGTTTGGGGAAAAAATGTATATATACACACACAAAGAAAAATAAGTTTTAATAAAAAGAATATGGTGTCATAAATAAAGTAAAATTTTGATGGTAATTTGTATTTTGAAATCCTTTGCTTGTTGGCAGAGGCTTTGCTACGTACTTAAATTATTCAAAGTCGAGGCCTATAGGCGCGGGAAATTTCGACGTTTTGTTATTATATCGATCGTGGTTTTTCTGTTCTGATTTTGCAAGACGCCAAATAGGGTATGGGACCCGTGTGTCTGCGCCTAGCGACGTGTTTACATGTTAGGCAAGTTTTTGTTACATTTGACTCATGTTCAGTTGTTATGTTCATTTTTATGTTCGTACCTCAAGGTAGCTACTTGTTTGGTTGAAACGTTTTTACCACACTTTTGTAAATAAACCAGTTTTTTATCCACTTTCAGTTGATTTATCTTGCATCATAATATGAAGTTGTTAAGTTTCATAAAACCGAAAGGAAGATAAAAAAACAAAACAATGACATACGAATTTACGCAGACTTCTTTATGTAAATGATTTTGAAGAGACGATAATTTAAAAAAAAGAAACTCGTAATACTTTAATTCTCAAGTATAAAATAATGTATTTGTAGAACCTCTACGACTTCAATATAAAACTTTTCGTTGGTGGAGTATTTTACAAATTAGATTTCAAAACTTTCTTTTTTCACAGAAATTAAGAAATGCACTAGACCTAGCTTTAAATTCAAATTAAAGAGATTTACACCAGATCTTCAGAAACTATGTACTACTTTACGACTAGCAGAGACCCACAAAATAGTTTGCAGTAAAATTGATATCCCTACCACGACATTACTTCTTTAAATAAGGATTTCTAGAATAATACAAAATAATTTTTATCGCAGACACCGAAATCTATAAGTCCACTTTTCTTAGGCCTAACATTAGTTAAGCCTTTATTAAGTATGCCGTACATTAAAAATGTAACTTGTCTACGTTTATTTGCTTCAGTTTCATTAGGGCTAAAATTTACCTTACTTAATATTAGTCCCACGTTGGGACAGCGAGAAGTCTAAGGATTTACAACGCTAAAATCTGGGGTTCGATTCCACTTGCTACTAAACATGTTCACACTTTGAGCCCTGGAAGCATTACTTGTACGGTCAATCCCGCTATTCGTTGTTAAAAGAGTAGCCGAAGAGTTCCAAGGTGGGTGATGATGACTAGCTGCCTTCCCTTTGATTTGTTCCCCGCTGGAACAACGGTAAGTCTTAGAGTTTACAACGCTAAAATCAATGGTTCGATTCCCCTTGGTGGACACAGCAGATAGCCCATTGTGCTTTGCTATAAGAAATATACACACTTAATACTATTAATAAATAAACATATAATATTATTCTATGACTTAACTTTAGACCTTTTGGAAAAAAAAAACTTTGATATTCTCTTAACGTGAATGTGTACTAAAATATATTCATGTGTACCTTTTGTTTACGCCCGTTTAAATGAAGTGCGCGCGCATTTTCATAACAGAAAAAAACCGAGTATTATATAGAACCAGCGCATAGCTCATTAGACATGACGGAGCTTACTATATAATACCACCCCCACCACGTAACATATCCTAACCTCACATTTCACAGCTAACTGTAATAAATTTTACGAAATCAAGCTTAACCAACAAAGAGGCAAAAAAGTACAGTCGTTAAATTTGTTTGAGAGCCAATCAGAATTAAGATCATTCATGAAGTGTATTCATAGAATAATTATTGGTTAGATTAATAATTTCAAATACACAGGAAAGGCCAGTGCGTTTTAGTAATACTGCGTTTCAACAATGACGTTTATGTAATGTCGCTTAGCAATAAAAAGTATAACTTGGAAAAATATTTGTTGATTTCTTAAGTAGAGTTTCCGCTAATTAAAAGAGTTTTTATATTTAAAACGTTATTGATTCAACATAAATTAACGTAATTCAGAAACATTTAAGTTGAAAATTCAATTTTTTACTTTCATGATAAATTTTGTGTATTTTGCTCTAGTCTAGGCGATTCCAAAGTACATCTTTGTTTTTCTTTTTAGGCTTATTAATTATGCCGACACTCACTATGCTTATAAGGTTTCAAAACACCACCCACCCCTCACGACTCTCACAGATTTCCATCACTAAAATTATAATGGGCAGACAGTAATCGAATTATTTTTTCCCTATAAATGCAGTTTAGCTGTTATGACTTCTCTTAGTTCGAGAAATCAAGAAGGACGTGGCACACACACTGGCTTATATATATATAGTTGATTTACCTACGTTTGGAGTCCTAAAGAACCAAATATTATAGTATGTAGTAAATATTTTAATTCTTCGAACACTAACCCTATGAATTACGTTTGCAACATAGGTCGTGGGTAAGATCCTGTTCACAGCATCTATACATTTGAAAGGATTTTAACATTTATTTTGTAAATTGAGATACAAAAATTGCTTGTTTTTGTTTGTTTTGAATTAAGCACAAAGCTACACAATGGGTTATCTGTGCTCTGCCCACCATGGGTATCGAAACCCGACTTTTAGTATGTTAGTCCGCAGACATACCACTGTGCCACTGGGGGCGGATACAAAAATATAAATAACTATAGCTTATTTAAATTTTCCGATTTGTTCGTGAATCTTGAGTATCGGTAAGGGAACAAGTCATTCAAAAAGTTCGTAACTGAACACGTTGGTAACTTGGTGTATTTATACGCAACGCAGTGTTCTCTAGCAGTTAATTTACAACTGATGTATATGTTTCAGTTTTTTATTATAGGGCAACCTAACATTCTCGAATTAGGAATGTTGTTCCTGGGAAAAAATATTTTGCAAACAATGTCCGGAATACCCTTACATTTTTTTTTTATATTTATTATAAATCCTGCAGAAGAAATACAACAGAAATAAACAACCTGCTAGTTGTTACTGCTATCAGATAAGGTATGGCATTGTCATGCCATGAATTTGATAAAATCACCACCACTATGACCTCAAATTTGACCTTGTCAGAACAACAAGTTTTTCCCAATACCTCCTGCATCTGGAATGATATTAGTAAGAGGTATAATTTTGCTTTTCTTACAAGTGTTCCAGGTTTATAAACGCTGGTCTCTCTACGTTATTCTGTTATTATTATTTGAAGTTGGTTCATTATTACCATTCAAAATTGGTTCTCGTTTAGTTTTTATTTGTATTATAGGCACTAAATAACGAAAAGTCTTGGCTTAAATTAAATTTAGAATATTTTCTATTTGCTGCTGTTTTTTTTTGACGAATAGCCATTTTTTACCATTTTACTATCAGTGCCGATTTATTCAGTGAGCAAAAGGGAAATTGCTGAGGAACCAACGCGTTTTACGAGTGTAATAAGACACGACCTCGATAATAAAATAATAAAAAAAGTTTTAAGAACAATATTTTTCCTCTTTTTTTTCAAATAACTAATACATTCAGTTTATCAAATTATGTAGTATTTTCTTAGAAGCAAGGGTAAAAAGGGGTGGGATGGTGTATTACATTATACTTTGCCCAAGGTCCACACGGCAGTGAATAACGCACTACATGCGTAGATTATTTTGTTAGTTTATTTTTCCTCATCATATAAAGGACGACCACTAACTGGAATATTCGGTGGTTTCATCAAGTTTCCAGGAGTTGGATTAGAAGGCGAATTTGGTTTGGTTTGTTTTGAATTTCGCGCACAGCTACTCGAGGGCTATCTGCATTAGCTGTTCCTAAGTCAGCAGTGTAAGACTAGAGGGAAGGCAGTCATCACCACCCATCGCCAACTTTTGGACTACTCTTTTACCAACGGATAGTAGGATTTACCGTCACATTATAACGCCCCCACGGCTAAAAGGGCGAGCATGTTTGGTGCGACCGGGATTGGAACCCGCGACCCTCGGATTACGATCGAGTGTCTTAACCACCTGGCTATGCCGGGCCAGAAGACTAACTATCAGTTGTTGAGCTCAAATCACGTAGTTCTATAGTTTGAAATAAAATAGTCTTTCCGAAAAAATAAATAAAATAATTGCGGTTAAATTATCCTAATATTAAATAATTTGTGAGTAAACTGAAATTTCTAATCGAGGCAGCATTAATATATTCTTGTAAAAAACCCAAAAAAAACAGAATCTTACCGATATTTTCTTTTTTGTTGCTAAAAACACGAAAGCCGTAAATGTTTTTTTTCTTTCATTTTCTAGTTAAAATATGTGTTTCGTATTCAAGAGTTGGCGGTGAGTTGTGATGACTAGCTGCCTTCCCTATAGTCATACAGTGCTATATTACGGACGGCTAGCGCAGATAGCCCTCGAGTAGCATTTCGTGAAATTCAATAGTAGCAAACATTCAAAATCAGAAGCACGTAAAAGCAGCTTTTCAGTTCTATTTTATTTGTGTGTGTTTTCCTCAAGTCACTGTCCAAGAAGCCACTTTCACCAGATTTTTTTCAGTTGGACTGGACGATGACAGACGAAAGATGCTGTGAAACATTATTAATATTTACAGTATAATAATACAGAGTGGTCCAAAATTATCTTTCCCATTCAAAATTATAATAATTATATAACCAAAGAAATACGTCCTTCACACAGTTTTCAACATCGGCCGAGTTCAAATAGTTTTTATTGACGTGTTAAAATACTTCTGTATCTGTGCACTGTTACTGGCACTCAATACATTTAACCGATTTTCAATATCTGTCCACTTTCACTGCAGCATGTCCACAGTTACAGTGGCGATGGTATCTGTTATTTTGGTCTTTAGCTTCTTAAGGTTTGCTGCAAGAGTGTGATAGACGATGTCCTTAACATACCCATATAAGAAAGAAGTTTAGTGGAGTGATGTTTAGTGAACGTGGAGGCTAAACGATTGGGCCACCCTGCAAGCCAAACGACGCATTGAACTTTTTGTTGCACAGTTATCATTTGACAGTCGCTCATTAAAGTGACAGAAACTATGACAGTAACAACAAGGTACTGAAAACTTCGTATTTGTACTTCTTTAATTATTAACACGTGACGAATACCGCCTGATGGCAAAATTTCCTGATATACTGTTGATTTCTACGGAACGTTAACTGTGGAATTTGAACACTGAAATAGGACATTTAGTACGAAAATAGAACAGCAAAACACATATTCAAGTGTGTTTTTTAAGGCATAAATACTCGAAATTGTACGATCGTTTGAAAATTGCAATTTTAGTTACATTTTCCGTAAAGGTGTGGCCTTTTCCAGGTCGTTTTTCTCTTTATTTTCATGTTCTTTTGGTTTTTCCTTCTTTCTTCCATGAAAATAAATGCAAATGAATGAAAATTCTCTTATGATTTCGTTGGTGTGTTTTTTGGGAGGTTGAATACTAATGTTGACAGAATTCATAATGGAACACCTGTTTGGGCTCCTCCTTCGGCTACTTGCCTTTTCTTCTTCGTCTTTTTTTGTTATTTTATTTTCTTCTCACCAGGGGACTCTTCGATGGGGTTTTCCTCTTTTATCATTTCATAGTTTTTTCAGAATATAGGCCCCCTCCGCCAGTACAGCGGTAAGTCCACGGATTTACAATGCTAACATCAGGGGTTCGATTCACCTCGGTGGGCTCAGCAGATAGCCCGATGTGGCTTTGCTATAAGAAAACACATACTAAGAATATAGTAAAATTTGAGTAGGTCCAGCAAAACCTCGGATTTAGCTCCTTTAGCTCGGAGGTATACATTACATGTTAAATTTCGGACCATCCTGTACTTTTAAAGTTACGTAACTTTTGAGTATTCTCTTGTTGAGAGTTAGAATTACATACAGACACTACATAGCTCTTGAGGTCGTGTACTCGGAATAGAATTCAGATTAATCTTGTTGGTAAACACTTATTAGTTAAATGATTAAAAATAGAGATAATGAGGCGAGGACAAAGGTAATACCTGATAATAATGAACAAGTACAACAGTCTTAGTGATAAGGTCTTTCAGAGGAGAATCCAGAAAAGAAAAACACGAGTATATGGGAGAAGGTAGAAAAGTTGTGTGTGACAAAGTGTGCTGCAATCTGCTACATTTTTCCCCATTTTTTTACAGATTAAGTTCATATAATAATGACTGTAATAATAAATGACGATTGTACAGTGTTGACTTGCACCTTATAGAAGGGTCAATCCAGGACTTTAGTAGCTCTGCCTATAAGTATGAGCTGTTCTTCTGGTTCCATCATTTTATATGTCCCTAGTTTTGTCCCTAAGTATGAGCTGCTCTTCTGGTTCCATCATTTTATATGTCCCTAGTTTTGTCCCTAAGTATGAGCTGTTCTTCTGGTTCCATCATTTTATATATCCCTAGTTTTGTCCCTAAGTATGAGTTGTTCTTCTGGTTCCATCATTTTATACATCCCTAGTTTTGTCCCTAAGTATGAGCTGCTCATCTGGTTCCATCAGTTTATATGTCCCTAACTTGGACCTAAGTATGAGCTACTCTTGTGGTTCCGTTACTTTATATGTCGTTAGTTTTGTACCTAAATATGAACTCCTCTTCTGGTTCCGTTACTTTGTACGTCGTTAGGTTTGTCCCTAAGTATGGGCTGCTCTTGTGGTTCCGTTACCGTGTATGTTGTTAGTTTTGTATCTATGTATGTACTGCTCTTCTGGTCTCGTTACTGTGTATGGCCTTAGTTTTGTACCAAAGTATGAATTACTCTTCTGGTTCCATCACTTGGTACGTCGTTAGGTTTGTCCCTAAGTATGGGCTGCTCTTGTGGTTCCGTTACCGTGTATGGCCTTAGTTTTGTACCAAAGTATGAATTACTCTTCTGGTTCCATCACTTGGTATGTCGTTAGTTTTGTGACCACAGTTTCATCAGCTCTTCTAGTTCCGTGACGTGATAGTCAGCTTTCTTGTCAGAACTGTGTGACATCACTTTGCATATGGCTAATTTCTCTTCTGGCTCCACAACTTTTATCAAACAATAATTTGAGCATTTAAAGAAAGTTTGGGTAACTTTTGATGAAAGTTGCATATTCTCCTTACCAGATTCCTTACGACTTTGAAAATATGTACAGGATGGTGGATTGGTGGTGGTATTACGATGTTGGCGTCACTCCTGTCGCAAACAGTAAACTGTAAAATATTAACGATTTTCATATGCCTGCCCAACACGTTTACTGTCCATATAAAGTATTGTTAACTTCATTAACAAACATTGCATAAGCAAAACAAAATGTCAAAGTGTCACAAGGTTGAAAAAGATATGTTCATATTTGTGTACCGGCATGGCCAGTGGTGAGGGAGCTCGACTTCTAATCTGAGGGTCGCGGGTTCAAATCCCTGTCACACCAAACATGCTCGCCCTTTCAGCCGTGGAGGCGTTGTAACGTACGATAAATCCCTCTATTTGTTAGTGTAAGAGTAGCCCATGAGTTGGCGGTGGGTGGTGATGACTAACTGCCTTTTCTCTAGTCTTACACTGCTAAATTAGGGATGGCTAGCGCAGGTAGCCGTCGTGTAGCTTTGCGCGAAATTCAAAACAAACAAACAAGCGTATCTTTTGCATCGTAGAGCGTATTCGTTTGAATTAGTCTCTTAAAATAGTATGAAGTTCGGTACACTAAGGATAAAGTATTAACTTACTCAATAACTGGCGAACCTTTCATTACTGAATATATTCATAGTGTCAGGCCTAACCTCATGAACAATGTTTCAACATAATTACCAGACTAATGTACGCCTATCTCGCTGGCTAATTTGACCATTGCTGAAAGGATTCAATAACTCTCACTGCCAAAATCACTACCTGATAACGAACTGATCAACTGGTTCTTGCATTTTTACATGTTACTTGTTTTTTGTGTACTACTGGAAATTTCTAGAAGTTGCGTCACCATTACGTCATGGAAAACTTCCTATATTAAATAAACATCTAAATTAAAATGTTAAAAACAAAGATTACAACAGTATGTACACAAGAATGTTTAATTACCAGTTTTCGTTTTGTTTGTAAAGGAAATATTTCTACTTCACATTACAAATCGTAATTATTTCATGTTTGTGTGTATGTATTGTTCTTCTTAGCCATGCAGAAATTGCAAGTGATTTGAAGAAAGGGAAACTATTTAAATATTGATTTTATTGTTTAATGTATTGACTGATAATTTTTGGTCCTAACTGGTCCAGCTCGGCCTGCGAGAAATTTAGTGAAAACAACAGTATTGTGAAAGATTAGACTTTTGTAAACTTTTCTAAGTTTATGTGTGTTGAGATTAAGTTTGAACTATTTCCATTTTAATTCGTTGCGGAATAACGTTCACTTCAAAACAAGCGATGATGTATTGTTATAAACTGTATTTTTAGTATTGTAATTTATATTTTAGCTAGAGGGAGCAGCTATCCATAATGATGACGTTAAATTAGGTCCAGAAAGCTCTAACTACTTTCCATCTGGTTTTCTGATACATTTGAGGGTGGACTAAATGCAGGGATCAGAAAAGATAATTGAAGGATAGTACAGTGAATCAGTCAAAGTATGTGTTATGTTGGCCAAAGTTTGTCTTCGTTCAGGCCAAATGAAGTACAAGTACTTTTATTTTCACTTTGGTATAGTTCATTTGTCGTCATTTGTAAAGTTAAACTTACAATGTACAACAAAGTGAATACTAGCATGTTGAAACGTAAGATAATAAACAAACTAATTTGTTATCTCTGTAAAGTTAAGCCTGCAATGTGCAATAAAGTAAATACTAGCATGTTGAAACGTAAGATAATAAACAAACTAATTTGTTATTCCTGTAAAGTTAAGCCTACAATGTACAGTAAAGTGAATACTAGCATGTTGAAACGTAAGATAATAAACAAACTAATTTGTTATCCCTGTAAAGTTAAGCCTACAATGTACAACAAAGTGAATACTAGCATGTTGAAACGTGAGATAATAAACAAACTAATTTGTTATCCTGTAAAGTTAAGCCTAGAATGTACAACAAAGTGAATACTAGCATGTTGAAACATAAGATAATAAACAAACTAATTTGTTATCCCTGCGTGGAATGGCATTTGGATTAATTTCACCAGATAATTTAAGAGAACCCGCCTACGAAAGAGCAACATTGCAACAGTATGTATATTGTCTCCGCCTTCGAAGCTTTAATGAGGTTGACAAGGGAGGAGGATGGGTGCTCAGTTAGTCCTGAACTGTTTAGGCAAGGGCTTATGTTTCCTGCTTAATTGTATAAAGGCTGGTGGTTGTCTAACGAGGATAGAAATTAAGGGTGGTTCTGAACAACAAAATATCTGCTGTGATGCCCTTTTAAGATCTCAAGCTTTTCAGAAAGTGACTACCATGCCCATAACCAGCTGAAAACAATGATTGATAGTAGGTGTTGAAACGCCGTGGGTTAAAGCGCTCCATATCTAAGCACTGTAGTTGATATTCCGTGACGGACACCTGAGTTATTTGGATCATATCTGATTGAGGAAATATCCTCAACACTTTTGGGTGTTATGATCACAGATCACTCTGTTAACTAATGTTACGGGTTTTATTGTATTTCATGTGTTATTTAAGAAATATAGACAGTTGAAATTTTTTATGAGTGATGGATTGTTTTGGTTTTACGCTAATCACCATGGTTTTAGTTTGAATAAAAACATCTGCTGATCCATAAGCTTCCTGTTTTGTTGTTAAGCACAAAGTTACACGATGGGCTATCGGTGTTATGCCCACTACGGGTATTGAAACCCTTGGTTTTAGCATTACAATTCTTCAGACGTACCATTGAACCACTGGGGTGTGAGCTTGTTTACATAGATTTTGCCAGTCATTGGGTTGATAAACGCTAGGAACCACGGGTTATTTGAAACATTCAAATTTTTTCTTGTAATATTTGTCGTCATTTTCCAAAATGTTTTTTCCCTTTGAATGAGTAAAATAATGTGGCGATTTTTCACTAGAGTCTGTTTCAACATTGTTCCTAGAACCGTTTTGGTGGCATAATTTATGTGTCAGTGCAGCTAAATACCAAGCTGTACAAAATAAATATAACTCGTTGCGGGTTAGTAGCTGTGAGTGGTTTACATTATGTTGGAGTTAAGCCTCGCGTTGAACTGCATTCGGTAAATAAGAGTGATCAACGTGATCGTTTGAAAAAGTTTAATAATTTTGGAAGGATTCGTTTTTCTGCTTTTGTAACAGTGCGATCTTCATGACCCATAATAGATAAAATGCGCGGATACTTTATGTATACAACAGTCAAATGTCTGTCTCTCTGTCACGTCAATATCTCCTGCATGCATCGTAGAATATATATATATACATATATGCTTCATTTCAAAAGTACATTATAAGATATAGTTCATTTTTTGCAATTCCTAAAGTTTCATATCAGTATTAATATCGACTTATCAATCTTCGTATGTCTGAGAAAAATATATTATTAAGAAAAAGGTAGTATTATTATTTGTGAGGAAGTTTCACAAAAACAGGGCTTAGTAAAAGAAATATTTTGAAGATAGGACCATGAACGAAAAAAACGCATAAAGAGAGCTGCCTTCCCTCTAATCTTACATTGCAAAATTAGGGGCGGCTAGCGCAGATAGCCCTAATATAGCTTTGCGAGAAATTAAAAAAAACAAAACATTTCGGTAGCCATCTTTTCTTGTGCTCAGTAAAATGACAAGTGACGGTGGCATTCAACAGAAACAAATGCTCTCTGCAACTTTGTGAACCTGAGCTCTGTTCTTGTGGTGGATGGACCCCATTGCATAGAAACCCAAACTTTTTTGCCAACACTGCATTACAGTAAGAAAGATACAGTTGTGAAAACATTGAATATGATAGGAAAGAACTGAGGTATTAGTTATGAGAGATAAGTATTGTGTTGTGTGTCAGAATGTCAGATATAACACATTAAATCTTTGTTGTTTTTTCTTTCAGCACTAATTAGTTGAAGTTGTTTATTTGTTAGATAGTCTATAGAAGTCTGTTTATAATAAGAGGAGCCAATTTCATCACAGTCTGAGTTAACCCTAATAAACATTTTTTATTTACCAAATGTTACGTGGTTCAGGTGTGACAATAATGAAGCAAAGCCTTTCAAATGTGACAGCAATGAAGTAAAATGTGTTATATGTAACAGGAAGCACTTCTAATGTCAACTCCACAGCAATACGCCAAACGTACAATTAATCTTTTGAAACATTTCCTTTGCTTGACAGGCCTGGCATGGCCGAGCGCGTAAGGCGTGCGACTCGTAATCCGAGGGTCGCGGGTTCGCGCCCGCGTCGCGCTAAACATGCTCGCCCTCCCAGCCGTGGGGGTGTATAATGTGACGGTCAATCCCACTATTCGTTGGTAAAAGAGTAGCTCAAGAGTTGGCGGTGGGTGGTGATGACTAGCTGCCTTCCCTCTAGTCGTACACTGCTAAATTAGGGACGGCTAGCACAGATAGCCCTCGAGTAGCTTTGTGCGAAATTGAAAAACAAACAAACCTTCGCTTGACACTTCTTGTTTTGGCTAGCATCTCTGAAACTGGTAAAGATATTTTATAACTCGAAAGAGTAGTAGAAGTTGATTTCATTCTGGTCAATAAAAGTGAAACATTTCCGTATTTTTATTTTTAGCCTTGTTATAAGTGTTGTAACGAATTATGGCTGTGGAACGGCTTTGTGTTAAAGCTTTGTATTTTGTCACGTAACGTAATGTCGCCCGCTTCATGTACTGGTATGTACGGCTACTGTTTGACGAACCTTTTGTTCAGTACGGAAGATCGCGTGTGAAAATATTTAGCGTCAAAATATATCATCACAGAAATACGTGTTTTTTTTTTTAAGTGTATGTTATTGGTTATAAAGCAAAATTAATTTGTAAAGGAGTTTTTTTTTTAGGTTAAACTATTTGTCGAACATTTATAAATTCGAGATCAATCCAACCCAAATACTCGTATTTTGAGCTATTTTGGAAGTGTCGTGCACGTGAAACCCTAACCCAGCGAAACAAGAAAGACTCGTTTGGTCTAACACAATATTGTGTTTCCTGTTTTAAATATAGTTAGCATTTCAAACTTTTACTGCCAGGTATTGCCCAGTTGTTAAGTTGTAGCATTGAAATCCAGGCCTCTTGGGCTACGGACTGTGGCTAAGGGTCCTTTCTCTACGGTAATCAATCTCTCAAGGGCTTATGGCTCAAACATTTGGCGATGGACACATTGCAAATAGCCCATGAAGAATCATTTGCATTTAGCAATAAAACAAATTGGCGATTAAAAAAAAAGTTCCGTAATTCTGTTCTTAATCACTTCTGATTTAAAAACCTTCAGTGACTGGTTACGAAATTAAACAATGCGGTTTGAAAATCTGGCATTGAAAATTGTTTCTATGGTATTTCAGTTAAAAAAATATAGTCCGTGACGCAGAATAAAATATTTTTGTTCAGAATAATTTTTGACATTTTTCGAGTCCAAATATTACAAGATAAATAAATTTGGAATTTAAAAACTAGAAATTGGGATTGTAAAAAGGCCAGGAAGCAAGACGTCAAATACTGTAAACATTACTACAAACCACTATTCTGTCCTCATGACGTCTCCTAAAATTAAATTTGTTGGAGTCAAAATAAGGGTTTGTAGTTTGAGTATTTAATATCAACAACATACCCAGCCTTATTTGTTTATTTTATACGATCCCTATATGCAGGTATTTAAATTTCTACTTTTCGTGTATCTTGTTTGCTAGATTTTTTATGCTCAACTATTGGCAAAGGATTTCTTAATATGATAGCAAACTTTATACATTGTAATTATAGTTTACATAACTAATAATTAGCTGATGCGGTTCATGATGATTTACTGTAGCTAATGATTATTTGATCACATTAGTTTGGAATGTAAAATGTTAAGCTGCAGCTGGGGATTGTCGTGGAGATTTGTGTGAGAATATAGTCAATATTTATAGTTTCTGCGTAACTATATTGTCGATGTATAATACATAGCAATGAGGAAATATATGCCGAAACTGAGACGCAACCCACTGAGCATGAAAAAAACATTACCTGTAGAAATGCAGTTTTTTTGATATAAAACATATACACCTAAAACATCGGTTTACACAAACATTCGTGTCCTTTAAAGTAATTATTCTACGAATGTATATAATAAAAATAAATATAGTTTTGTCCTTCATAAGTAATATACGGGCTCGTTTCGGAAATACACCGATTGTATAGTGTACAATGAATTGAGTATGTACATGTTATTGGCTGGTTATTTCTCTTTCACCCTGTACTTAACGTTTGTTGAGGGAACACCATGTATTTGCAAGAAAGCTAATTTTAAGGGGTAATGATAATATCGTTTACATTAGAATTATAATGATTTGTATCGTATGTAAAATATCTAAGAAACAAATCGAGTTTTCAATAACCCTACGATCTTCGCAGTACCTTATTTAATATTCTACAAAAGATGTAATATTCCAAGTAACTTTTGTTGTAGGCTGTCAAGCAAATAATAATTACAAACATGGTGTTTTGAACTGATTTTCTTTTCCTTGTAAATCTATTTTTTTTAAAGCTGAATCTTTACTGTTTAATGTGCTTTTTAGCCGAACGTTGTATTAGAGTCTTCTGCAACTCTTTACGATCCCTATTATGAACTACTATCGTGGTACATAATAAACATTATTTGGGGAAGCTTTGTTTTTTCCTTTTATCTAAGGAGAAATAAGGTTGTTGTGTTCAGTCCATAATATAAGTAACATGATTTCTTGCGAATCAAACATTGACATATTTCATGAGTAAATAATTCTAAATAGCTCAGTTTATATTAACTACTACAAATATTAGCTATATTATGGCTTTACGAAAATACCGTATATATTCTTACGTCATCATTATGCTAGCAGCTCCCTCTAGTAAACAATCAAATGGAAAGATTGAAAATATAGCTTACGTAAAGTAGTCTATTCCGGATCTCAATTATTGTTTTTCAGTGTTTTTGGTTTCAATTTCAGGTAGATAAGTATAATGTTTGTTGTTGTTGTTGTGTGTGTGTGCGTTGTTTTGTTTTTTGCTACTAAATCACAGTTCGTTGATACTTGCCCAGAATTTAATATATATGAAACCACTGTTTTCTGTTGTGTTATTTAGCACATAAAAATATATAAAATTATTCAAGAAACAAAACCACAAGCACTGCGATGTAATCATGTAAATTGGACACATAATTTCGAATGTGCTATAAACTGTGTATACACAGCATTTTAATTACATGTCATTCTGAAGTTAAGTAGATTTATGTCAACCAATCGAAAAGTTAAATAAATCGAGAACGAGGTTCTTCTTAATGACGTCATTAAGAGCGCTTTAAGTTTTTGTTTTGTCCTTGCTAACCCTCCCCAAATGGCACAACGGTATATCTGTAGACTTACAACGCTAGAAACCGGGTTTCGATGCCCGTGGTGTAACTTTATGCTTCACTACAAACGTACAGATCGTTTTGTCCCTAATGAAGAAAAGCTTCGTTTATAGAGTTTCGTTTCGTTTTTTTGTGTTCAGTTGATTTTTTTTTTTTAATATACTGGTTTTCCTTCCACGAACAAAACGATATCAAAACACGGTATATCCCATTTTCCTACAGGGGAGCTTGTCAGTTACATCTTTGAGATGAGTTTTGCGAATAAATTTTCTCTAAGAATTGCTTTTTCTACACTTGATGCAAGAGGCTATATATTGATAGGGGGATTCCTGGTTTGGTTTAACGAAGTTCAGTGCTGTTTTATTCCAGTCTTTATTTACTTAATATATTCCCCCTCATTCCCAGCTTCGTTTTTACCTCCCAGTTTCGATCATATGTTTTACAATCGTCTTAGCTCATTTCTTCTTCTAGCAGGTCTGGCATGGCCAAGCGTGTTAAGGCGTGCGACTCGTAGTCTGAGGGTCGCGGGTTCGCATCCCCGTTGCGCCAAACATGCTCGCCCTTTCAGCCATGAGGACGTTATAATGTGACGGTCAATCCCACAAATCGTTGGTAAAAGAGAATCCCAAGAGTTGGCGGTGGGTGGTGATGACCAGCTGCCTTCCCTCTAGTCTTACACTGCTAAATTAGGGACAGCTAGCGCAGATAGCCCTCATGTAGTTTTGCGGGAAATTCAAAAACAAACAAACAAACAAATCTTCTTCTGAATCATTTTCACTGCAATTTAATTTCATCATTATTTTACACTTCATATATCACAATATCGTAGTGCCCATTATCTCACAGTTATATTAATTTTTATCACCTTTTTTTTTCTCTCGCCTTGTGTGACCTGGCATGCAGACTGTCCTCGAGTAGCTTGGCGCGAAATTGAAAACGAACAAACTATCACCTCGTCGCACTATAATCATATACAAACACAAATATCATATCTCTTATTTTCCCACTTCATTTCCTTATTATTCTCATAGTTTGATATCAGATTTTCACAATTCTAGACTTCAGAATAGTGGGTGTCCAGTCAACTCATGCTTTTTTGTTTCTAACGCCATAAATTACTTTATGATAATTACCTAATTAAAAATTCGTTTTGTCTTAAGCACTTTCTCGGACAAGTCAAAAGCGAAGTGACACAAACTGGAAGATTACATGTTAAATTTGCACTGGTACTTGTTATATACTGTGTTTGGTTTGCACGTGTGTTTATAACTAAGTTCAAAGCCACACAAAAGGGCTAGCGAGCTATCTGTTCTCTGGCAGTATACACGCTATTACCATATTTTCAGGTGTATAAGGCGATACATACATTTTGCTCTGAAAACAATGCCTAATTTTACCCATCGTCTCATACACAGGTTTAAAGATAAAGTTCCAGTAGAAACATTCCAGTTAATAGCATATTTAACAAAAACTAGTTGTTCTTTTTTACTTTTTTGTGCTTTTTTATGCGAGTTAACATCGCGCCACCTAGTGTGGTAAAATAACATTTGTAACTGTATCACTTGTTTCTATTCTTCACAACTAAAACTTATTTCACATGCTAGTTACAATTAATTAAGACATTTGATTTGAAATACATTGATCTCATCTGTTATACTAAACTATTTCTAATATATTAACAATTTAGTTTCTATAACGTCCGCTAATTTTGTAAACATGTTTTTATAATAGATCAGTCCATAAGGTTTAGTTGTTGTTTTTTTTTAAGAGCGAAAAAACGAGTTCATCTGTGATGAAAACTCTGTAATGTTATTTACCACACGTTTGTGACTTAAGTTATGACACAGTAAGGTGCCTGTTGTGTATGGAGAACATAAAACACCACGCTTGTGGATGTATTGTTTATCCCAAAACACAGTTTAAAAATAGCTTTTAACAATTTCTTTGTAAAAGTAATATTCTGTACTTGCTTAACAATAGAGGTCGCCTCGTACTCTGAACCTCTAAGAAATAAACTTAATATGATCAAAACATGCAGGGTCGTCTTAAACATCAGCAAATACGGTAAACCGGTATTTGTTTAATTTAGCAGAAACCTTGTACGAGAGTTATCTTCACTAGGAGAGGCAGCTAGTTGACACACACATCACCAGCTGTTGTCAGACCGAAATAACAGAATTTTGTTGTCACTCTTATAACGCACCCACGTCTTTAAACTGTGGAGTACGTTTTGTTAATTTTGTGGTAAGGGGATTCATACCAAGGAACTTCACATACACAATTCGGTACGATAAACAAATAGGACAAAAATAATTCATAGGCAGTTGTCACCCCCTTCATTCAGAAAACAAGAAAACAAAAGTTAGTTTTTTTATGCTGGTTTAAAACAGTTCAGATGCGTTCCAGTTTTAAACAGATGTTTATATTCTGTCGTGAATATTTGACAAGTTTGAGCGTAAACTCCGAAAGCGCACGGAACTAAAGAAATATTCGACTACAACGAGTGAATTTACGCTAGTTTTTTGTGAATTTTTTGTGAATATAAGTGAATTAAGTGAATATTTAATAATATTCGCACGAAAGGGTAGACTATAAAGAAGACCTCTAGTGGTTCAGCAGCAAGTTTAAAGGCCCAGACAGCTAAAAACCGGGTTTCGATACCCGTGACGTGTACAACGTAGACAGCCTGTTTTGTGGATTTGCGCTTAACAACTAACAAATAAAAAGTAACAAAGAGAAAAGTTAAATTACAAACTTCTTTATTGGGGCAACCTTTAGCCAAACTGACCTGAAAAACCTGTTATTTGTAACAATGCTTTATACACCATTGCTTTGCCTGCAACGGCACTCATTAAATACCAACTTATTTCGTGCTCTTTAAGTAAAAAAAAAAAAGAATAATTCGACGTTTGTTATCAAAGCCTGAGTGGTTCGACCTCAAACAGTACACCGTCTTACACCTTTCCTTCTGCCATGTTCTTCCGTAGTTTGTTTGTTTGTTTTTGAATTTTACGCAAAGCAACATGACGGCTATTTGTAACTAGTGACTTTCATGTTTATAGGCTTAAAGGAATAGATAAGTGACAGAGATGAGCCTTCTGACCTTAATAGAAAATTAACCCAACATTTATAGCTGTTTTTGTCCCAAGCCAATGTAGTTATGTGTAATGTTCGTGTATTATTAAATTAAGGCCTTGGCTTAGCCTAGAACCATGCAAGTAATTTAAAATACAAATTATACTCAGAGAAACTTTGTTTAAAGACAAGTTAACAGGATACTTTTAAAGTTAGCCCTCTGGTTGTTACTGGTTAGCTTAGAATCAAGCAAGGACTTTGAAATATATTTAACACTTAGAAAGACCTTATTTAAAGACAAGTTAACAAGAAACTATAAGGTTAAGATCTGTGCTAACAATCAGTGTTTGAAAACATAAATCTCTGTTAGCTAAACAATAACAATTAGTGTGTGCTGTACTCGCAGATTCGAAGTGATGTTTCTTGTTAAGCACGAAACTGCACAATGGATTGTCTGTGCTCTACCCATCGTAGATACTCAAGTATGATTTTTATGGTTATAAGACCAAAGATTTTCGAGTTTCCAGAGTGAGAGAGGCGCTGAGGGACGAAGTAGAAATTCTAGCCATAAATCCGAATTCGACACAGAAGAGAAATAATCTACGACGTAATTTGCATATTTATGCAGGGCGAGGCCGATAATTTCACAGTCGAAACGATCGCCATATTGGAAGGATTATTTTTCATTTTATTGAGCTCGTTAAATCGAATATTGGATAATCTGAAAACAAAAACCGTGAGATGTCCGTTCTGATAAAAATTAATACCACGATAAATGATTTCATGGTGTGTGTGTGTGCTTGATGTTGGTCATCATTTTACTGTCTCAATAACGAAATTATTTTTTATCTTAGTTTAAACAATATCCAACTTTATTTCCATAATTTTATTGAACTAGATTGAACTTTGCAGTATGAGCCCGAGAGTATGTAAACACAAGTTACCATTTGATGGATACTTTAATAAACTGGACTCCAATTCCTCATATAGGACCAGTTTTAAGTGCGGTACATCTAGTGTTTTTGGCATTAATTGTGACAGCTGTTTCGTAAAACGTTAGTATGGTTTAGGAATTAGTATCTAAGCCACAAATGAAATCAGTAAACGTTGTACGAGTTCACTCTCCCCCTTTATTGTATGTGTGTGTTAAACCTGGCGTGTGAAGTAATATAACTTTTTTTCTCTTTCGACAGCGCAGCTGACTATAACTCATTATACCCAGAATGCACTTCGTTTGCATGCGCGTTAATATTATCCACCTTTCTTCACTGCCTCGCTTTCTGGTTCAGTTTGTTTTGAATTTTGCGCAAAAGTATACGAGGGCTATCTGCGCTAGCCGTCCCTAATTTAGCAATGTAAGACTAGAGGGAAGACAGCTAGTCACCACCACCCACCGCTTACTCTTGGGCTGCTCTTTTACCAACGAATAGTGGGATTGACTGTTATATTACAATGTCCCCACGGCTGAAATGGCGAGTATGTTTGGTGAAATGGGGATTCGAACCCACGACCTCCAGATTACGAGTAGAGTACCTTAACCACCCGGCCGTGTCGGGCCTTTCGCTTTCTGTCCACGTAAGAAACTGATGACATCGAACCACATCTGTAGAAAGCAGTCGTTATTAAAGGTAGAAAAAACAACGACGACATGTGTTACATATGTGTCATCAACATGACGAAATAGGAAAACATGAACAGAAATGCTAGTAGGTCTTCATATTGTCCTTTATGAAGAGTAGAGCTCGCTGTGAAAATGACTGCTGTGGGTATTAAAACTTTTGTTAAAATAAAGAACAACGTTTCGACATTCTTGGAGGTCATCTTCAGGTTTATAATTATAAACAACAAGTTAAACTAAAATGAAAAAAATCTTTTTGTGATTCAGATTGCGAGTCGAGCTCCCTAACCACCTGGCCATGCCAGGCCCTTTGTGTGTGTGTGTGTCTACAAAGAAATTACGTTGTTTTGGTGGAAGTAACATGTACATTAATGAAAAGTGAAGGTAATATAAATCTAGTATATTCTACACAGAAAAGTCTGTGTGAAACTGTTTTGATAAAGATTCTTCCATTCTTCAGTACACATTTACAGGAGTGCCAACTTTTAAGAATTTGTCTGAGTGGGAGTTTTGAAAAAGCAAAATTTTAGCGCGCGTTACCTTTATATAAGCCACATTTTCCTGAAGAATGTGGTGTCAGGTCATGCATCCCTGGTGAACATTTTTATTCAGTGTTACACTCTGGTTCATTTGACTCTGATCTAATCAGTCAAAACACGTTTGTTTACTAAGATTTGTGGGCCTGCTCGTAATAACGTCAGCGCCTCTAAAATCAAGAACTGTTATAAGCAGGACCTGAGCCAGTATTCACGTCCTTCACGGTTATGTCTCACAGTCTTAGCTTGCAATATTTGTTTTAATAAAGTTTTTGTTTGAAACACGCGCATGCCTGAACAGTCAATACCTCAGTAAAAGTTGAGCAGCCAAATTCGTATTTCTTCTTTTATTGTTATTAAGCACAAAGCTACGTAATGGGCTATCTAATCTGTGCCCTCCACGAGTATCGGAACCCAGTTTATAGCGTTGTAAGTCCGTAAACACATCGATATGCCAATGGGGGTTAATCAAGAGTAGCATTAAGCGTAGTTGAGATTTATTGTTACGTAAAATTACATCTATTATTACGGTATTGCATAACGTGAAATGTTCCATTTTACGCCCAGCTTGACAACACCTTTTACCAAATATACATTTCTCTTATTTCGCTATAACACTGATCACTGATTTGTTGGTTCGTTTGGTTTGTTTGTTTCACTGTTGTTAAGGGCCCGGCATAGCCATGTGTGTTAAGGCGTTTGACTCGTAATCTGAGGGTTGCGGGTTCGAATCTCCGTCACACCAAACATGCTCCCCCTTTCAGCCGTGAGGGCGTTATAATGTGACGGCCAATCCTACTATTCATTGGTAAAAGATTAGCCCAAGAATCGGCGATGGGTGGTGATGAATAGCTGCCTTTCCTCTAGTCTTACGCTACTAAATTAGGGACGGCTAGCACAGTTAGCTCTTGTGTAGCTTTTCGCAAAATTCAAACCAAACCAAACTGTTGTTAAGAGAAAAACTACACAATGGACTATCTTTACTCTATCAAGTGCGAGAATAGAAACACGAAATTTAAAATTACAAGCTCGCAGATTTACCGTCGAATCACAATAGCAGTTCTTCTTTTTGTTATTTTCTTTTCTTTGTTTTTGTTGCACGACTATTTACGTTCTGTTAGCCGCGGGGAAACGAATGTTTGTGTGATAAGTCTACAAACTTACTGCTTACCTAATGGGGAAGGGGCGATTCTGTAGGAGTAACAGGATAAACATTACGCGAGGCTTCTAAAAATACATTTTTGTGTATTTAATTTTAACTCTTAAATTGCAGAATTATTTGTATTTTGTGAGTGTGTGTTGGGAGGGGGGGTGCTTGTAATGCAGATATTCTATTTTGCGCGTGACTTATGATATGATGGAATTTTGTAACCAACAGTGTTCTTAGCCCACAAGCAAATTGGAGCATGAATTAGGGAAGTAAATTTAGAAAGACAAATGTGGCCAAACATGAGAACCAGTAACGAATATATACAATATACAGTTCTTATGGTGGGTAGAAGGTACCGATTTATTAGTTGGGCATCCTCGTTGTTGGTAATATTTTCGGTTATCTAATACAAGCTCACGTTGCACAACTCAGTATCCCAAGTCTTATCCTGTAATTTTTTAGGCTTGTGCTTACTTGAAGTTGTGTCATGGATCTTCTAGAGAAGAATTCGATGCCTGTGCCATGGACTTTTCTGGAGTGGAATTCATACTCATTCCAAAGTAGTGGTACAGAAGTTTCAGCTGAGTTTTATCTCCTTTCAATACGTGTAATTGAAATTATTATCTATGCAGGTATTCTAAGGATTATGGGATACCACGTTAGGGCTCTGGTCTTTTTTAAGTGCAATTTATGAACACACAATTTCGATGTAAATGGTTTCAACAAGGGTCAAAAACAGCTAAAGCGTCCAACATTAATGGATATTATAATATTTTTATATTTATAAAACATTATAAACATTAATGGATATTATAATATTTTATATTTATAAACGCCAACTTAAACTAAAATGAAAAACAAATATTTTGAGACGAAAAATGTTTGAAATGAGGATTACAAATTTATTTGGATTAAAAACAGAAAATCGGGCTATTTGCTGCGTCCACCGAGAAAATCGTAGTGACAAAATAGGAAAACATTATAACTAAAACTGAACAAGGTGTGATGAAATACCATATTTTACGCCTTGTAAGAGGCTATATCGTGGAAGACGCACCCAAATTTTGGAAATACAATTCTAAGAAAAAATATTTTGACTCAGCAATCAACACCTTGATATAACCTTGACGTTTTTTTAACCTACTGAGTAAATACAGTCAAATGCGTCATGTTCTTCACAGTATATTGACAATATTAGTTAAATTGAATGTTTTATGTTATTGAAAATACTTGTAATTGGTAAGTGAGATTGCAATCTTTATGAGAGGCCGTTTTGAGTAGACCCTAAAGCTAACCTCTTGTCTTAACCCATCACTTTTGTCTTGGAAGACGAATGGGGATTTTAAAAGTAGTGCCCCCCAGTGGCTCAGCGGTATGTCTGCGGACTTACAATGCTAAAATCCGGGTTTAGATACCCGTGGTGAGCAGAGCATAGATAGCCCATTGTGTAGTTTTGTGCTTAATTCAAAACAACACCAATTTAAAAGTAGTTTTAAAGAAAACAGTGCGTCCTACGGTATTTTAAAATCACTACAGTCATACACACTAAATATTTAATCAAACAATCAATAATCTTTATAAAAATATTATTATTGTTCAAATATAATTAAAGTATTACAAATGAATATATACAAGTAAAAGAAAATATATTTTTCCTTTCATATTTACAATTAATTCCAGGTAGAATACTATTATAACTTGTACGAAAATGTGTGTTGGGCTTTGCCAGGTGGTTAGGCGCTAGACACTTGTAATCTGAGGGTTTGAATCCCCGTCACATCAAACATGCTCGCCTTTTCAGCCGTGGAGGCGTTATAATGTGATGGTCAGTTCCACTATTTGTTGGTAAAAGAGTAGTCTAAGAGTTGGAGGTGGATAGTAATGACTATTTGCCTTCCTTCTATTCTTACACTGCTAAATTAGGGATAGCTAGCGCAGATAGCCTTCGTATAGTTCTGCACGATATTAAAAAAAATATTCTAAAAACAAACCAACAGTAACTGAGCTTGATATAATTTCGTTCCCCAGTTCTTCAATTTAAAAATAAATAATTGAACTATATTCACGTTGTAATGAAGAACGGATTATTTGAACTAGTTCTGTGTAGATATAAAATAACGACCCAATTAGTGATTTCAAACTAGAATGAATACATATATAATCGATGTTTGGTTTGGTATGAATTTCGCGCAAAGCTACTCGAGGGCTATCTCCACTATTCGTCCGTAATTTAACAGTGTAAGACGACTAGAGGGAAGGCAGCTGCTAGTCATCATCACCACCCACCGCCAATTCTTGGGCTACTCTTTTACCAACAAATAATGGGATTGACCGTCAAATTATAACGCTCCCATGGCTGAAAGGGCGAGCATGTATGGTGTGACGGAGATTCTAACCCGCGACCCTTGGATTACGAGACGAGTGCCTTAACCACCTGGTCACGCCAGTCCATTATAAAAGAAAACCGAACTTCCAGCCATGTCGATCTTTTATCAGTGGTAGGAAATGAAATATCTTGGATGTCACTAAAATTCCGCGTTTTCGGCATTGCTTAAGACCTTCTTGTTAGATTCAGCACATACATCATTTCGTTTTATGTGTTTTGGACACCAGATGGCCATAAAATTTTTGTTTGAAAAATTAAAAAAAAAAAACCCTAAACCACTACTATTTTGAAAATAACCAGATTTTACTACGATTGTTCACAAAAAAATAAGAAAGATGTGGCCGATAACTTTAATAGTTAGTATTATACAAGATCATGGCCAAGTGGTTAGAGAGTTCTAGACTCGCAATCTGCTCGTCGCGGATTACAATCCCTGTCCCACCAAAATTCTTGTTTTTTCAGCTGTGGGGTCGTTATAAGTCACCATCAATCCCACTGTCCGTTGGTAAAACAGTAGCCCCCGAGATGGCAGTGGTTCGTGATGACCAAATGCTTTCCTTCTGTTTTTTATTGCTAAATTATGGACGGCCAGCGCCGATAGCCCTCCGTTAGCTTTGCCCAAAATTCATAACAAACGAACAGTTCTCACGATCTAGATATGTTTGACACAGTTTGATACAAGAATAAACTTTACAAGGTATGTTTGTAACGATGTGTAGTAGTTGGCCAAACCATACCAGGCAAGCACAAGTCAAGCAATATCAAAACAAATAACTAGAACCAGCCGAGCATGAGACGCAAGTTCAGTGAACTTCTTACCGCTCTTCGAATCGTAGTTCAGTGTTAAACTGCAGATGTGTTTGTTACATGTGAAGTTTGAATGTGGCTTCTTTCATCATTAGTATATAACCTTGGATTGATGAACGTTTTGACTAAGTTCGTGTAATGTTTTCAATTTAAAAATGTATACAGTTACTTTATTTCATTTCAAGTTCACTTGAATACGAGGACCTGATAAACTCAGTTTGTGTGTGTGTGCGTGGTAGGGGTGGGGGTGTCCTGCAAGCCCTAGTTGAACTACCTTGAATTACTTTAGTGCAATGTTTCCCAGTGTACCATCGGGAAAGGGGTAGAGGTCAGTGATGTCCGAGTAAGGAGGAAAGTCACATAAACATTTTTAAAAAGTAAAAATATTCCTCACAGACGCTTATAACCTTTATTTTAATATTGTCCACTAAGTGTAACTCTATAACACTAATCGTAACATTCTAATGCACACATACACCAGAAATAAACAAGTTGATAACTGTTGAGTGTGAGGGGTGGGTGGAACTGCTTGTGACCACACGACGAGGCAGAGATGTCTGGGTTAGAGGTTGGTAAACTTAAGACGAAGACGATTTCGGGCTTATAGGCAAAGCTTTTTAAAGCGTGTATCCCGTTTATTTTCTGTTCCTGACGGGTAGGACACTTTGAGACACACTGACTTATTTAAAAGATATACGGTAAGGGATGTTTGAACCAAATATCTGGTAACATAAATCAACAACGACATAAAATTCCCCGCTTTTCTGCTTTTTTCTTTTTTTTTGTAATTGTTGTTTTTGGTTTTTGTGTTGTTTTTTTTAAGTGGACCTTGAATTTGAAGGTCTTTTCGATGTTAAGAGATTTAGGATATTAATTAATTAAATAAACTCACTTAACCAATGAAGTCTGATGTACAGAGTCTGCGTGAACTCCCAAACGCAAGCCTTATTCGGATTCTCTACCAGAATTTGTCCAGTTTCGGTTTTTGTGGGTTAATTTGGTTTTACAGACTTTCTGGGTGTCTTTGCTCTACCAGAATTTGTCCAGTTTCGGTTTTTGTGGGTTAATTTGGTTTTATAGACTTTCTGGGTGTCTTTGCTCTACCAGAATTTGTCCAGTTTCGGTTTTTGTGGGTTAATTTGGTTTTATAGAGTTTCTGGGTGTCTTTGCTCTACCAGAATTTGTCCAGTTTCGGTTTTTGTGGGTTAATTTGGGTTTACAGACATTTTGGGTGTCTTTGCTCTACCAGAATTTGTCCAGTTTCGGTTTTTGTGGGTTAATTTGGTTTTATAGACATTTTGGGTGTCTTTGCTCTACCAGAATTTGTCCAGTTTCGGTTTTTGTGGGTTAATTTGGTTTTATAGAGTTACTGGGTGTCTTTGCTTAAGCTACTTCGATAAAGGTAACACAATATTCCCATAAATGTCCCGCGAGGTATTTGTTCATGATAATTACAAAATGAAGGATTCTGGTTCTCAACTCATGACGTAGTTCCGTTGCACGAGACAGAGGGTGTGATATTCTTTACTAAAACACATTTATTTTATAAAGCGCCACGGTAAAAATCTCAGTGAACCAATTTTTCATTCGTTAGCTGTTGATTCATGCTTAATATTTCTGTTAAGCACATTTAATATCACTAGCATAAACGCCCCCTACAATTTCCTTGAATATTTTTAGTTACCCGTATCTGATTTTAATAACGTAGGTAGAAGCAATTTGCACCCTAACCACGTTTAACGCACGCATGGTTTCGCGCCTGTACCACGTTCTCACGTTATGTAACTAGCTTTCATAATATTCTTTTGTTTTCCATACATGTAGCTTGCATTAATATGAAGTTAGTTTACACGTTTGTTCCTTTTTCAATCGAAAAAAAAATCTTCTTTGATATTTAGATAATATAAAATGGTAAACATGTTGGTTAAGCCTAAACGTACGTAACTATGTGCGCTTAACATTTTATTTTCCAGTAACAGTACTGGTACAGTGATGAAACTAAAAATCTCTGACATGTATATTATCTAATTCGTGATTAATTCCCCATACGTCACGTGGAGCGTTACATTGTAATTCGAATTTTCCGTAGATGATGTTTGATCTAGTTTTAAACTGCTTGTTTAAGCCTGAAAGTATGACCATAATTAGAAGTGCATACAAATTTTATGCGATGGAAATAATAACAAATGCATATAAATTCTTTTAGGCGGTATTGGAGTAAATTATTCTATACCTTTTTTACCCTCTTTTTATTGCTATATTTTTGTGAGGCAGCAATACAAGCGTAGGGCGCGCTTTTACCCGATTTACTTTTATTACTCATCAGGATCTGTACCAGACCACCCTCGAATTGAAATTATTTTAAGCAGGATTAGAGTATATTAATATATGAGACGTTAGGCGTGTTCGAAAACATCAGTAGAAGAGTTGAGTCCTTCAGAGTCTAAGATTATGATAAGATCCCAACTCGATCAACAGATGAACGGAGCTATGACCTAAAATTTGTCCTTAGGGGAAAAAAATATAACAACAACAACTCGGAGCCGTTCTTTCAGTTAACAAGATCAAACAAAGTCAATGTTAAATCAGATGTGTAACAGTTGGAGTTTAACCCTAACCCTGCTTAAACGAAACGAATGCGTATAGTGTTTTAGGAAACATATGGCGTCAAAGTTAATTCTCGAGATTAAGAATAAGATGCATTTCTGACGATTGATCGCGTTTGGTAGTTGATTTGTTTCGTCCAACGCGTTCTCTCGTTTATATACTCTTCGAAAACCGGTTTACACTAGTTTTCACTAGAAGTATCCTGTTCAGTCATGTTATCTCTTCATTTCTATTAATCTTGTTCAAGTGCGCCGCTGCGCATGAATTGCCTCTGTCAGTTGTTGTTTGTTTTTTAAACATTGCGAGTGTATACAGGTGGGTTTTAAACGAGTTTCGTTTCTTGAATGTTACTGTATCGTGTTTTATAGCGATCCGATTTCGCAACACTTTCTAAGTCTTCTCAACAAAACTTAACAAATTGATAACTTGTTTGTAGTTAAGCACGGAATATTTATGCTGTGCACACCACGGGTATCGAAATCCAGAGTTTAGCATTATAAACAAACTTACCTTTGAACCACTTGGGGGTAAAAGAAAATGGGCATGGAAATTCTGAAATATATTATCGTTAATCATGCGGGATAAAGTGTGTCTACAACAGAGAGAAATATATATATTATCAACCACTCAACGTACACTAGTATAGTAATTTCTAGTTCTAGTGTTATCACATAATTTAACAATACACCTTATTTCATGGCTACGTGGTTAAGGCACTTGACTCGTAATCCGAGGGGCGCGGGTTCGAATTCCTGTCACACCAAGCATGCTTGCCCTTTTAGTCGTGGGAGCGTTATAATGTGACGGTCAATCCCACTATTCATTGGTAAAAGAGTAGCCCAAGGGTCGGCGGTGGGTGGTGATGAATAGCTGCCTTTCCTCCAGTCTTACACTGCTAAATTAGGGACAGCTAGAGCAGATAGGCCTTGTGTAGCTTTGCGCGAAATTCAAAACCAAACCAAACCTCATGTCTTTTAAAGATGGTAGCAATTGCGTTGTTCATTTCAAATGGTTAGAGATGTGTAAATTATTATGATAAAAACTTAAAGGTTTCATCCAGGGCTAAGTCATGAGAAACATTTCAGAACTGAATACGATACGAGAACAAAACTTAGAAATATATATTTGTTTGAGCTGTGACTACTTAAGAAATATTTAAATTGTTCAGGTGTAATTGAACATTGGATTTTATGGGCGTTGGAAATCCGTAAACATACTGCTGTCCAACTAGAGACTCCAATTATAAGATTTTCGTGCCAAAAAAAGAAAAGAAATCAGTTTGTTAGTATAGACGGTTCAACTTTGTCAGTGATTTTTATGATTAGATATATTTAAACAAGTAAAGAATAGAAAATAATATTAAAATGTTTTTTAAGTTTAGAATATTCTACAGGGTGTTCTGAAAGTCACTGTGCACTTATATCTTTATTAACAGATATGTTTCAATATAGAATACAGGAGGTAAATATGAATGACAATTATAAACAATGTTGAAAGTGAACCCCGTTGTCATTAATACAGGCCTGGATCCTTCTTATTTTGTTTCTAAACACCGCTATCAGTTGCTGGCTTGAAATAGACTGAATGAATGCTGTTATCGCTGCTTTCAAGTCATCCAGCGACGATCTTGATACACTGTAGATTTTGCTGCTCCCCATAGATAAAAGTCTGATGGATTAAGATCTGGTGAGCGTGAGGGCTACACAACTTTGGAAATAATGTGGTCTCCAAAACATTCCTTTAATAACCGCATAGATCTGTGAGATGTGTGGGCAGTAGCATCATCCTGTTGAAACCATGAGTAATCGATTTCATCACTTGTCATCTGACCGATGAAGGTGTGAAGAATCTCCGAACAATAGCGCTCGCTGTTTATTGTGTTCATAAAGAAAATAGGGCCAACAATTCGACGTCTGGAAATCGCAACCCACATACCAACCTTGAAATCATGTAGGGGGTGTTTCGTGCAAACTGTGAGGATTATTGGATGACCACAATCTTGAATTTTGTGAATTAACGTAACCCGAGAGATGGAACCATGCTTTGTCGGTGAAAAAGGTCACATCCAACACGTTAGCTGCATTCTCTTCGATAAATCGGTTAAACCACCTGCAATAGCGTATTCGTTTTTCATTATCAGTTGCTTCCAGTTCTTGTACCGCCATTATTTTCTATGGGAAGAACTTTAATTTCTTTCTGACGGCCTTATGAGCAGTTTCAAGACCAATATCGTGCTGCTGTGCTAACATTCGTAATGATTTTGATGGACTCTGCATCACACTGTCAGAAATATCCCACAGTTTCTCCTCCGATAGCTTTTCTGGCCTTCCACAGCGTTTGGCATCATCCACTGATCCTGTTTCCCGAAACTTATCAACAAGGTTACGAATTGCATTGCGATGTGAAACAGGTGTATCTGGGAATTTTTCAGCAAATCACTGTCGCACCACATCTGTGTATCTACCACCTTCTCGGAATACGTGTTCGACGAGTCATACACGGTCTTCAGTTGTTAAAACCATATTGGGATCAAAATCTGAAATATAATAACATATGATTACATAACTGCACAGTGACTTTCCAAACACCCTGTAGCTATTTCTCAATAGCTCGTGGCTTTGACATCAAAACGACGTCCTCTTTGTCCTCTTCAGAAATTACGACCGAACCATAACCCCAACTTACACAACTATTTCTTGTACCACCAGGTCCAGTTATGATTATGTAAACCTGATTTAGTTTTAGATATAGGAAATCTGATTACATGTTCCGATATATCTTACTGTCCTCTTTCTAGCGTGGTTGAAGTGGTAAAACAATATGAGTAGCAACATGCAATACAACAACGAAAAACTAAGAGAATATAGCTAGGAATCAAACAGATACAACTTCCCTTCGTTCAAAGTATACAGAAATTGGTTAATTTACGTAATTTGGTTATCTTCGCTTTCGCAGACTTCGATTTCTGCCTTTTGGTTGTCCTTGCGCATGTTCTAGTAGAAGAGAGCACGTGACTAGTGGATATATATAATAATAGAAATATCTATGCAGGCTTGGGTATTGGATGAAGAATTGTCAATAATACGTGATTTGACGAATCAAATCGAGTCTAGTCTATTACACGATAAAATAAAGTAAAATTGAGCTTAAAGTTGTTGAAATTCACTGCGATTTTCCTAGAGTATTCTAGTTATTTCTCAAGGGTTCGTGGCTTTGACATCAAAAAGACGTCCTCTTTGTTTTTTTCAGGAATTACGACTGAACCATAACCCTAACTTTCACAACTATTTCTTGTACTCCCAGATCCAGTTATGATTATGTAAAATTGATTTATTGGACAGATTTAGAACAACTTGATCGAATTTGGTAGCTTTGTGATTCCCATGAACCTTTAATGTTACCGATTAACCAAAAAAAAAAAAAAACTGATCCCCCGAACACCCACCTTGCACAAGGTACGATTTGGAACCCCCTGTCATCTTTGTTCCAGTGACACGATTATTGGCTTTTGTTTGTTTCGTGAATTGGAATTTCACATAAAACTACCCGAAGACTGTTTGAGCTAACTGTCCTTAATATTGAGTTGGTAAGCTAGATGGAAGGCAGCTAGTCAACGCTACCACTCAACAACTCTCAGGCCACTCTTTACCAACGAATAGTGGGATTGGCCAAACATTATAATGCACCAATCGCTGAAAAGGCAAGAACATTTGCTGGTGTTGAAGTTTGTTTTGCAAATCTGGAAGTGTAATTTTTGACACATGACAATATAAATTATGCAAATGTATCTAATTTAAGAGTGAACAATCTTTGGTTGCTCCAGATGTGTTCCAAACGCCACTTTTCTTTTACCTGTCTGGTCTGCAGTGTGGTTCGTATAAAGAATACCAAATTTCTTAAATTCAAAAATAATTTGAATGCCAAACTTCTTACAGAAAAACACCCATATTCTATTAAGTTTCTCTCAAGGCTGTTCAAAGTTTTAAAACTTTTGTCTAAATAATAGGAGGTCATCAATATGCTAGGCCTACTTTCTTTAGGTTCGTATAAAACAAAATGACATGATTTTTTAATCGTGGTTTCATAGAAGGTTCATCATTAGAAAATATAGACATTTAACTTTTTCAGAAAGGGCATGCAGAAATGGTTTTGGTGTGAACACTTTGGCAACTTGGCAAACCACGATTTATAATTAATTATAATAATAGTTGTAACAGTTGGTTTATATAGATATGAATCTGATCTTATCATTGTTTGTTGTATCCCAGCCAATCTGATGAGTACTGGATTGAGCGAAACGCTTCGTCGACAGTAGATATGGAGAACACAGTGCGGTTGAAACACTATTACTATGTACTTTTCTAATTCTTGAAAATCTCTCGGGGTCTAGCGTAATGTTCTAAAATGTATTAGGCCAAATACTAAAGTGTTTTATATTGCTATATTTCAGTCGTTATATCGTGCTGGCTTCCAAATATGTTCGTCCAGGCCAGGTTTACCGAGTGGCTGTTACGATTCTGTCCTCTCCGCTCCCCCTGGTGGTACGAGCGTCTTTACAAAGGGACACCGAAGAAATAGCAACCGACTCTACCAAAATCACGGCTGGATACACTAACACGTTGTTAATGGAGGTATGTGACTGGTGCATGTTTTCATTCTCGTTAAACTAGCGGTGGTAATGCTGTAGAGATATACTGTAGGTTATTAATTCATTTCCTCAGGTTTTCTTCCATAAATCGTTATTGGCACTTGTAACGACGATTATCCAATGGCTTTACGTGTTTCATTGCCATACGCTCAAACACCAATCATTTGTTTATTGTTCCCCATTCTACTATTGACATTCAAATTAGTATTGTGTAGTTATTTAACCAGTTGAAACTGGTTTAGAATTTCGAATAATATGAGAACGTTGAGAAGGAAGGAAGAAAACTGCTCTTTTTATTACTTGGGGATTTCCCGCTTTCTCTGAGGCAGGCTTGAAAGATTTAACTCGAATGCAACTAGTTAGCTGTGAGGGAAAGTGACGTATCTGAGCGAAACGTACAAAACAGTTGTTTCACTCTTTTAAGAAATGAGTACAGTTAATAATGAAAGTCAAATACTATGAAAAGTAAAACCAACATTTGATTTCGAACGATATGTCAACCAGTCACACTTACGTAGATTTCATGTGATATGAGACAAGAAATGAAATAGACACAAACATCACGTTTACTTGTTTTTTGAATTTCGCACAAAGCTACTCGAGGGCTATCTGCACCAGCCGTCCCTAATTTAGCAGTGTAAGACTAGAGAGAAGGCAGCTAGTTATCACCACCCACCGCCAATTCTTGGGCTATTCTTTTACCAACGAATAGTGGGATTGATCGAACATTATGACGCCCCCCACGGCTGAAAGGGCGAGCATGTTTGGTGCGACAGGGATTCGAACCCGCGACCCTAAGATTACGAGTCGAACGCCTTAACACACCTGGCCAATCACGTTTACTTCTTTTGTGAGTTTGTATTATTATCTTTAAAACGTGTGTATAATTTTTTATTAAATTAACAGCTCCTCCAAACTGTAAAAACCTCCGAGTAGCTCAGCGCTAAATCAGAGGACTTATGACGCTGGAAACCGGGTTTCGTTACTTGTGATGGCCAGGTGGTTAAGGCACTCGACTCGTCATCCGAGGGTCGTAGTTTCGAATCTCCGTCACATCAAACATGCTCGCTCTTTCAGCCGTGGGGGCGTTATAATGTAACGATCAATCCTACTCTTCGTTGGCAAAAGAAAAGCCCAAGAGTTGGCGGTGATGACTAGCTACCTTCCCTCTAGTCTTACACTGCTAAATTAGGGACGGCTGGCGCAGATAGTCCTTGTGTAGTTTTGCGCGAAATTCTAAATAAACCAATCGATACTTGTGATAGGCGTTGCTCTAAATACAATCCTTCTAATATGCCACCAGTAAAATCGAACGAGGTCTCTATTGTCACTTTGAGACGTGTGTATGTGTTTTTTCCTATAGCAAAGCCATAGCGAGCTATCTCCCGAGTCCACCGACGGGACTCGAACCTCTGATTTTAGCGTTGTAAATCCATGGACATACCGCTGTACTAGCGGGGGGCAAGAGACGTTTGTAAGACTTAGTTGCTGTTTGGCTTTATGTGAAATAAAAATATTACCAGAAACTATTTTATTTTGTAATTTCATCCGCAATGTTAAGAATAGTCAATTTGACAACGAATAACGTTATTGGCGCCCACATTTCAATATTCAGTGGAGTTTTTTTGTGAGAAAGTTACAAGAGAGAATAAACCAAGGCCAACATTCTACCAGATGTTGACTGTTAATGTGTGATTGGTTGTTAACCATGTGTGACAGTGCATTGTTCGTTGTTGTTGTTGGTTGACCAAGAATAACCTACTACCATATGTTGTTGACTATTTTTTCAAAATTCTGTTTTGGCAAACGATAGATAATGCCTCTATATACCTCGGAAATCTAGTTAAAAGGTTTACTGAAGTGTAATTAGGATGTTACGAATAATAAATAAGGAAAACGTCATGTCTTTTCGGTTATCTAGTTAGTGTTCAGTTTGTTTTCCTTCAGGGTATAAAAGGTCTTATCATTAGTGGTCGAAAAATGGACCAATGGTTTTTTTTTTGTTTTGTTTTAAAAAGAGTTGTTTGTAAGTACTCTAATGGGCCTGTTAAAAATAATGTTCTCGAGTCTGTCGTAATCATTCCTTTACTCTAAGACCTGTTTTACAGTATGTTGTATTTTCGGAGAATTTAGAACTAGTTTAACCTTTACGTCGACTAGTTCTTTTATATATTGTTTAGTACTGATGAGGCGCACATACGACGTCATATTGAATATTTTTGTGTTTTCATGTTTCAACACTCAAGTTAGGAAGTGCTCATGTGAAATGCATGGGGAAATCCCCTAAATTAATTGCAATATTACTGCAGACAGTTAGATTCTCAAAGTATTAAGGTGCACAAATAGTTTAGAAAACAGTGTTTCAAAAGCGCCCTTTCCCCCCCCCCCCTCATCGGTAATTCTGGTGTTAAACCAGGCCGTTGCTACTAAACCTGAGGACTTAGGTTTCGTATCTCAGAACGGCTGGTATGGGTATTAACAGGTTTATTGATAAACAGAGAACATCATTTCGACCTTCTTAGGTCATCTTCAGGTTAACCGGTTTTTGTTTTCTAAGAATTGTTTAAATTTGTGAATATAAGAGACTAATATATCTGTTTGTCCGTCCGTAAAACTTTTCCCCCAGTTTAAGTCGTATTTAGATGAAACTGCGCACGTTTTTTCAACAATATAAAATTAAGTAAGTTTCGTTATAATTGGGTCTCTTATAAAAGAATTTATTTAGTGCATGTGTCCACTTTTTATAAAGAAATAAGTCAATAGGTGCTTTATATCGTACCTAAATGGAAAGTGTTATAAAGTGGACACTTTCTAAATTAAAAAAATAATAGCAATTTATTTTATACCCCCCCAAATCAATTCTTTAATGGAGTAATGGTACTTGTTTCCTTTTTAATAATGTATATTAATTTTCATACATTTATTATTATCAACAGAATTAATTTTTAAATAAACTTCTAAAATTGTGTAAAGTGTGTTTAATGCAGTCTTTCAAAGTGAGTCCTCCTGGTGGAGAATCATTGTGATAGCCCAAGAATTGGCGGTGAATGGTGATGACTAGCTGCCTTCCCTCTAGTCTTACACTGCTAAATTAGGGACGGCTAGCGAAGATAACCCTCGTGTAGCTTGGCGCGAAATTCAAAACAAACAATTCAAGTATTGGAACTATGTTATCACTAGATTCTAACGGTGTTAATTTACGCCCGTTAGTTATTTCGGAACAGCAACATATATATCTTGCTTTCTCGCGCGCAATCATGCTGAGGCACATGATACATGTGTGTTCATCTAACTGTGCGCCAGGTTGTAGACTTGTGTCATTACCGCACGTGACTTTATGACGTGTCAAAATGTCTGAATGCTTTAGCAGTCATTGTAATATTCTCGTGTTTACTGGTTACCTTAATGTCTGAATGCTTTAGCCGTCATTGTAATATTCTCGTGTTTACTGGTTACCTTAATGTCTGAATGCTTTAGCCGTCATTGTAATATTCTCGTGTTTACTGGTTATCTTAATGGTTATAGTTCTAACAAGAGGAAGGGCAGAAAAAATGGCCTGATGAAAATAAATATGAATTTTTGGGTTCCTCCGAGATCGAAGAAGAAACCATACAAAGTGAAACTAAAAAGAGGCAACAAAGTTGGTATTTATAAAGTCTCTGTGTAAGAACATGGGAAGTTCACAACTGTTTCAGTAAAGTAAAAATAGTGAGGCCACATCTTCCAGTGACCTTTAAAGCTCTAAACATTCTTGATGACGAGAAACCCGCTTGAAATAAAAATGTATCTCACAACGGCTGCTATGGATAGTAACAATTATTGATAAGGAGAGAACAACGTTTCCAGCTTCCTAGGTCATCTTCAGGTTAAGAGAGAGAGAGATTGAATGTGACCGTCGACGGACACATGTCTTGGAGACGAGAGTATAAACGGGTACCGGATTGTAGGTGGCGTTGCAGGTGGTTGTTAGGTCCTTGATTGGTATAGGTATAAAAATGTTCGTTTATATTGGTTTAATTTTGGCTTTAGATGCTGTATAAGTAGGGCTTCTTTGATTTTGCGTTTGTTTATATTTGTTTCCCTACTTAATATTATTATGTTGTGTTTATTTGATTTGCAGTGTTCAAAAACGTGTGAAGGTGTTTTTTTTTTTTTTTTGTGTACTTCTAGTCTGATTTCCGTTTTTCTGCTTGTTTGTCCAATATAGAAATCGTGGCAGTTGTTGCATTGTATTTTATAAATAATGTTAGTGTTGTGTTTGTCAGTGTAGTTTTTACATAGTATA
Organism: Tachypleus tridentatus; assembly: GCF_004210375.1. Lineage (NCBI taxonomy): Eukaryota > Metazoa > Arthropoda > Merostomata > Xiphosura > Limulidae > Tachypleus > Tachypleus tridentatus. Next base: position 208,030,117 of record NC_134837.1, read on the forward strand.
GACCTCAGTTTTGTGCCTGGTTTTTGAATAAATTTGGTGTTTACTGGAATGTCATATTTTGTTACTAGTTTTTTTAAGCGCTTTTTATATTTTCTTTTGGAAATACCGACTCACGTACACCACAACTATAGGGCACCCCGAAACCTCACAAACATGATTGTCCACTACGACCCATAATGTCGACCTACGAATCATTTAACTACAACCTCTGTAAGTATATAGCGTGGGAATTTTCTAAATATGTAACATCAGCCGGATCCTTTTTCAAAGACTCTTTTAACTTTAAATAAATTATTAATCAACAAAATCATAAAGCCTTAATGACCAGTTTTTATGTAATCTCCCGCTTCACAGAAGTCCCAACAACTGAAGCCTGCAAGGTAGCTTTAGAACTTTATATCCAAGACCCCAACCCATTGATACACATCCCCAGCAACCAATTAGAAACCCTTATAGAATCCACTACCACCAAAACTAACTTTATGTTCAATAACCAAAACTACCTACATATAAATGGCCTAAGTATGGGGAATCCCGTGTCACCAGTTCTAGTCAACATTTTTAAGACAGATTGAATCACAAGCGATCAATTCAGCCTTACACCTACCACTGTACTGGTACAGGTATGTTGATGACACAACTGTTGGATTCACATTTACAGAACACATACTTAGTTTTTTCAGTCACGTTAACTCGATACATCACAATATTAAGTTCATCTGTGAACAGGAAAAAACTAACCAAACAGTATTTCTTAACCTCAAAATCACTAGAACTGATACACAATTCAAAACAGAAATCTATATAAAAATTATCCATACTCGATTATACATTCTCTGGGAAACAAAACAATAACTCAACATATTAAGAAACCAAATAAACACAGACACAAAACTATGTTCACCTGATAAAATTAACGACGAATTAGACAAAATAAAACAACACTTCATGAACATCAAGAAATTTCCTCCAAAACCGTGGAAAAAATTATACGCACACACCTAAACCAACAACAAACAAACAACAATAAATCCCGAGATACGACAAACTACAAAATTTTACACTGCTGCATACCATATGTTCCTGACATCAGTGAAAAAATAACCAACATTTGGAAAAAACTTGTAACAAAACACAACATTCCAGTAAACACCAAATTTATTCACAAACCAGGTACAAAACTAAAGTTCATACTATGTAAAAACTACACTGACAAACACAACACTAACATTATTCATAAAATACAATGTAATAACTGCCACGACTTCTGTATTGGAGAAACAAGCAGAAAAATTAAAGTCAGATTAAAAGCACACAAAAAACAACACCTTCACACGTTTTTGAACACTGCAAATCAAATAAACACAACATAATAATATTAAGTAGGTAAACAAATATAAACAAACGCAAAATCAAAGAAGCCCTACTTATACAGCAACTAAAACCAAAATTAAACCAGTATAAAGAAAACATTTTTTAAACTGCTATTTTAATAGCTTTAACATTATATAAAGCTTGGCAAAGCCAGGTGGTTAAAACGCTCGACTCGTAATCTGAGGGTCAGGGGTTCGAATCCCCACCTGTATACCTATACTAATTAATAACCTAACATCCACCTGCAACGCCCCCTACAATCTGGTACCCGTTTATATTCTCGTCTCCAAGACGTGTCCCTCTTCAATCAATTCAAACTCTCTCTTTCTTAATCTGAAGATGACCTAGCAAGGTCGAATCTTTGTTCTATTCTTATCGTTAAAAGTGTTAATATCCGTAACAGCCGTTCTGAGATGCATCTATAAACATTAGATCTTCCCAGATAACCTACCTGCATAATACTAAAACAATCAATGGTTAAGTCGCACGACTTGTAGTCTGAAGGTCGCGGGTTCGAATCCTCGTCACATTAAACATGCTTGCCCTTTCAGCGTTGGGGCGTTATAATCTGACATTCAATCCCACTATTCGTTGGTAAAAGAGTAGCCCAAGTGTTAGTGGTGGGTGATAATGACTAGCTGCCTTCGCTCTAGTCTTTCACTGCTAAATTAGGGACGGCTAGCGTGTAGCTTTGCGCGATATTAAAACAAGCAAACAATTCACGTATTGGAACCAAACAAACAAACAATGAGTCATTATAACACGAGCAGGGTAACAACATACCGTAATCAATGTCTTCAGGTAATTTAAACATTAAGTACCACATAATTGACAAGACAGTATGGTAAATTTAAGCATATTTATATTTATTGCGTATTCATACTGTTAACAGTCAAAAATGTAACGTATATTATGCTCTTTTGAGTAGTTTTCACGAAAATCAAGGCGATGATTTATACGTTTATGGACTGTGTTCATCTTTAACTGACCGCTGTGATCATGTATTAACATCCAGGTGTTATTATAGAACAGAAGTGATTTTTGAATTTGTTTTAAGGAATACATTTAGGTTGCATATTTTGTACTTATTAAGATCTAGTTAAAAGTGTAAATTGCACTCTTAGTGGAACACGTGCAAAATTGTTTGTTTGTTTTGAATTTCGAGCAAAGTTACATGAGGACTATCTGCGCTAGCCGTCCCTAATTTAGCTGTGTAAGACTAGAGGGAAGAAAGCTAGTTATCACTACCCACCGCCAACTCTTGGGCTACTCATTTACCAACAAATAGTGGGATTGACCTTCATACCATAACGCCCTCACGGCTGAAAGGGCGAGCCTGTTTGGTGCGATGGGGATTCGAACCCCTGACCCTCAGATTACGAGTCGAGCGTTTTAGCCACCTGGCTTTGCCGAGCCTTATATGATGTTAAAGCTAATTAAAATAGCAGTTTAAAAAAAATGTTTTCTTGTTATTATCTGTTTGTTAGTGCCGCTGTCCCTTACTTTGAACTAATAAACTAGATGAGAAGTAACTAATTCAAAGTACTAACTTCAGTTTTTAGGGTTAAGTTGAGGATTCAGAGCGGATTTCCGATTCTTGAGGATGCAAGTCATTTGTGTTCCTGGTTCTCTGATTGGTATTTCAAAGTGTATCATAGAAGGAAGCTCGATCACTTACAAAATTCCAGTTTAGCCACTGTCCTTGTCTGACCATTACCCTTATAACGCAATTACTACCCCGAATTACGAAGCGGGTTTTCGTGGTAACGAGCGTGAACCCTGAATCCTAGGATTCACAATCCAAGTACGTCAACGACCAGGGCTGCACTATGTCTAATCTCTTGCTAATTTTTTTAAAAAAATAGTTTACTAGTTTGGAAAGTAACAAGAATTATAAAAAGTAAAATATCCTGAGTAAAAACATATAAACAATAGGTTGAGGATGAACACTCAGAATACGTAGTTACAAAAAAGATTTCTTTCACACCCGAAAGATCTGATAAATATTTTATCCTTCTCTCTCAAAAATATGATAAATATACGTGGCCAAGTAAATGTTCGCTGTGAAGTTATCTGTAGTAAAAACGATAGGCCTAATATATATGTAAAGCGGCTGGTTTGGTTTCGGACATCGTCAGAAGGTCGAAACATTGTTCGCTCCTCTGCATAAAATTTTTTTTCAACCCAAATCTGCCGTTTTATATATATATACTCTTCAAAAAAAGAAACGCAAAAGGCAAAATTTGAGACAAATTGTTAACAAGTTTATTCCGGGCAGTTCTGTATGACATGTGTGAAACGTTGCAAATTCACTGCTGAACATCCAAAGTCTGCAAAGGCGAAGTCCACGCTCATTAGTTGAAGTTTAACGTCACTCAACGTCAATAACGAGTATGTTCCCCGTGAGCATCAATAACTGCTTGGCATCTCCTGCCCATGGAAGCGATGAGATGACGAATCACGTCCTGTGGAATTGCTGTCCACTCAGCCTGCAAAGCTGCTGCAAGCTGAGGTAGAGTCTGCGGTTGAGGTTGTCGCCGTCGCAGACGTTGGTCCAACTCTTCCCAAAGATGTTCGATGGGGTTTAAATCTGGTGATCTGGAGGGCCAGGGAAGAACGTTGATGTTGTGGTGTCTCAAGAAGACAGTGGTGAGTCGGGCTGTGTGAGGACGGGCATTGTCGTGTTGAAAAACGTCGTTGACGTTCACCATGATCGAGATTCGCCTGCTTCCAAGCGACCAATGGCGTTGTTGCGTTGTGCTTTAGTCAGTCTTGGCGTAACTGTATTGCGTGTCGGTGGCTTAACACTGAGCTATGGAAACCGAGAACCCGTCACTTTTATAGGGATTTTGCACATGTTGCACTTGCAGAACATGCAGATCTCTCAAACAAATTTATTGGACGCGAATGCGTTTTGGCGAAAAATCCGTTGTTTTCCTCCGTTTTCAGAGAGCACAACTTTTATTGTCATTTTGGTCTGACAATCAGTGATTTAACACGTGTAACATCACATACTCTGAGCTTGTAACGTTATTACATATATTTCTCTTTAAAATAAAAAAAATATCCCTTTTGCGTTTCTTTTTTTGAAGAGTATATTTTTCTCTACAAGTGGGTTTTCTCGTCATCACCGATAGGCCTAATGTTTAATATGTTGGAGGAAAACTAACAATTTTAAGAGACAAGAAGTATGGCTTATTATGTGAAAGCGAGTTCTAAAGGTACTGAAACAGCCTGAGTGCATTTTGACAAAAGGAACAGATGAGGCTGTAACTCGCGTTACATTGTAAGTGAATTATACCCGTAATATTAGTGTGATGGAAGTATCGAATGCTACTTCGGCTTGTCAATTAAAATTTCAGATCAACTAAATAGGCCTAAGTGGACTTTTGACAACAATAAGAGAGCTATGTAGTGTTTATAATTTGCGTATGATCTATACAGTGTAAAGCATTTGTACATACGTTTAACTAGTATATATACACAATGTTTGGAAACTAGTGGAGTAAGTGTTTTTGTTGTTTTTTTAATTTATCGCCAACAAGTCACAGACAACTACTGTAGAAGAATCCTAAGTCTAACAACAACACTGTGTTTATTTATACTGTAAAGAAATTAAAAGCCTTTAATTGACAGTTGGCAAATACCTGACCTTTAACCTCTGACGGCATCGTACAGATTTTCATTTGTCTTCGAAAAGTATGTTTCAGTTCGTCAAGGGAGTATTGACACTTTCCTTGACAAAACATGATTATTTTAACCCCTACTACGATACTTTTAGTGAAAGCAACGATTCATTCTTAAAATAAAACATAAATGAATACGCATTACCCAACTTTTATTATTATAAAAGTGTGTATATTTAGCTTACTTAACAAAGGTGTTAACACTTTCTAAAACACGCTGTTACATGTTTGGTCCGCGTGGCTAGATGGATAAGGCACTTTACTCGTATTCCGAGTCATGGGTTTGAATCCCCGTCACACCAAACATACTTGTATTTTCAGTCTGGGGGGGCGTTATAATGTTACGGTAAATCTCGCTATCTGTTGGTAAAAGAGTAGCCCAAGAGTGGGCAGTGGATGATGCCTTTCCTCTAGTGTTACACTGCTAAATTAGGGTCGGCTAGCGCAGATAGCCCTCGAGTAGCTTTGCGCGAAATTTAAAACAAACCAAACGTTACACGTTTTGAATTACAGTTGAACTATAACGTAAGTAAACCATAACTGCAAGGGCTAGTTAAAGGTTTTATTAGTCCTCGGCTTTTCAACTTATAAAGGCTCCCTTGAGTCAGAACCTCTATGTGCAATGCTTTTATAGTCATAGTGAGAGGCCCTGGGCTTCAGTCCAGTAAGCCCATGTCTTGATCCGGGTTTGCATAACTATTACAGAAATAAACCTTAAAAACTATGACAGGAATAAACCACTGACCACTAAAAGTGACTGTAGGTTGTGTATGTGGTGTAGTAATTCTGAAGACGAATTCGTACGTTACAGGTCCCGTTACGAGCTGAACCAGGCCGATATAAACTACGTGTCGAGGGGAAGATGAACGACGTTCTGGGAGGGAATGGTTTCGTCAATGAAACGGAAGTAGAGTACTCTCGTCGTTTCTTAACAATCTTAATCCAGACGAACAAACTTGTGTACAATTACCAACAAAAAAGTAAGTTTTTAACGTATCTTCAGAAGTAGTTTTGTTTTTCTTACTGTTTTTGTCAAAAAAATGTTTAAATATTTCTCACAACAAAATTTTGTGTCCTGTCACTTACAGAAATATACTTTAGATGTACGGTGTTTATAGTTGTACCTTATTAACTTACAGGAACATGCTTTAGATGTACGGTGTTTATAGTTGTACCTTATTAACTTACAGGAACATGCTTTAGATGTACGGTGTTTATAGTTGTACCTTATTAACTTACAGGAACATGCTTTAGATGTACGGTGTTTATAGCTGTACCTTATTAACTTACAGGGACTTGCTTTAGATGTACGGTGTTTATAGTTGTACCTTATTAACTTACAGAAACATGCTTTAGATGTACGGTGTTTACAGTTGTACCTTATTAACTTACAGAAACATGCTTTAGGTGTACGGTGTTTATAGTTGTACCTTATTAACTTACAGAAACATGCTTTAGATGTACGATGTTTATAGTTGGACCTTATTAACTTACAGTAACATGCTTTAGGTGTACGGTGTTTACAGTTGTACCTTATTAACTTACAGTAACATGCTTTAGGTGTACGGTGTTTATAGTTGTACCTTATTAACTTACAGAAACATACTTTAGATGTACGGTGTTTACAGTTGTACCTTATTAACTTACAGAAACATGCTTTAGATGTACGATGTTTATAGTTGGACCTTATTAACTTACAGTAACATGCTTTAGGTGTACGGTGTTTACAGTTGTACCTTATTAACTTACAGTAACATGCTTTAGGTGTACGGTGTTTATAGTTGTACCTTATTAACTTACAGAAACATGCTTTAGATGTACGATGTTTATAGTTGGACCTTATTAACTTACAGTAACATGCTTTAGGTGTACGGTGTTTACAGTTGTACCTTATTAACTTACAGTAACATGCTTTAGGTGTACGGTGTTTATAGTTGTACCTTATTAACTTACAGAAACATACTTTAGATGTACGGTGTTTACAGTTGTACCTTATTAACTTACAGTAACATGCTTTAGGTGTACGGTGTTTATAGTTGTACCTTATTAACTTACAGAAACATACTTTAGATGGACGGTGTTTAGAGTCGTACCTTATTAACTTACAGGAACATGCTTTAGATGTACGGTGTTTATAGTTGTACCTTATTAACTTACAGGGACTTGCTTTAGATGTACGGTGTTTATAGTTGTACCTTATTAACTTACAGAAACATGCTTTAGGTGTACGGTGTTTATAGTTGTACCTTATTAACTTACAGAAACATGCTTTAGATGTACGATGTTTATAGTTGGACCTTATTAACTTACAGTAACATGCTTTAGGTGTACGGTGTTTACAGTTGTACCTTATTAACTTACAGTAACATGCTTTAGGTGTACGGTGTTTATAGTTGTACCTTATTAACTTACAGAAACATACTTTAGATGTACGGTGTTTACAGTTGTACCTTATTAACTTACAGTAACATGCTTTAGGTGTACGGTGTTTATAGTTGTACCTTATTAACTTACAGAAACATACTTTAGATGTACGGTGTTTAGAGTCGTACCTTATTAACTTGAATATATTTCACTTATGTTCTTTGTTATGAACAGATAATTTTCTATATTGTCACTTTTTTAACAAAAGAACTCTCAGTATGGCTAATACTGGGTGGGTAAAATGTTAATTTCATGCAGAAATGAGGTGGTTTAAATGTTGTCAGTAACTGTTTAGGACAAACCTTGTTTTTTTTTTTTTGTCTCAGTTTCTAATTGAGGTGTTCATTGCTAATACCACTGTTACCTTTGTATATTTTTACAGAAAACACACGTCATGTTCGTCTTTTCTTCTGGTTATCATATATATATAACGAACCGAGTTATGAATATATTTGTTTAATATAATTTTGAACTGAACAAATACTGATCTTATGGCTAATTTCATTTCAGCGTTAGGTGTAGTTGAAACAGTTTGTAGTGCAAGGTGAACCGTGTAACTTACGAGCGAAATAGTTGGGGTAAGTGTAGAAAGAATTGCAAAGATTGCTTCTGGAAAAACTGTTAAAGCTCTCAATCGTACTTTGCGAGTCGCGGGTCGAAACCCTTCGTCGCCTAGAAAACTTGCGAACGTTATACATTTGACTGTCAATCCAACTATTTGTTGTCAAATGATGTCCCAGAGTTTGTGGTGGATAGTCTTCCCTCTGATCCATCTCTTCAAAGTTCACCAAATAAAGTGGTAATGGTATAATAAAGGCCGTAACTGTAGTTGGTTTCATTTTTGAAATTTGCGCAAAATAATACGATGGCTGTCTGCGCTAGCCGTCCATAATTTAGCAGTGTACGACTAGAGGAAAGGCAGCTAATCGCCACCACCTACCGCCAACTCTCGGGCTACTCTTTTACCAACGAATAGTGGTATGACCGACACACTATAACGCCCACACTCAGGCCCCACACACTGATAAACAAGTTGCAAACTTGTTTGTTTTTAATAGCTATAGGGGTCAGGATGCCACAGAAAGTACAGTTTTAGGTGTTTTTTGTACCATTACTTAGCCATATTTCCAAGTGGTTAAGGCGTTCGACTCGTAATCCGAGGATCACGGGTTCGAATCCCTATCGCATCAAACATTATTGCCCTTTCAGCCGTGGGGGCGTTATAACGTAACGGTCAATCCCACTATTCGTTGGTAAAAGAGTAGCCCAAGAGTTGGCGGTGGGTGGTGATGACTAGTTGCCTTCCCTCTAGTCTTACACTGCTAAATTAGGGGTGGCTAGCGCAGATAGCCCTCGTGTAGCTTTGCGCGAAATTAAAAAACAAACAAATATAGCCATATTTCAAACAACTTATATAGGATTTGGTACAAAGTTACTTTTCTATAGGTCCCATACATATATACCCAAACATTTGGGATATGCCCATTTTTGTTATTTATACGGAGGTTGAAACGTTACTAAATTTGTACTTTAAGAGGTTTTGGTCAATTACTTACCTATATTTCAACCAATTGACGTGAGATTTGGTACAAAGTTACTTTTTGCAGGTTCCAAACGTAGATAACGATAGTCCTGGAGTTTTGTCTTTTTCTTTGTTTTCCAGCGAGGAAACTACAGTTTGTGGTTTTCGTAAACTGGTCGTGGATACGTTAATCAACCGAGTTGGGATTTGGTATAAAGATGCCTTTTTGCAGGTCCCAAGTAGTGGTGTACACAGATTTCGATTTTTCTGGTGTAAAAAATTGGCCATGCAGAGACTGCGTGGTGGAGACATGTTGCATTCAACCGCGAATGTTGACGTCCTTGCTGTATAAGAGAACTTTAGTTCAGCACCCGAACTTGGACATAATAACAAACTAACTTCAGTCCAGCCCTTTCTGTCCAAAATTCCCATTTTGAGCTCTACAGAATCTCATTAACGTGTACATGAATCAGAACGGTAACTCAGTGATGAATATGGCCAATTTAATATTCCATCCATACATATAATGTATTAATTCATCAGTTGATACCATTTTTAACCCACAGGTTAGCCAGTGGGTCGTGTTTAGTTCTGTGTGTGTTTTTTGTATAGCAAAGCCACAAAGGGCTATCTGCTCAGCCCACCGAGGGGAATCGAACCCCTGATTTTAGCGTTGTAAATCCGGAGACATACCGCTGTACTAGCGGGGGGCGTGTTTAGTTCTGGTTGGTTTGACAGTAAGAAACTAAAATTTACGAGAATGTTAGTCTGTTTGTTAAGAACAAAGCTACACAGTACGCTATCTGTGCTGTGCCCATCCTAGGTATCGAAACTCTAACTTTAGCCCTGTAAGTCGTAAGACCTACCGCTGAACTACTGGAAGGGGTGGTCATTTTATGAAAATTAATCTAGACAAATTGATGCATAAAAATTATGTTCTAATAATTCTAATTTTGTACCACGAATTTTAAGAAACCAGATTATTTAAATCTAAATTTTTATTTGATTTTCTGCTAATAACAAGTAGTTATGATTTGTCTAGAATAATTTTAATGTGTAATAATATTAATTATATACACACTTGCTGCCTTTCTGAGATTGTGTTTTCTCTTATTTCAGTTTATATTCGAGTAATACTGCTTACAACACAGTTGAAACCTTACACGGATCCTGTTAACATCTACTTGTTGGTAAGTTTTCGGTTTTAATGTTAACAATCTATCATTTACTTATTGGTAACTATTGTAAAAACTGTCACAATATATATTTTTTAAAACTTATGTATAGTTTTTGTTTTTTTTCTTAACGTGTTTGTTGCCATGTGTCCGTCCCATTGGTGGGTCACAACCGACTTCTAGTTATTGACCGCGCGTCACACCGGCGAGTCCCACACTATTTTGTTTTGTTTTCTTAAAATTTCGCGCAAAGCTACAGGAGAACTATCTGCTATAGCTGTCCCTAACTGAGCAGTGTAAAACTAGAGGGAAGGCAACTAGTCATCACCACCTACCTCCAGCTCTTGGGCTATCTTTTACCAACGAAGAGTAGGATTGATCATCATATTATAACGTTCCATCCGGCTGAAAGGATGAGCATGTTTGATGTGACGGGGATTCGAACCTGCGACCTTCAGATAACGAATCAAATGCTCTAGCCCATGCCGGGCTTGTCACAGACTATAAGTAGCTTCAACTAACCAATTAAACATAGTATAGTTACCCACATAAATATTATAGACGTGGGTTAAGTAAGGAAAGAACAAACAAACAAGTAAAAAGTATGGTTTGTATTACAGTAGGAATGGTTACTACTACTGGTGGCAGCGAATATGTTAAGCACAAACCTACAAAATGGCCTTTCTACGCTCTGTTCATTGCGGGTATCGAAAACAGAATCTTAATGCCACAAGCTTTGAGGCGTACCGCTAACTTTTGTGATTGGACAGGGCTAAGTCTATAGGCTTACAACGCTAAAAGTTCGGGATTCGATTCCCATCTGTGGACACAGGAGGTATCATACTGTTTGTATTTATGGTTGTGCAGGTCCTTTGGATGGATATGGGAAGGTGAGGAACAATCTTGACCTCTTATGGGGTTACTAATAATTTTATGGTTATTTAACTGTCAAATGTTGAAGACGACATAAAAGAGGATTTTGCATTTATAAATGTTCATTAACATGAATTCATAATCCCTATCAGTACCATGTACATTTATGTTCGAACGTTCATCATTTACATTGGGACTAACTTGCGATACGTATATAACCCATATATTCTAATGTTTTTTTACGTTATTGAATAAGTGTATTTACATGAATGCCATTTTAATACACTATATGATAAAACAATAATATGCTGAATTAGGCATGTTACTAAACTAATAGTACATATTTAAAGGTGAGAGGTACTTAGATTTATTTTCATCATGTTAAGATACAGCGATATAATATGTGAAACATTTCGTATATATTTACGTTTTTCTTAAAATACGTGGATGATCTGTTTAAAAGTCTTATCATGGAATGGTTTTATATTTAGAGTTTGTTGCATTTTTTTTTTTAATTTTAATTTTTTTGAGTACTACATTGATCTAGGCTGGACAAACGTATTTTATGATTGGTCGTATGTGTTGTTTATATATTTTTGATATCTTGGTTGATGTTGTTCCTGTATTTTTTCCTGATAGGCTTCAAATTTGTTTTATGCTTTCCCAGATATGCTTTGAAATTTCATATATATATTTGTCAGGTTAATTTTGTATCAGGCCCAGTCGCACCAAACATGCTCGCCCTTTCAGCCGTCGGGGCGTTATAATGTGACGGTCATTCCCACTATTTGTTGGTAAAAGAGTAGCCCAAGAGTCGGCGGTGGATGGTGATGACTAGCTGCCTTTGCACGAAATTAAAACAAACAAACTTTCTTATGCCAAGTGAAAACAAAGAAACGGGCTGTGAATTTGAAGGTTCATGGCTCGCAACCTGTAACTGTTGTACTCCACACCTTTTGACCGCAGTTGTTCACATTGAACGTTTAAAGTGGATACCTTCTGCCAAGGGTTAAAAAAAACGGGCTGTGCTGTCTGAAGCCCGTGCAATGTTTAGATACCGCTGTTCAATTATTGTGAAACATTCTGAGAGCTGGCGCAGACTTCTGTTGATTAGCTATCTTCCATCTGATCCATCGGTTCAACAGTTGTGTAAAATTGCGAGAGAAACTAGAGTTATGTTACTGCCAAAGCTGATGGTGTGTTTCGATTACAAGATACTTTTTATAATTAGGAAAAGGTTACTGAAGTCAAACCAATAACAAAAAACTAATAGGATATGTAGCGAAGTATTCAATTTCCATCGTCTTCACCAGCCAGTTTCACAAAGATTTCCTTTTTTATATCTTCATGTACTCCAGCATCAGTTTTTACACCCTCATTCTGTAGTTGTAAGACTTTCATTATTACAGTACTGCTTCCATAAAGATCAAGTTCAATGGCATCTTCTAGACTCTTTCCAGCATACAGTACGCTACTTACTGCAAGAAATTTAGGGCGGTGTTAGAACATAATAACAGTATCCATTAACCCATCTGGCTTGTGCCATCAAATTTTCTTTTCTCTACAGAACATTTCCTCTTTAGATATGATTACTGTTATCTAGTTGGAGTTTGATCACCATGTTTGAGACATATTTCTTTACAAAGTATGCACAACTGTAGCGTGGGGGAACAGATAACGTCTGTGAATATCCAATTGAAGTTATGTCTTCTTTCTTATAACGAGCTGCGTTATATGCAATCCAGCTAGACACTGATTGCAAAGATGTATCCTTTAAGGCTACTATTGACATAACAATACCTGGTGGTTAGTGTACTCGACTCACCATCTGTGAATCGCGGGTTCGAATCCCCGTTACATCAAACATACTTGTCTTTTCGGCCGTGATGGTGCTATAATGTAACGTTAAATTCCACTGTTGATTTGTAGAAAGAGTAGCTCCAAGTTGGCGGTGGGCGGTATTGAATAGCTACCTTCCTTCTAGTCAGGCATTACTAAATTAGAGATGGTTAATGCAGATAGCCCTTGTGTATCTCTCAGCGAAAATCAAACCAAACCCACACTATGTTTTTTTATTGACATTATGTGCAAACATGGAGTAAGGTCTCTGTCCATGAGCATTGAAGTTAACAAAATCTCTACTAATTTAAGGATTTATTTAACTCAGCACCTGCGATGTAAGTTAATATTTAACTTGACATTTTTCAGTACTTAACTAAAGTTTCCCTGTGGCACAGAAGCACGCCTGCAGACTTACAATGCTAGAAACTGGTTGCGATACCCTTTCAGCAGCAGGAGAGATAAAGAAGACCGCCATCTTTTTCTGTTTCCTCAGGTATGCTTTCAGTTGTGACGTTGTCTATGCTCCACCTGTATCGTCACAGTAGATGCCACTTACAATGTGGTTCAGTGTGGTAAGCAGCTGCTTAGTGATATGTTTCGCGCGCACGCACACCTATGACCTCATATGTTTGTTCTTATTTTATATCTAAATGCTGTACAGACCAAACAGACCTAAACAGAGAATTTTGCGACTGATGTTGTCATTGGCAGAGAAGACTCGTGCTCATAATACAATCAACCAGTTGCTGTTTCATCATTTATTATATATTTCAAAGCCACATATACGTGTCACTTGCTTGGATTAGACATTATAATGAGAAGTTTCGTTGAAATTACAACAGATCTCGTGGGGGTTGCTCCTTAAAACGTGTGTAGCATAGGATATCGTGGTAACTTTGACAGAGCTGTTCACGCCCTGCTTCAATGAAGGACACCACAATAAGAGGGCTTGAGCTTCAATGTTTGATTTAGTAGTTGCGTTGATTGCAACCACGGGTAATATTGTAACTGCTATTCGTCAGTTCTATTTTATTGACGTTTGTTTGCGACTGAAATATTTCCTTATATCACCGCTAGGACATGACTCGAATTGAGAGAGAACAAAGAAAGATGTAGTTCTTATTGTTAAAATATACATACAGTTTATGCTCTCCCCCACCACTTCTTAACCAGATCGTGGTGGAAACGTTTCAAGAGTTAGACTGACGTAGTACAACTACAGTCGAACTGTTTCTTCCTGTGTTTTGTTGTTACTGTATTTTCTAGTTACATGTGCTGTTTAACTTTGTAACAATCACGTGCTAATGTTATTGTTACTGTATTTTCTAGTTAATATCCTTGTCTATCTTTTCTAACAGTTGTATCCTAATGTTATTGTTACTGTCTTTTCTAGTTAGATGTGTCTGTTTAACTATGTAGCAATCGTATCCCAATGTTACTGTTAATGTTTGTTTTGTTCGTGTAACTTTTGACATCTTAAAATATTATCAGTAACTTATTTCAGTTTCTACTTGAAAGTTCTGATTTATTTATAAATATAATCAATCCAAAATTCAGCTGCACCAAAAAAAAAAGGAAAATTTTTTCCATTTCTTCAAATAATAGTTAAGACTATGACTATGGTATCAGTATGTGGCAGTTCCAGAATTAACAGACGAATAGATAGAGAAATTATATTCAAATTAAGAATCCACCGCAACATAATTTGGCAAAATAATTGTAACAACTAGACTTTGCCAAATAGTTTAGCACATTTATTTCAAGGTACCCTTTCATTGTCACTATTTTTGGGTATTTAGTGTATCCTTTCATTGTCACTATTTTTGGATATTCAGTGTATCCTTTCATTGTCACTATTTTTGGGTATTCAGTGTATACTTTCATTGTCACTATTTTTGGGTATTCAGTGTATCCTTTCATTGTCACTATTTTTGGGCATTTAGCGTACTCTTTCATTGTCACTATTTTTGGGTATTCAATGTATCCCTATCATTTTCTGAGATACAAATACAAAAAATTGGGAGTAAATGAGAAATGAGACAATTCTAAAAATTTAGGCCTGGCCTACTTCGCTATCAAAATACTCGTAATAGGCTATGGCACTTTTGAAAATTTATAAGTTAGCCTAAAAGTAATGATTTAAATATTAGATTAAGAGAAATGATTTGTGCCTCCTTTTCTTTAGCCATTTAGATTTTTTTTTAATGACACACTAAAATATTCATTGCCGATTAGGAAACGGATGGATATTTGATTGGTTCCTAGTAATAACTATTTTTTTTAAATTGGCATGTCTCATATTTAAGATAGATGGCACCTCGTGAGCTACGATATAAAACTGTATTTTCTTACTTTTTAGCGTTGGATGACCATGTTTTACTATCATTAGTGAAGATCAGCGACAATATGGTTGGCCATATTGTTATGCATTACCAGTGCATCGTTGACACCTTGTGATACCTATGAAACGGTTATCCATGTAGTGTACGTACAGATAGAAATGGACATCTTTGATTGTTCAAATCTCTCAGTGCGTCATTATGGCCACTCCTACATGGCTGGAACTACGTTCGAAAGAAAAACAAACCTTAGATAATTCATTCATAATAATAGAGTCAACCCTGGTTTGGATGGGAAGTTCACAAAGTTATTAATTAAGTCGGCTTTCGCTGTTTGGCATCCTGGCTGTAAAGGAAAAAACAAAACAAAACAACTGTAGATAATGTAAAGTATTCCCGACGCTAGGGAAATCCCGTTCATGATTTTCCACGAATTTCTTTGTCATTGGAAAAAAAACCCAGTAACAGTGTGTGATGTTAACCCTTTGATAAATTTGTGGTCAAAGCTGTCGAATACCAGATGTGTATGTTATATATATATTTTTATATGAGAATATTCTTTCTTCTATTTTTTTCTTTTAGGATTCCCAAGGAATTGCCATGAAGAGATGGGTTTCTGTTTACCCTTATAATGGTAACAGGTGTTTTTTTTGTGTATGTGTAGAAAAAAGCTACATAGGTGGCGTGTAGAAATATAAAAATATACATATGATTAGGCAGTATGCTGTTTTGTAGTCATTGTATATACTTAAATATTTCTTTAACAAATATATATATAGAGTCATTAAACAGTTGGTTCGCTTTGTAATAATGAATTCGACGGAATGTTGTAACTTTATAAAAGTACGTAAATTAATTTAGGTTACTATATGGTGTGGTAAAACAAACTCAAAGTAACATAAATAATATCTAGTCAGTTTTTGGTTTTGATTTTCATTTGCTAGTCATAATAGGTGTTTGTACCCATTTCAGTTTGGTGTCAGACAAATAAATTAAAAAAACTTGCTTAGAAATAACCGGTTATAACTAATACGGACATTCAGTTAATTTTCCAACTACCCAACAGTTTCTTAAACTGTGTCTGATGGATGTACTGTGATAAAAATCTTTAAGATCCAGCTGAATGTAAACGTAAAAAAATATATATATTTTTGTTTCTTTTTCAGTTTTAAAGGAAAGTTATTTTAGAAAACTTGTTACATTGATTAAAAATAATGGCTTTTCCATTCAGTGCCTTCTTTTACAAACGCACACATAATTTGATAATTACACATAATTTAATCAGGTTTATGTTACGTGGTTAAAAGGTAAGCCTAAATGTGGTTAGCACAAAAGTCGCCATTTTGTGATTCAACTCGAACAAGGGAACGTAATGTAAGTTTCAGTCTCGTTTCTTTTTATTCAACGCTGAGGTACAAAATTGGTTACTTCTGATCTGCAAGTACCCAAACCCGGTATTTAGCATCATAATCCTTTGGACTTTCCGCCGAGCCAGCAGGTGGGAGGGGGGGAATGGTAGCCGGAAAGTGTGACTTGTAGTTTTAAGCAGGCGTCTTATTTCTGAAATATTACGTTCTGTTTGTGGCAGAAAAAACTTATTTGTAGATAATTTCTTTGAAACCAAGGGTTAGCACAAAATTTACATTTTAGTTATGGTAATCAAAGTGAGTACGAAATTAACAAAACAAAATGTTATTGTAAATAATTCTTTTAAATAAAGAGCTCTGAGTTGATTCTCTCTAGTCGCATGTTTTATTAGGAAAACTTTTCATCATTATTGTTGTTGCAAGTACGTTTCCATGAAAACCAAATGGCACGAATGTTTATTTTCGGTATGTTTTAGCTTACACGTTAGGTTTTTAATTCAGAGTTAAAGATATTCACAACAGAGAAAATTTTGAATTATAACATTTATTGAACTTTCTGTTCCCCCATGGGACAGTGATAAGTTTACAGACTTACAATGGTAAAATCCGAAGTTCGATTCTCCAAAATGGACCTACTATAATACAAATAAAGAATTAGTTCTTTTCGTTAATAACAAAAGTTTGACACAGAGGGCGCAACACCACTTCTTTTTGTTTAATTTAGAATTGGTCTATATACTGGCAGAAAACAAATCAGTAGTTTGTGAGAGGTTGAAAAGGATGAAGAAATATAGGATGTGTCTTTTTCTGTTGTTGGTTTTTAGGGTTTGTCAGTGTTCACTTTCATCTTCCTAATGATTATTCGAAAGGATGGTGGAAGGTGCGAGTTGTTGCTCTCGAACAGGTGGAGGAAAAGAAAATCAAATTGGAACGATGGTTTAGTCACAAGATGGATGTGATTGTATACCTACCAGCTTATGTTCTGACGACAGATGAGTACTTGGAAGGTGCAGTGGCATCTAATCATACAAGCCTCGCACCGGTTATTGGAAACGCTACTATTAAGGCAGTAATTAAGGCCCCTGACGAATACAAACTTCCACCAATATGGGACCCGTACCTACTAAAAACAGTTGTTGTTGTAAGTAAAACGTAGTTTGGTAATATCGAAAATCATTTCGTTATACAATAACTTGAAGTTGTAAAACAAACTTTACACTGTAAAGTTGTTTAACGGTGATTTGTATACAATAAACCATCCTTAGTAGGAGATAAACTCTTTCTGATTTAACCCCAAATTAGGCCTCATTGTTTGTTTCTACAGCCCTTTTCATGCTTCTATTTTGCTGTGAATATTGTCAATATAAATTCTCACAGGAAGGGACAGTTTCCCCTACCTAACATTATACAAAACATTGCACGTGTTATGATAAAAACTTAACGTTGTAGTAAAACTAAATAGTTTTAGTTTTTTTTATTAAAACTAAATTTGTGTTTAAGCTCTCACAGCACGCATTCTTTTAGTCTGTTGGCTTAAACTGTAAAAGCTGATCCCTTGCATACATGTTTTATCTCCCCCCCCCCAAAAAAAAAGATGAAATTTCTATGGACACCCATGATCGCCAACTTTAATTATTAACACAAAACATTTTTGCACAAATCTGACTAAAATAATTTTAATTGTAGGCATATAATTAATAGCTTTATTTAACCCTAAAACTACTGATTTTTTTTAAATGCAGCTTGTAAAACCACACATTAAGTTGTCTGTGAGCTTACGACATTGTTTAAGAGTCTAATAACATTGAAGTTGCACAAAAAAAATTAAACAGTATTTGATTTTCAGTAAAGAAACACAGTAAAAAAAGTGTATAAAAAAGTCAGTATTTTGAGAGTTAATTAGATGTTCTCTGTGTAACACATTTTATATTCCCTATTGTAGATATTAACCTGATGAGGCTTTTCCAGTTTCTTTTTTTTACAAAAATATTCACAACAATAAATATCACATTGATCCTAAGCATATTGTTATGTGGTTTTTGTTTTGTTTTTACAGTTTAGAGGGGGCTACAAATTCCAGTTTAGACTAGAAGATATGCGTCGTCTTGTAGCTCCTCATCCTCTGGAAGGTTGCGAAGTAGAAGTCCAGGTTGAAGTTAGGGATCATTTCTTAAACATTGTCTTCCCTGCTTACTCTAGAACAAAAATTATTAAAGCAGAATTAAACTTAAGATTCCTAGGTGTGAGTCCACAGATATTCAAACCAGGAATGCCTTTTAAAACATATGTAAGTTTGAAATGTTTTTAGTCTTTTCTTTATAAAATATATTTTCATCATTATACAGATATTTCTTTTAAAACTGCTGTTGGAATTTTTCTTTTTGTCCATACAGCAGCAAAAATTATGTACAGTTACTATAGAAACATTTGTAATAGATCATACGGCCCGGCATGGCCAAGCGCGTTAAGGCGTGCGACTCGTAATCTGAGGGTCGCGGGTTCGCATCCCCGTCGCGTCAAACATGCTCGCCCTCCCAGCCGTGGGGGCGTTATAATGTTATGGTCAATCCCACTATTCGTTAGTACAAGAGTAGCCCAAGAGTTGGCGGTGGGTGGTGATGACTAGCTGCCTTCTCTCTAGTCTTACACTGCTAAATTAGGGACGGCTAGCACAGATAGCCCTCGAGTAGCTTTGTGCGAAATTCAAAAACAAACAAACAAAAATAAATCATATGTAGCTCTTAAAGAAGTAAATCCAGCTTCTCTTCCAAACTTTTATGTAGCATACTATATAATGTGATTATTTATTTTCAATACTTCGAATATCACTGATATATTGTTGCGTGTGTGTTTTTCTTATAGCAAAGCCACAAAGGGCAATCTGCTCAGCCCACCGAGGGGAATCGAACCCCTGATTTTAGCGTTGTAAATCCGGAGACATATATTGTTGCAACACTAAGTTATAAATGCCAAAATAGGTTTTATTTTTATATAACTTTTTGCTTCATTAAGAAAACAATTATTTGAAATTTGGTTTATTACTGTATTATTATTATTGCTTATTACTATATGCATTTACTTAGATATCAAGATAATAAGTACCTTTGTGGATATTTCTGTAGCTCGCAATTTCTTATGATGATCTGGCACCTGTCTCTGGAGGTAAATTAGCCGAGTCCCTGGTTCAGGTGCGCCCTAATGCAGTTCTCACGAATGGCGGAAGAATGGATCTTGATCTCATGGAAGAGTCGTTTGGGGAGAAAGGATTATTATCCATTGAATTTGACACACCCAAGGATGCCACAAGAATAACTCTTCATGTAACTTGCAGTTCATTGTGTTTACTCCTGTATTTTATCCAATAATTTCTTGGTTGCACTTTTATGTACCTCAGTATATGCGAGTTCAGTTTTTCTACTTTTTCTGGTAAAATTCTGTTTCTTAAAAAGGGTTTACAGGAACAAAACGATGCAACAGAGCTCTGCCCTTGTCCATATTTTCCACCATGGTTACACTTCTTCTTTCTTTTCTCCACCATGGTCACACTTCTGGGATATTTTCTTCACCATGGTTACACTTGGTTCTTTTCTCCACCATAGTTATATTTCTTGGTTCTTTTCCTCACCTTGTTTACACTTCTCTCTATTCTTCACAATGGACTTTGTGGTTCTTTTTTTCCACCATGGTTACACTTCTTGATTTTTTCTTCACCTTGGTTACATATCTTGGTTCTTTTCTTCACCTTGGTTACACATCTTGGTTCTTTTTTTCACCTTCGTTACACATCTTGGTTCTTTTTTTCACCTTGATTACACTTTTTGCTATTTTTCTTCACTGTGGTTACACTTCTTGTCTCTATTCTTCATCATGGTTACACTTCTTGATTCTTTTCTCCACCATAGTTATATTTCTTGGTTCTTTTCCTCACCTTGTTTACACTTCTCTCTATTCTTCACAATGGACTTTGTGGTTCTTTTTTTCCACCATGGTTACACTTCTTGATTTTTTCTTCACCTTGGTTACATATCTTGGTTCTTTTCTTCACCTTGGTTACATCTTGGTTCTTTTTTTCACCTTCGTTACACATCTTGGTTCTTTTTTTCACCTTGATTACACTTTTTGCTATTTTTCTTCACTGTGGTTACACTTCTTGTCTCTATTCTTCATCATGGTTACACTTCTTGATTCTTTTCTCCACCATAGTTATATTTCTTGGTTCTTTTCCTCACCTTGTTTACACTTCTCTCTATTCTTCACAATGGACTTTGTGGTTCTTTTTTTCCACCATGGTTACACTTCTTGATTTTTTCTTCACCTTGGTTACATATCTTGGTTCTTTTCTTCACCTTGGTTACACATCTTGGTTCTTTTTTTCACCTTCGTTACACATCTTGGTTCTTTTTTTCACCTTGATTACACTTTTTGCTACTTTTCTTCACTGTGGTTACACTTCTTGTCTCTATTCTTCATCATGGTTACACTTCTTGGTTCTTCTCTTTACCTTGATTACACTTCTTGTCTCTATTCTTCACCTTGTTCACACTTCTTGTCTCTGTTCTTTACCATTATTACACTTCTCAGTTCTTTTCTTAACCATGGTTACAACTTTTCGTTCTTATCTTCACCTTGGTTATACATCTTGGTTCTTTTCTCCACCTTGTTTAAACTTCTTGGCACTTTTATCCATCATGGTTACATTTGATGGTTCTTTTCTTCATATTGGTTACACTTCTCGTCTCCGTTCTTTACCATGGTTACACTTCACGTCTCTATTTTTCACCTTGGGTACACTTCTTCTCTATTCTTAACCTTGGTTACACATCTCGTCTCTATTCTTCACCTTGGTTACACTTCTTGTGTCTATTCTTCACCTTGGTAACACTTCTTGTCTCTATTCTTCATCTTGGTTACACTTCTCATCTCTGTTCTTCTTCGTAGCTACACTTCTCGTATCTATTCTTCACCATAGTTACACTTCTCGTCTCTGTTCACAACCGTGGTAACACTTCTCGTCTCTGTTCTTCACCTTGATTACATTTCTCGTTTCTGTTCTTTTCCACGGTTCCACATCTCGTCTCTGTTCTTCACCGTGGTTACACTTCTCATCTCTATTCTTCACCTTTGTTACACTTCTCGTCTCTGTTCTTCACCGTGGTTACACTTCTTGTTTCTATTTTTCACCTTGGTTACATTTCTCGTCTCTGTTCATTTCCACAGTTCCACATCTTGTCTCTGTTCTTCACCGTGGTTACACTTCTCGTCTCTATTCTTCACTTTTGTTATACATCTCGTGTCTTTTCTTCACTTTGGTTACACTTCTTGTCTTCATTCTTCACCTTGGTTACACTTCTTGTCTCTATTTTTCTCCTTGGTTACACTTCTTGTCTCTACTTTTCACCTTGGTTACACTTCTTGTCTCTGTTCTTCACCTTGGTTACACTTCTTGGTTTTTTGTTCACCTTCTTGAACTCCACTTTCTCCACCATGGTTACACTTATTGGTACTTTTATTCACTGTGGTTACAATTCTTGTCTTTTTTCTTCACAATGGTTACACGATTCATTTTTTTTCTTCACCAAGGTTACACGTTTTGTCTCTATTCTTCACCGTGGTTGCACTTCTTTTCTCTATTCTTCACCTTGGTTACACTTCTCGTCTCTGTTCTTCACCGTAATTACACTTCTTGTCTCTATTCTTCACCTTGGTTACTCTTCTTGTCTCTATTCTTCACCTTGGTTACTCTTCTTGTCTCTATTATTCACCTTGGTCACTCTTCTTGTTTTTATTTTTCACCTTGCTTACACTTCTTGTCTCTGTTCTTCACCTTGGTTACACTTCTTATCTCTGTATTTTTCACCTTGGTTACACTTCTTGTCTCTATTCTTCCCCTGGTTTACAGTTCTTGTCTCTATTCTTCCCCTGGGTTACAGTTCTCGTCTCTGTTCTTTTCCACGGTTCCACATCTCGTCTCTATTCTTCACCTTTGTTACACTTCTCGTCTCTGTTCTTCACCGTGGTTACACTTCTTGTTTCTATTTTTCACCTTGGTTACATTTCTCGTCTCTGTTCTTTTCCACAGCTCCACATCTTGTCTCTGTTCTTCACCGTGGTTACACTTCTCGTCTCTATTCTTCACTTTTGTTATACATCTCGTGTCTTTTCTTCACTTTGGTTACACTTCTTGTCTTCATTCTTCACCTTGGTTACACTTCTTGTCTCTATTTTTCTCCTTGGTTACACTTCTTGTCTCTACTTTTCACCTTGGTTACACTTCTTGTCTCTGTTCTTCACCTTGGTTACACTTCTTGGTTTTTTGTTCACCTTCGTGAACTCCACGTTCTCCACCATGGTTACACTTATTGGTACTTTTATTCACTGTGGTTACACTTCTTGTCTTTTTTCTTCACAATGGTTACACTATTCATTTTTTTTCTTCACCAAGGTTACACGTTTTGTCTCTATTCTTCACCGTGGTTGCACTTCTTTTCTCTATTCTTCACCTTGGTTACTCTTCTTGTCTCTATTATTCACCTTGGTTACACTTCTTGTCTATATTTTTCTCCTTGGTTACACTTCTTGTCTCTCTTCTTCACCTTGGATACACTTCTTGTCTCTGTTCTTCACCTTGGATACACTTCTTGTCTGTATTTTTCACCTTGGTTACACTTCTTGTCTCTATTTTTCTCCTTGGTTACACTTCTTGTCTCTACTTTTCACCTTGGTTACACTTCTTGTCTCTGTTCTTCACCTTGGTTACACTTCTTGGTTTTTTGTTCACCTTCGTGAAGTCCACTTTTCTCAACCATGGTTACACTTATTGGTACTTTTCTTCACTGTGGTTACACTTCTTGTCTTTTTTCTTCACAATGGTTACAGTATTCATTTTTTTTCTTCACCAAGGTTACACGTTTTGTCTCTATTTTTCACCGTGGTTGCACTTCTTTTCTCTATTCTTCACCTTGGTTACACTTCTCGTCTCTGTTCTTCACTGTAATTACACTTCTTGTCTCTATTCTTCACCTTGGTTACTCTTCTTGTCTCTATTATTCACCTTGGTCACTCTTCTTGTTTTTATTTTTCACCTTGCTTACGCTTCTTGTCTCTGTTCTTCACCTTGGATACACTTCTTGTCTCTGTTTTTCATCTTGGTTATGCTTCTTGTCTCTATTCTTCCCCTGGGTCACAGTTCTTGTCTCTATTCTTCCCCTGGGTTACAGTTCTCGTCTCTGTTCTTTTCCACGGTTCCACATCTCGTCTCTTTTCTTCACTTTGGTTACACTTCTCGTATCTGTTGTTCCCGATAGTTATACTTCTCGTCTCTGTTGTTCACGATAGCTACACTTCTCGTCTCTGTTGTTCACGATAGTTACACTTCTCGACTCTGTTCTTTTCCACGGTTCCACATCTCTTCTCTGTTCTTCACCTTTGTTACATATCTCGTCTCTTTTCTTCACTTTGTTTATACTTCTCGTCTCTGTTGTTCACGATAGCTACACTTCTCGTCTCTGTTGTTCACGATAGTTACACTTCTCGTCTCTGTTCTCTTCCACGGTTCCAAATCTCGTCTCTGTTCTTCACCGTGGTTACGCTTCTCGTCTCTATTCTTCACCTTGCTTACACTTCTTGTCTCTATTCTTCACCTTGGTTACACTTCTTATCTCTATTCTTCCCCTGGGTTATAGTTCTCGTCTCTGTTCTTTTCCACGGTTCCACATCTCGTCTCTTTTCTTCACCTTTGTTACACATCTCGTCTCTTTTCTTCACTTTGGTTATACTTCTCGTCTCTGTTGTTCACGATAGCTACACTTCTCGTTTCTGTTCTCTTCCACGGTTTCAAATCTCGTCTCTGTTCTTCACCGTGGTTACATTTCTTGTCTCTATTCTTCACCGTGGTAACACTTCTTTTCTATATTCTTATTCTATATTCTATATATTTCTATATTCTATATTCTCTCTATTTTTCACCTTGGTTACATTTCTTGTTTATATGCTTCACCTTGGTTACACTTTTTTCTCTGTTCTTCACCTTCGTTACACTTCTTGTCTCTATTTTTCCCCTTGGTAACACTTCTTTTCTCCATTTTTCACCTCGGTTACACATCTTTTCTCTATTTTTCACCTCGGTTACACATCTTGTCTCTATTTTTCTCCTTGGTTACACTTCTTGTCTCTATTTTTCACCTCGGTTACACTTCTTGTCTCTTTTTTTCACCTTGGTTACACTTCTTGTCTCTATTTTCCACCTTGGTTACACTTCTCGTTTCTGTTCTTAACCGTAGTTATACTTCTCGTCTCTGTTTATAACCGTAATTACACTTCTTGTCTCTATTCTTCACCTTGGTTACTCTTCTTGTCTCTATTATTCACCTTGGTCACTCTTCTTGTTTTTATTTTTCACCTTGCTTACACTTCTTGTCTCTGTTCTTCATCTTGGTTACACTTCTTATCTCTATTTTTCACCTTGGTCACACTTCTTGTCTCTATTCTTCCCCTGGGTTACAGTTCTTGTCTCTATTCTTCTCCTGGGTTACAGTTCTCGTCTCTGTTCTTTTCCACGGTTCCACATCTCGTCTCTATTGTTCCCCTGGGTTACAGTTATCGTCTCTGTTCTTTTCCACGGTTACACATCTCGTCTCTATTCTTCACCTTTGGTTACACTTCTCGTATCTGTTGTTCCCGATAGTTATACTTCTCGTCTCTGTTGTTCACGATAGCTACACTTCTCGTCTCTGTTGTTCACAATAGTTACACTTCTCGACTCTGTTCTTTTCCACGGTTCCACATCTCGTCTCTGTTCTTCACCGTGGTTACACTTCTCATCTCTATTCTTCACCTTTGTTACACTTCTCGTCTCTGTTCTTCACCGTGGTTACACTTCTTGTTTCTATTTTTCACCTTGGTTACATTTCTCGTCTCTCTTCTTTTCCACAGTTCCACATCTTGTCTCTATTTTTCACCTTGGTTACATTTCTCGTCTCTGTTCTTTTCCACAGTTCCACATCTTGTCTCTATTCTTCACCGTGGTTGCACTTCTTTTCTCTATTCTTCACCTTGGTTACACTTCTCGTCTCTGTTCTTCACCGTAATTACACTTCTTGTCTCTATTCTTTACCTTGGTTACTCTTCTTGTCTCTATTATTCACCTTGGTCACTTTTCTTGTTTTTATTTTTCACCTTGCTTACACTTCTTGTCTCTATTCTTCACCTTGGTTACACTTCTTGTCTCTATTCTTCACCTGGGTTACACTTCTTATTTTTATTTTTCACCTTGGATACACTTCTTGTCTCTGTTTTTCATTTTGGTTATACTTCTTGTCTCTATTCTTCCCCTGGGTTATAGTTCTCGTCTCTGTTCTTTTCCACGGTTCCACATCTCGTCTCTATTCTTCACCTTTGTTACACATCTCGTCTCTTTTCTTCACTTTGGTTATACTTCTCGTCTCTGTTGTTCACGATAGCTACACTTCTCGTCTCTGTTGTTCACGATCGTTACACTTCTCGTCTCTGTTCTCTTCCACGGTTCCAAATCTCGTCTCTGTTCTTCACCGTGGTTACGCTTCTCGTCTCTATTCTTCACCTTTGTTACACTTCTTGTCTCGTTTCTTCACCTTGGTTACACTTCTCGTCAATGTTGATCACGATAGTTACACTTCTTCTCTCTGTTTTTCACTGTGGTTACATTTCTCGTCTCTATTCTTTTCAACAGTTTCACATCTTGTCTCTGTTTATAACCGTGGTTACACTTCTCGTCTCTGTTCTTCACCGTAATTACACTTCTTGTCTCTATTCTTCACCTTGGTTACTCTTCTTGTCTCTATTATTCACCTTGGTCACTCTTCTTGTTTTTATTTTTCACCTTGCTTACACTTCTTGTCTCTATTCTTCACCTTGGTTACACTTCTTGTCTCTATTCTTCACCTTGGTTACACTTCTTATTTTTATTTTTCACCTTGGATACACTTCTTGTCTCTGTTTTTCATCTTGGTTATACCTCTTGTCTCTATTCTTCCCCTGGGTTATAGTTCTCGTCTCTGTTCTTTTCCACGGTTCCACATCTCGTCTCTATTCTTCACCTTTGTTACACATCTCGTCTCTTTTCTTCACTTTGGTTATACTTCTCGTCTCTGTTGTTCACGATAGCTACACTTTTCGTCTCTGTTGTTCACGATCGTTACACTTCTCGTCTCTGTTCTCTTCCACGGTTCCAAATCTCGTCTCTGTTCTTCACCGTGGTTACGCTTCTCGTCTCTGTTCTTCACCGTGGTTACGCTTCTCGTCTCTATTCTTCACCTTTGTTACACTTCTCGTCTCGTTTCTTCACCTAGGTTACACTTCTCGTCAATGTTGATCACGATAGTTACACTTCTTCTCTCTGTTTTTCACTGTGGTTACATTTCTCGTCTCTATTCTTTTCAACAGTTTCACATCTTGTCTCTGTTTATAACCGTGGTTACACTTCTCGTCTCTGTTCTTCACCGTGGTTACATTTCTTGTCTCTATTCTTCACCGTGGTAACACTTCTTTTCTATATTCTTATTCTATATTCTATATATTTCTATATTCTATATTCTCTCTATTTTTCACCTTGGTTACACTTCTTGTTTATATGTTTCACCTTGGTTACACTTTTTTCTCTGTTCTTCACCTTCGTTACACTTCTTGTCTCTATTTTTCCCCTTGGTAACACTTCTTGTGTCTATTCTTCACCTTGGTAACACTTCTTGTCTCTATTCTTCACCTTGGTTACAAATCTCATCTCTGTTCTTCTTCGTAGCTACACTTCTCGTATCTATTCTTCACCATAGTTACACTTCTTGTCTCTGTTCACAACCGTGGTAACACTTCTCGTCTCTGTTCTTCACCTTGATTACATTTCTCGTTTCTGTTTTTTTCTACGGTTCCACATCTCGTCTCTGTTCTTCACCGTGGTTACACTTCTCATCTCTATTCTTCACCTTTGTTACACTTCTCGCCTCTATTCTTCACCTTGGTTACACTTCTCGTCTCTGTTCTTCACCGTAATTACACTTCTTGTCTCTATTCTTCACCTTGGTTACTCTTCTTTTCTCTATTTTTCTCCTTGGTTACACTTCTTGTCTCTCTTCTTCACCTTGGATACACTTCTTGTCTCTGTTCTTCACCGTGATTGCACTTCTTTTCTCTATTCTTCACCTTGGTTACACTTCTTGTCTCTGTTCTTCCCCGTGGTTACATTTCTCGTCTTTGTTCTTTTCCACGGTTCCACATCTCGTCTCTATTCTTCACCGTGATTACATTTCTCGTCTCTATTCTTCACCTTTTTTACACTTCTTGTCTCTATTCTTCACCTTGGTTACTCTTCTTGTCTCTATTTTTCTCCTTGGTTACACTTCTTGTCTCTCTTCTTCACCTTGGATACACTTCTTGTCTCTATTCTTCACCTTTGTTACACTTCTCGTCTCTGTTCTTCACCGTGGTTACGCTTCTTGTTTCTATTTTTCACCTTGGTTACATTTCTCGTCTCTGTTCTTTTCCACAGTTCCACATCTTGTCTCTATTCTTCACCATGGTTGCACTTCTTTTCTCTATTCTTCACCTTGTTTATCCTTCTCGTCTCTGTTCTTCACCGTAATTACACTTCTTGTCTCTATTCTTTACCTTGGTTACTCTTCTTGTCTCTATTATTCACCTTGGTCACTCTTCTTGTTTTTATTTTTCACCTTGCTTACACTTCTTGTCTCTATTCTTCACCTTGGTTACACTTCTTGTCTCTGTTATTCTTCACCTGGGTTACACTTCTTATTTTTATTTTTCACCTTGGATATCTACTTCTTGTCTCTGTTTTTCATCTTGGTTATACTTCTTGTCTCTATTCTTCCCCTGGGTTATAGTTCTCGTCTCTGTTCTTTTCCACGGTTCCACATCTCGTCTCTATTCTTCACCTTTGTTACACATCTCGTCTCTTTTCTTCACTTTGGTTATACTTCTCGTCTCTGTTGTTCACGATAGCTACACTTCTCGTCTCTGTTGTTCACGATCGTTACACTTCTCGTCTCTGTTCTCTTCCACGGTTCCAAATCTCGTCTCTGTTCTTCACCGTGGTTACGCTTCTCGTCTCTATTCTTCACCTTTGTTACACTTCTGGTCTCGTTTCTTCACCTTGGTTACACTTCTCGTCAATGTTGATCACGATAGTTACACTTCTTCTCTCTGTTTTTCACTGTGGTTACATTTCTCGTCTCTATTCTTTTCAACAGTTTCACATCTTGTCTCTGTTTATAACCGTGGTTACACTTCTCGTCTCTGTTCTTCACCGTGGTTACATTTCTTGTCTCTATTCTTCACCGTGGTAGCACTTCTTTTCTATATTCTTATTCTATATTCTATATATTTCTATATTCTATATTCTCTCTATTTTTCACCTTGGTTACACTTCTTGTTTATATGCTTCACCTTGGTTACACTTTTTTCTCTGTTCTTCACCTTCGTTACACTTCTTGTCTCTATTTTTCCCCTTGGTAACACTTCTTTTCTCCATTTTTCACCTCGGTTACACATCTTTTCTCTATTTTTCACCTCGGTTACACATCTTGTCTCTATTTTTCTCCTTGGTTACACTTCTTGTCTCTATTTTTCACCTCGGTTACACTTCTTGTCTCTTTTTTTCACCTTGGTTACACTTCTTGTCTCTATTTTCCACCTTGGTTACACTTCTCGTTTCTGTTCTTAACCGTAGTTATACTTCTCGTCTCTGTTTATAACCGTAATTACACTTCTTGTTTCTATTCTTCACCTTGGTTACTCTTTTTGTCTCTATTATTCACCTTGGTCACTCTTCTTGTTTTTATTTTTCACCTTGCTTACACTTCTTGTCTCTGTTCTTCATCTTGGTTACACTTCTTATCTCTATTTTTCACCTTGTTCACACTTCTTGTCTCTATTCTTCCCCTGGGTTACAGTTCTTGTCTCTATTCTTCCCCTGGGTTACAGTTCTCGTCTCTGTTCTTTTCCACGGTTCCACATCTCGTCTCTATTGTTCCCCTGGGTTACAGTTATCGTCTCTGTTCTTTTCCACGGTTACACATCTCGTCTCTATTCTTCACCTTTGGTTACACTTCTCGTATCTGTTGTTCCCGATAGTTATACTTCTCGTCTCTGTTGTTCACGATAGCTACACTTCTCGTCTCTGTTGTTCACGATAGTTACACTTCTCGTCTCTGTTCTCTTCCACGGTTCCAAATCTCGTCTCTGTTCTTCACCGTGGTTACGCTTCTCGTCTCTATTCTTCACCTTTGTTACACTTCTTGTCTCGTTTCTTCACCTTGGTTACACTTCTCGTCAATGTTGATCACGATAGTTACACTTCTTCTCTCTGTTTTTCACTGTGGTTACATTTCTCGTCTCTATTCTTTTCAACAGTTTCACATCTTGTCTCTGTTTATAACCGTGGTTACACTTCTCGTCTCTGTTCTTCACCGTAATTACACTTCTTGTCTCTATTCTTCACCTTGGTTACTCTTCTTGTCTCTATTATTCACCTTGGTCACTCTTCTTGTTTTTATTTTTCACCTTGCTTACACTTCTTGTCTCTATTCTTCACCTTGGTTACACTTCTTGTCTCTATTCTTCACCTTGGTTACACTTCTTATTTTTATTTTTCACCTTGGATACACTTCTTGTCTCTGTTTTTCATCTTGGTTATACTTCTTGTCTCTATTCTTCCCCTGGGTTATAGTTCTCGTCTCTGTTCTTTTCCACGGTTCCACATCTCGTCTCTATTCTTCACCTTTGTTACACATCTCGTCTCTTTTCTTCACTTTGGTTATACTTCTCGTCTCTGTTGTTCACGATAGCTACACTTCTCGTCTCTGTTGTTCACGATCGTTACACTTCTCGTCTCTGTTCTCTTCCACGGTTCCAAATCTCGTCTCTGTTCTTCACCGTGGTTACGCTTCTCGTCTCTGTTCTTCACCGTGGTTACGCTTCTCGTCTCTATTCTTCACCTTTGTTACACTTCTCGTCTCGTTTCTTCACCTTGGTTACACTTCTCGTCAATGTTGATCACGATAGTTACACTTCTTCTCTCTGTTTTTCACTGTGGTTACATTTCTCGTCTCTATTCTTTTCAACAGTTTCACATCTTGTCTCTGTTTATAACCGTGGTTACACTTCTCGTCTCTGTTCTTCACCGTGGTTACATTTCTTGTCTCTATTCTTCACCGTGGTAGCACTTCTTTTCTATATTCTTATTCTATATTCTATATATTTCTATATTCTATATTCTCTCTATTTTTCACCTTGGTTACACTTCTTGTTTATATGTTTCACCTTGGTTACACTTTTTTCTCTGTTCTTCACCTTCGTTACACTTCTTGTCTCTATTTTTCCCCTTGGTAACACTTCTTTTCTCCATTTTTCACCTCGGTTACACATCTTTTCTCTATTTTTCACCTCGGTTACACATCTTGTCTCTATTATTCTCCTTGGTTACACTTCTTGTCTCTATTTTTCACCTCGGTTACACTTCTTGTCTCTTTTTTTCACCTTGGTTACACTTCTTGTCTCTATTTTCCACCTTGGTTACACTTCTCGTTTCTGTTCTTAACCGTAGTTATACTTCTCGTCTCTGTTTATAACCGTAATTACACTTCTTGTCTCTATTCTTCACCTTGGTTACTCTTCTTGTCTCTATTTTTCTCCTTGGTTACACTTCTTGTCTCTCTTCTTCACCTTGGATACACTTCTTGTCTCTGTTCTTCACCTTGGTTACACTTCTTGTCTGTATTTTTCACCTTGGTTACACTTCTTGTCTCTATTTTTCCTTGGTTACACTTCTTGTCTCTACTTTTCACCTTGGTTACACTTCTTGTCTCTGTTCTTCACCTTGGTTACACTTCTTGGTTTTTTGTTCACTTTCGTGAACTCCACTTTTCTCAACCATGGTTACACTTATTGGTACTTTTCTTCACTGTGGTTACACTTCTTGTCTTTTTTCTTCACAATGGTTACAGTATTCATTTTTTTTCTTCACGAAGTTTACACGTTTTGTCTCTATTTTTCACCCTGGTTGCACTTCTTTTCTCTATTCTTCACCTTGGTTACACTTCTCGTCTCTGTTCTTCACCGTAATTACACTTCTTGTCTCTATTCTTCACCTTGGTTGCTCTTCTTGTCTCTATTATTCACCTTGGTCACTCTTCTTGTTTTTATTTTTCACCTTGCTTACATTTCTTGTCTCTATTCTTCACCTTGGTTACACTTCTTATCTCTATTTTTCACCTTGGTCACACTTCTTGTCTCTGTTCTTCACCTTGGATACACTTCTTGTCTCTGTTTTTCATCTTGGTTATGCTTCTTGTCTCTATCCTTCCCCTGGGTTACAGTTCTTGTCTCTATTCTTCCCCTGGGTTACAGTTCTTGTCTCTATTCTTCCCCTGGGTTACAGTTCTCGTCTCTGTTCTTTTCCACGGTTCCACATCTCGTCTGTATTCTTCACCTTTGTTACACATCTCGTCTCTTTTCTTCACTTTGGTTACACTTCTCGTATCTGTTGTTCCCGATAGTTATACTTCTCGTCTCTGTTGTTCACGATAGTTACACTTTTCGACTCTGTTCTTTTCCACGGTTCCACATCTCTTCTCTGTTCTTCACCTTTGTTACACATCTCGTCTCTTTTCTTCACCGTGGTTACATTTCTTGTCTCTATTCTTCACCGTGGTAACACTTCTTTTCTATATTCTTATTCTATATTCTATATATTTCTATATTCTATATTCTCTCTATTTTTCACCTTGGTTACACTTCTTGTTTATATGTTTCCCCTTGGTAACACTTCTTTTCTCCATTCTTCACCTCGGTTACACATCTTTTCTCTATTTTTCACCTCGGTTACACATCTTGTCTCTATTATTCTCCTTGGTTACACTTCTTGTCTCTATTTTTCACCTCGGTTACACTTCTTGTCTCTTTTTTTCACGTTGGTTACACTTCTTGTCTCTATTTTCCACCTTGGTTACACTTCTCGTTTCTGTTCTTAACCGTAGTTATACTTCTCGTCTCTGTTTATAACCGTAATTACACTTCTTGTCTCTATTCTTCACCTTGGTTACTCTTCTTGTCTCTATTATTCACCTTGGTCACTCGTCTTGTTTTTATTTTTCACCTTGCTTACACTTCTTGTCTCTGTTCTTCACCTTGGTTACACTTCTTATCTCTATTTTTCACCTTGTTCACACTTCTTGTCTCTATTCTTCCCCTGGGTTACAGTTCTTGTCTCTATTCTTCCCCTGGGTTACAGTTCTCGTCTCTGTTTTTTTCCACGGTTCCACATCTCGTCTCTATTCTTCCCCTGGGTTCCACATCTTGTCTCTATTCTTCACCTTTGTTACACATCTCGTCTCTTTTCTTCACTTTGGTTACACTTCTCGTGTCTGTTGTTCCCGGTAGTTATACTTCTCGTCTCTGTTGTTCACGATAGCTACACTTCTCGTCTCTGTTGTTCACGATAGTTACACTTCTCGACTCTGTTCTTTTCCACGGTTCCACATCTCGTCTCTGTTCTTCACCGTGGTTACACTTCTCATATCTATTCTTCACCTTTGTTACACTTCTCGTCTCTGTTCTTCACCGTAATTACACTTCTTGTCTCTATTCTTCACCTTGGTTACTCTTCTTGTCTCTATTATTCACCTTGGTCACTCTTCTTGTTTTTATTTTTCACCTTGCTTACACTTCTTGTCTCTATTTTTCACCTTGGTTACACTTCTTGTCTCTATTCTTTACCTTGGTTACACTTCTTATCTCTATTTTTCACCTTGAATACACTTCTTGTCTCTGTTTTTCATCTTGGTTATACTTCTTGTCTCTATTCTTCCCCTGGGTTATAGTTCTCGTCTCTGTTCTTTTCCACGGTTCCACATGTCGTCTCTATTCTTCACCTTTGTTACATATCTCGTCTCTTTTCTTCACTTTGTTTATACTTCTCGTCTCTGTTGTTCACGATAGCTACACTTCTCGTCTCTGTTGTTCACGATAGTTACACTTCTCGTCTCTGTTCTCTTCCACGGTTCCAAATCTCGTCTCTGTTCTTCACCGTGGTTACGCTTCTCGTCTCTGTTCTTCACCGTGGTTACGCTTCTCGTCTCTATTCTTCACCTTTGTTACCCTTCTCGTCTCGTTTCTTCACCTTGGTTACACTTCTCGTCAATGTTGATCACGATAGTTACACTTCTTCTCTCTGTTTTTAACTGTGGTTACATTTCTCGTCTCTGTTCTTTTCAACAGTTTCACACCTTGTCTCTGTTTATAACCGTGGTTACAGTTCTCGTCTCTGTTCTTCACCGTGGTTACACTTCTCGTCTCTATTTTTCACCTTTGTTACACTTCTCGTCTCCATTCTTCACCTCGGTTACATATCTTGTCTCCATTTTTCACCTTGGTTACACTTTTTGTCTCTATTTTTCAACTTCGTTACACTTTTTCTTTCTATTTTTCACCTTCATTACACTTCTTGTCTCTATTCTTCCCATGGGTTACAGTTCTTGTTTCTATTTTTTACCTTTGTTACACTTCTTGTCTCTGTTCTTAACCGTGGTTACACTTCTCGTTTCTATTTCTCACCTTGGTTAAACTTCTCTTCTCTATTTTTTTACCTTTCTTACACTTCTTATCCCTATTTTTCATTTTGGTCACACTTCTTGTTTCTCTTCTTCACCTTGGATACACTTCTTGTCTCTATTTTTCATTTTGGTCACACTTCTTGTCTCTTCTTCACCTTGGATACACTTCTTGTCTATGTTCTTCCCCTGGGTACACTTCTCGTCTCTATTCTTCACCTTTCTTACACTTCTCGTCTCCATTCTTCACCTCGGTTACACATCTTGTCTCTATTTTTCAACTTCGTTACACTTTTT